>NW_028141948.1:12337500-12712215 GCF_025532165.1 Camponotus vicinus | reverse complement strand
AAAAGTTAAGTGATCCATTGAACGTCGGGAACTTTACTGTAGGAGGGAACGAATCCCGGATCTTCCGGACTATTCCCAATAGCAATGATTTCAGTAATAAATCAACGACAATTCCCTCGTCATTATCTTCTATTCACGAAATTGATATGCACGTCAGAAAACATGTTCTTTCATTATTAAGAAATATATTTCTTTATTGAAAATTAAATGGATATAACGATTTTTTTATAGAAATGTGATTACGAACGATTATATTTATAAATAATAAAATCCATGCACCATTGAAGTTTGTGTTAAATGTGCGAACACAATAATTTTGGGGTACCGTTTGCGCGCGCGAGACGAATCGAACCCAATAACAGCAAGATTTAAAAAATTTCAATTCGAATAGTGTGCAAAATAAAATAAATAAAATAATTTTAAATATATAATTAATTCTAGATTAATTTTCTAAATTCTTATTCTTATAATGTTTAAATTAATAATTTTTTTCTTTTAATCAATATCTTGCTGATATAAGGGTACCCATTCGATTCGTCTCAAAATTTTTAAGTACTCGCACATTTTATGTAACATTCATGTATAATTTCGCGTACATATAATATATAATATTAATAAAAATTATAAAAATATTTTGGATACGTTAATTTGTGCATGTATTTTATTATACATATATATAAAATGGTATATATCTAAAAACTAATATTCTAAAATGGCGATGGATGTCCAATATCTGCAAATAGTTTCTTAAAAGAAACTAAAAACTAATATTAATATCCCCAGTACCTAGAAATAATTAATAATTAATAATAAAATATATTCGTTCGTAATCATTTTTATCAAACAATTAATAAAAACTATTACAATATGAAATTACTTAAAAAATAAAAATTTATACACAACGCTATATCCATATTTAATCTACTATTAAATCTTTCTGGCATTAGACAATAATAATACCAATCCTAATAATGACAGAACATTTTTAACGAGAAGAAAAAAATAGATGCATTTTCTCTCACATCTAAATATATATTATTTAAATTAATTCGACTTTAAAGAAGCGTATGGCGTTCGTCGTTGAATGACTACCGAAATCATTGCTGTCGGAAATTGCCAGGAAAACCTGGGATTAGTTCCAATCTTACAATAAAAATTCCCAATTTTCAACGAGGCACCGAACTAGACGTCGCGAATGGATCTTACAAAAACCGATAAGAAATAATTCTCCATGATGAAAATCGTTTCGACTCCTCGGCGGTACGAGTCACGCAACTTTCATTAACGTTTACCTAACGAAAAAAACAACGATAAGACTCTTATATTACAACGACAATCTCGTCTAAGAACGCGAAAAGAACGAGGGAAAAACACGGTGTTTTCGCAACCGTAATTTATTAATTTATTTATAAATATTTTCCGATACGAAATTCGTAAATACACAAATATAACCGAAGAAACAAATTATTAAATTCATAATAATTAACTCGCGATTCTATAATATCGAAGGTGATCGTTTAATTTTATGAAGCTAATATTTAATCGTTGACTTAACATCGAATCTTCACACTCTTATTCCATATTTCTTTTATTTAATTAGCGCAATATTCAGGAATATTAATTCACGAAAGGGACAGCGATAAGATCCTTTATTAAAATGGCAATTTCGTCTAAGAACGCGAGAAGAACGAAGGAAAAACACGGTGTTTTCGCAACCGTAATTTATTAATTTATTAATGAATATTTTCCGGCACGAAATTCGTAAGTGTACCAATATAATAACTGAAAAAATAAATTATTAAATTCATAATAATTAACGCGCGATTCTATAATATTGAAGGCGATCGTTAAATTTTGTGATGCTAATACTTAATCGCTAACTTAACATCGACTCTTTATACTCTTATTCGATATTTTTTTATTTTTAATTAGCAATATTTAAGAATATTATTTGAGAGGGACGGCAATAAGATCCTTTATTAAAACGGCAATCTCGTCTAAAAACGCGAAAAGAACGCGGAAAGAGCACGGTATTTTCGCTATCATAATTTATTTAATGAATATTCAGTTCCGCGCGATATGGAATTCATAAATAGATAAATCTAACGAAAAGTGTATCATTAAATTTATAATTGAGCCGCGATTCTATAACGAAGACGTTCGTCAAATTTTGTGAAGCTTGTATTTAATCATTAATTTAACATCGTATTTTTACATTTTTACATTTTTTATATTTAATACCGACACGAAAATTAGCAATATTTGTAAAGTTTCTAATCAAATATTTATGAAATTTAAAATATATAAAATTATACATATATATCTAAAATTTATATATAAAAATTTTCCGAATTTATTAATGACTCTTTGATATGGAAATACAAACAGTTACTCTTTTATGATTATTTCAATAAATATATAGAATTAAATATGTTAATTTAATAAATTATTATTATATAATTATTATACGTATACTTTGGATAATTTTTCGTGTAATTTGCATAAGAATGTATTCATGATATTTTTTAAACACTAATAATTATGTACAATTTTCTTAATATTCCTGAAAAAAATAATTTAAATAATTTAGATTTTATTTTTAAAGCATTTTTAAAAATAAATTCAATTTCATTTTTTAAACTGAAATAAAGCCAAATTACAAATTTCTATATATTGTATTAGAGTGCTAACACGGCCATATTTCATATGGTAAAATATAAAACAAGAGCAACCGTTTATAATTGGGCAGAATTTATCCCGGGTATCACAGAATTTAACATAACACTGTCACTCTCGAAAGATGCAATTGTAATTTATATAATTATTGCTTGTATATTTATTTTAATACTATATTTTAATATTTTATAACTGCTTATATTTATTTTTATCTCGTTGCAGTTTATATTTATTTTAATAAATGCCGGCGAAATGAAATAATATGTATATATTAATCTAATCTGTATATGTATCCTGCCCAATTGTAAATGGTTATCCTGACTTTAGTTGTTAGCAGCCTAGTATAATATATAAAATTCTGATAATATAAAAACCTCTGTCCAGATTACCAATAAAGATTGATTGATATTATAATAATATATATAAATAATAAATTTTTATAGTAATACACAATTTATAATAAAATATAAAATTAATATGTGTATAACATTAATCATATTACATTTATCATATTACAAGTTATTTCATTAATGATTTATTTGGCTTTATATTAAGCTTAAAAACAATATCTACAATAAATTCTATAATGGATGAGCTATAAGATATTAGAAATAAGATAAGTGAATAAGATAAATGCGCGTTATAAAAATAAATTAGCATCAGATGTAATTGATAAAATTTTTAGTGTTCTTTTCAATAAATTAGGTAAAATTTATACAAAAATAATCTTTTCTCGATCTTCTTTCTTTATAGTTAAAATACTGCAATATATTTTCGTGATGCATTACATTTCGAACGAATCTATTAAAAATTATTTAATTTAAACTATCCTAGCTCATCCATTTTAAGGCAACAGATTTATCTACAATCTACATCTGCAATCTCTATGGATCCGTTACATTAAAATTAAATAAAAGTTTTTGTCACTCACCGGGCCATTGATGTGCAATAACGGAGTTGTCGTTATCGAAGTTACAGGGTTGTTATTGAAGTTACGGAGTTGTCTTTATCGAAACTATGTTGTCGTTATTGAAACTACGTCTGTAACATGCAAATATAAAATTCATTTATAACACAGCTCAAAATACAATCAATATTTCAAAAAATTATTATTGTGCGGAATTTCATATCCGGTGTGTAAAATAATAAGCAGATATAAACACGTATGGAAAGAATTTATAAAGTTTGAAATTATTTTTTAAATAGAAATTTTTAATATGATTTTTATAAAAATCTTTCTCTTTAATTTTTTCTTTAATTCCTTTAAATTATAAGAACGAATTATTGTGCGATTTATAACAATCGATATACAAATAATAAATATTCACCATCAAGTTGCTTCGCCGATGCAAGATGCCTCTCCCAGGCCTCCTCCTCCTCTCACAATAGTTCATTGATCTGTAACATACAAAGAAGATTCCAATTGTAGTTACGGTCAAAAAATTAACATTTCAAAAAATTATTATTATATGTATTTAATTTTATATCCAACGCATATAACAATAAGCAGATAAACAATTTTATAAATTTTGAAAAAGATTCTACTATTATTGTGCGATTTATAACAATCGATATACAAATATTTTATTGTGCGATTTATAACAATCGATATACAAATAATAAATATTCACCATCAAGTTGCTTCGCCGATGCAAGATGCCTCTCCCAGGCCTCCTCCTCCTCTTACAATAGTTCATTGATCTGTAACATACAAAGAAGATTCCAATTGTAGTTACGGTCAAAAAATTAACATTTCAAAAAATTATTATTATATGTATTTAATTTTATATCCAACGCATATAACAATAAGCAGATAAACAATTTTATAAATTTTGAAAAAGATTCTACTATTAACTAATAATTTAATATTTCTATTAAGAAGTTTATAATTATAATTCTATTAATAAATTATAATTCTTTTTAATAAGTTTAATGATTTAATAATACTATTAAAAGCTATTCAAAAGTAAAAACTTTTAGATTACAGTTTTCATGTAAAAATTTCTCGCTTTTTTCTCTTGTTTAAGTCATGTAAATAAAAAGTTAAATTACGCGATTAATTACTTAATTTAAATCTCGCGTAGAAATTAATAAATAATTATATATAAGTAATATAATTTATTTACCATAGAGTTGCTTTACCGGTGCCTGATGTCTCTCCCAGACCTCCTCCTTCTCTGATGTTGTTAACGCGCGATACTTTCAACGACACTCCCGCACTCACGAGCGATATTTTTATATCGCTATTTCCGCTATTTTACGCGCGATACTTAACGATGTCCGCACTATTTCGATGCGATTAAAAATTGTATATTTGATCGCGCGTGTATATACTTAATATGTATATACTTTTAACGGCACCCGGTTTCGGTACGAGCGAAAATCCCATTTCACTTTTGAGAATCAGCTTCGAGCCAACCGGTCGGGAATGCAACGATACAACGAGCAAGGACTAGGCCCAAACCGGAAAGAAGACGAAACGATTGACGGAAATAGAGGAAAATGAAGTTCACCAGCTCTTTTTCGCGCATAATTATCCTATCTCATATCGAACCTGGACCCGCTAAGCACGATTTCAGGTGACCCGCACGGATGCTATATCACTAGCGCAGTACACAAGGCTAGTAGACGGTAAAAGAAGAGGATACCCACATTTTTTAAATGCTAACATTCAGCAATTTAGAAAATGGGGAGGCAACCCCTTTTACCGAGCGAAAATCGTGCCTAGGGGAATCCACTCGACTCCTCGACAGGGTTAACACACGCTGGGCGTGTGGCTGTAGACGAGCAAAGAGAAGGGACACATTAACGACCATTCCGAACAATCGATCGAGTCCTAGACAATTCGGGCCGAATCACTTGACGAAGTAGAGCGTGACCATCACTAAGCCGATCGAGCGCGAAGCTCGAACCCGCGCGCCCATGTACATTTTGTACTGGACATACGTTCTGCGCGGCCGGCATCACCAAGTGCCGCGATGCACAAGGCGCGAGTGTACGTTGCATAGCAACGTGTGCAAACTCGGTGAAACATCCCAGTTAATTGGCATCTGAAGTAGAGACTCGTGACAATAAATGAAATTGGGATTTTATATGAAAAAGTCCAAAAGTTTCGCGAAAACGCGACGACGCGAGAATACTACAACGCGAAAACGCGGTAACGAAGCGCTTGCCGTCCGCGGCACGTTGACGGCACCGACGACGCGAAAGGGTACTTGGCTTCCTCTTCAGGCTCCTTAAGATTTATCATAAATAGAAAAATTTAAGATAAACCTCAAGGCACCATCCAAGTACTAAGCCCTCCCACCGCGACAAGGTGTACCCCATGGGAGGGTTATATTATATATAATTTTATATATAATATAATATATAATTTATTTTGTAACATACTATATAAATTTTAATTCGCAAATATAAACGATAAATAAAAATATAAAAGATAAGAGAAAATCTATTATATAAAGCAATGTTCAAAATAATTGATTTTAAAACTAATTATTGCGCGCAATTAATTTTTACATTTTTACTTTTAAATAGATATATTTTAATGTTATAAATTGCATATTACAAAATAATTTATATTTCTTAGATATAAACTTTTAAAAATATGATAAATAAAAAAATTTCTATTTTTTTCTATTTTTTCTATATTACAATTTAAAATCACTATTGAATCACAATTAAAGAAATAAAACCAAACGAGAAATATATAAATTTTCAATATATTGTTACATCCGCGGCGGCGACTTCGAGATATCGAAGCGCGTTCAACACAATCGGGCACTCGCGTACCGCGTAAAATAACAAGACACTCTTAACGGAAATTAAGAATTTTAATTAGAAACACAGAATACACAAACAACAAATAATAACAGGGGAAATCTCGCGTTAACGACCCGTAATGTAAAACGCGTCCGGAAGAATAGCTTGACAGCTATCCTTCGACTCAGCTGACCGTCGTTGTTATACAACAATATATACTATTGATAAATAATTTATACATTGTTGCGTCCGCGAAACGATATATATCGTCGCGTGTGACACAATCGATCGACACACGCTTCAGAAAAATTCAGAATAATCGTAAAACGGATCAGAGATAGACGCGCGTCCGCACAGTTTGACAGCTGGGCTCAGACTCTCTGACAGTCGTTGTTTATAACATCTTGACAACGCGCGCGGAAACAATCTTGTTCCGTCGACGTACTTCCCGCCGAAAGAATTCAACGGGTGACGAATACATCCAAGGGGATGGGACGCGGGGACGCAACAATATAATAAATAATTAATGTAATAAATAATTAAAATATTAATGACTTACATCATATCTTATTGATCCATCCATTTCCAAGATCTCCTTTTTTCTTTTGCTTTCTTCGCTTTTTCCTCGTGGCACTTCAATCCTCGTTACACTCGATTGAACTCCTCGTTGCACTTACACTCACTCACGAAAAGTTTCTCGTTGCACTTGCAATTGTCGTTAGAGAAAGAATTTGATAATATATGGAACGTCTCACATCACTACCTCACTGCTCGAGAGCCACTGAGCGAATGATCGTAAGTCAGAAACATTACCGCGGTACTGTTTATATCGCCAAGGTTGACTATGGAAAGGAAGAATTTGATAATATATGAAACGTCACTACTTTATTGTTCAAGGATACTGTGCGAATGATCGTATCATAAACATTATCGCGATACTGTTTATATCGTCAAGGCCGACTTATACTATGTTATTGTTATAATTCGTCGTTGAAATATTCTATGAGTGATTGCCGATTAAGAAAATTTAAAATTGATCGAAATATATTTAATTTTAATAAGTATCGTTAGAGAAATTATTATAATAAGCATTAATAATCGAAAGATTATAACAAAATTAATTCTTTTATCCCCTTTTATGTATCCTTTGTTTCAATTGTTATTCGCAGTAATTAATGATTACAATTCGATAAGGATTTATCGCTGCGATACAATTTTATGTCGTTTTTCATAAGTTAATTAATTTTTAATTATTAATAATTATATCAAATTGTTTCGATATTAATCGTAATCGTATTTAGAAAGAAATTCGATAATATGCGAAGCGTTTCGTACCACTTTATTGCTCGAGTATCACCGTGCGAATGATAACAAAGCCGTAACATATTAATAATAGCGTGCTATTGTTTATATTGTCAAAAGTCGAACACCGTGTTATTGATAATTCGTTGCCGAAATATTTTACGTACTATAATATATACATGAAAATATTAAATTGTAGAAGTTTTTCAATTTATAGATTAATTAAACGATTATTTATTAAACAATTAATTAACATACAAAGCATTTCGCATCATTACTTTACTGCTCGAATGTCACCGAGCAAATGATAACAAAACCATAACATACAAACAATAGCACGCTATTGTTTACGTTGTAAAAGTCGACCATTATGTTATTGATAATTCGTCGAAATATTTTATATACTATAAAATATACACGAGCGGAATATTAAATTATTAGATTTTAATTTATTGATTAAATTTGATTATTTATTAAACAATTCATCACGGAGCTAATTATTTGAATTTATTCGATTGTTTTTGAATAATGTATTAATTAATTCAATTTTGTTTTTTCGCGCAGGGAGAAATACACTTTATAGCGCATCGATCGGATCTGATGGGGTAGTGTTGTGCAACTAAAAAACCTCTCAGACGACTCATCTTTGAACACTAATATCCGGTCTCTGGGAACTATTCGCACAATCACCTAGGACCCATACTGGGATTTATTTAATCAAAGGTAATCTTAAAATTTAATATAACTGTAATTTTGAAGCCTTAAAACATTTTTACATCTATACACACACACACACATACACACACACACACACACACACACACACACACACACACACACATGACAACGAGACCGTAATATGTAAACAATAACGCGTTACTGTTTATATCAACAAAGCTGAACATATTATTGGTAATTCGTTGCCGAAATATTCTATGCATTATATATTATACACGCGAAATATTAATGAAGAATTTTAATATTTATAGATTATTTAATTGATTATTTATAAAACAATTAAATCATTATTTTGAAAATAATATATAAACGTGATAAATAATTTTTATAAATTACTTACCTATACGTACTTACCTGTATGTGTGTGCCCATACGTTGGAAATTGTTACACAACTATTTTAATAACTGTACGGAATCTTAAGACGCGATCTAAGATCATTATTAAAATGAATTTAAATATAAGAATATGAATATCAGCGTATGTTACCGCCGGCATAGCTCTCAGGTTCATAAGAGTACTGAAACCTCCTCACCCAGCAAATGTCTTCGTTAAGGTGGGGAGATACATTGAGGAGGAAAATTTTTATTTTATTTTTATTTTCTTTTAATACAGAGTTTCCAAACAGAGAATATAATACATATATAAAATATATATTACATAATTATAATGTATACAACGTAAATTATAATAATAATTTGCAATTTACATTAAAAAACACATTACAAAATATTAAATTATGTAGTATAAAAATAATTACATTACAAATATATATATTACAAAATATATTACAAAATATATTACAAAATTTAATACAGAATATATAATATACAATGTATATTACAAAATATAATACAAATTTAATATAAAATATTTGAAATTTAATACAAAATAAAATTTATTATACAGAATTACACGAAAGTGTCCAAAGTATACGTATAATATAAAATTTACTAAAAATTTTTATATAGACCAGACAAGACTGATTAGTGATGATTAATTACGCGATATTTATTATTAATAATCGACATACAATAATAGAATTTAATAGAATTTAATTAGATTTATATAAATAACGTATAAACGTAAATAATCATGATCAAAAAAGTCATTAATAAAATTATTGATCGTTTCTTCGATTGTAGGAGAAAGTATTTGCATTATTGGTGCATTTTGCGCGGACTATTAAAGACAATATTCAAAGACGTGGAAAGATAGACAAAGATTCGATGTAAGTCAACGATTAAATTATAAAATATTAAATTATAAAATAAATCGCGATTTAAAATTCCCGACGAATAATTAAATCGATAATATCTGGAATATCCGATTGCGATATGTATATCTTTTATAATATAATAATCGAAGCGCCCTCAATAGACATTATTATCGCGCGCGATATAATTAATATCATATAAATGCGAAAATATTTCGACAGACAATTTGATGTCTATAATGTTTACGAATATAGTACTCACTGTCCGATTCATTTGCGAATCCTTTATAAGATAAATCGCGACTTGAATTCACGAGAAAACGCGACGAATAAATAAATCGATAATATTTCAAATATTTAATTGCATATAATTTTTATAATATAATAATCGAAGTTATCAAATACGCGGGTGATATACCGGTAATATGCGATAAAAAGAGGAGCGATCTTAAAAATGGAAAACGATTAGCATCTTGTTTCTCATCAGATTTCGCAAGATCAATCTGCGAAAAAAAGTTAAGTGATCCATTGAACGTCGGGAACTTCACTGTAGGAGGGAACGAATCTCGGATCTTCCGGACTATTCCCAATAGCAATGATTTCAGTAATAAATCAACGACAATTCCCTCGTCATTATCTTCGATTCACGAAATTGATATTCACGTCAGAAAACATGTTCTTCCATTATTAAGAAATATATTTCTTTATTAAAAATTAAATGGATATAGCAATTTTTATAGAAATGTGATTACGAACGATTATATTTATAAATAATAAAATCCATGCACCATTGGAGTTTGTGTTAAATGTGCGAACACAATAATTTTGGGGTACCGTTTGCGCGCGCGAGACGAATCGAACCCGATAACAGCAAGATTTAAAAAATTTCAATTCGAATAGTGTGCAAAATAAAATAAATCAAATAATTTTAAATATATAATTAATTCTAGATTAATTTTCTAAAATTTTCTTATTCTTATAATGTTTAAATTAATAATTTTTTTCTTTTAATCAATATCTTGCTGATATAAGGGTACCCATTCGATTCGTCTCAAAATTTTTAAGTATTCGCACATTTTATGTAACATTCATGTATAATTTCGCGTATATATAATATATAATATTAATAAAAATTATAAAAATATTTTGGATACGTTAATTTGTGCATGTATTTTATTATACATATATATAAAATGGTATATATCTAAAAACTAATATTCTAAAATGGCGATGGATGTCCAATACCTGCAAATAGTTTCTTAAAAGAAACTAAAAACTAATATTAATATCCCCAGTACCTAGAAATAATTAATAATTAATAATAAAATATATTCGTTCGTAATCATTTTTATCAAACAGTTAATAAAAACTATTACAATATGAAATTACTTGAAAAATAAAAATTTATACACAACGCTATATCCATATTTAATCTACTATTAAATCTTTCTGGCATTAGACAATAATAATACCAATCCTAATAATGACAGAACATTTTTAGCGAGAAGAAAAAAATAGATGCATTTTCTCTCACATCTAAATATATATTATTTAAATTAATTCGACTTTAAAGAAGCGTATGGCGTTCGTCGTTGAATGACTACCGAAATCATTGCTGTCGGAAATTGCCAGGAAAACCTGGGATTAGTTCCAATCTTACAATAAAAATTCCCAATTTTCAACGGGGCACCGAACTAGACGTCGCGAATGGATCTTACAAAAACCGATAAGAAATAATTCTCCATGATGAAAATCGTTTCGACTCCTCGGTGGTACGAGTCACGCAACTTTCATTAACGTTTACCTAACGAAAAGAACAACGATTACTCTTTTATTAAAACGATAATCTCGTCTAAGAACGCGAAGAGAACGAGGGAAAAGCACGGTGTTTTCGCAACCGTAATTTATTAATTTATTTATAAATATTTTCCGATACGAAATTCGTAAATACACAAATATAACCGAAGAAACAAATTATTAAATTCATAATAATTAACTCGCGATTTTATAATATCGAAGGTGATCGTTAAATTCTGTGAAGCTAATATTTAATCGTTGACTTATAACATCGAATCTTCACTTATTCGATATTTCTTTATATATAATTAGCAATATTTAGGAATATTATCTAACGAGAGGGAAAATTCTTTTGTTAAAACAATAATTTTGTATAAGAACGCGAAAACAACGCGAAAAGAACGCGGAAATGCACGGTATTTTCGTAATCATAATTTATTCATTTATTTTACGAAGACGAGTATTCAGTTCCGCGCAATATGGAATTCATAAATAGATAAATCTAACGAAAAGTATATCATTAAATTTATAATAATTGACTCGCGATTCTATAACGAAGACGTTCGTCATATTTTATAAAGCTTACATTTAATCATTAATTTAGCATCGAATTTTTACATTTCATATAAAAATTTCCCGAATTTATTAATGATTCTTCGATATGAATATATAAATAGTTACTCTTTTATGAATATTTCAAAAATATGTACTATAGAAACAAATATGTTAATTTAACAAATTACTATTATATAACCATTATACGTATGCTTTCGACCATTTTTCCTGTAATTTACATAAGAATGCATTGATATAATTGACAATCTTAAATACAATTTTATATGATATAATTATAGTTATAATTGTATTTTATACACAATTATCTCAATAAAATAAAAATATCAATATTAAATATCAATATCAAAAATATCAATAATTAAAAATATCAATATTAAATTATAATTAATATACAATTATAACTATTTACAATTTATAAAACACAATTTACTACTTACAAATTACAACTTACAAAATAGAATTTATGATGTTATCAATATCAAATAAATGGATTCGTTTTATTATCAAATGTTTAATAACATAAATAATTTGATATTGACAGCATTAACATTTGGACTTAATATTATATATCACATATATGTGTAAATTATATATTTAATTTTTAATTTTTTAAATAAAATATAACATGTTAAAATATATTTTGAACATTTACAATTATGCAATTTGTTTTATCTTTTTGAAAATAACTGATAATTTAAATTTCATTTTTAAAATATTTTTAAAAATAAATTACATTTAATTTTTTAAAAACAATTTTAATTTATTACAAAGAATTACACGAAAGTATTTAAAATATACGTATACTATAAAATTTATTAAAAAGTTCTACAAACAAGACTGATTAGCGATGATGAATTACGCGATATTTATTATTATTAATCGACATAATAGAATTTTATTCAAAACGCGAAAAGATAGATCAAGCTTCGATGTAAGTCAAAATACATTAAAATACAAGATCAATAACGATTTAAAATTCGTGAGAAAACGGATAAATACGATAACGAATAAATAAATCGATAATATTAGAAATATTCGATTACGATATGCATAATTTTTGTAATAATAATGAATAATTTATGTAATTGATAATCGAAACCGCCAACAGACAGCGCGCGACATAATTATTATCAAACAAATGCGAAAATATTTCGAGACATTTGAGATCTATAATATTTGCGGATATAGAATTTATTGTCTGATATATTTGCGAATATTTAGAAGATATATCGCGATTTACAATTTCCGAGAAGACGCGACAAATAAATAAATCGACAATATTCGGAATATTTGATTGCGGTATGTATAATTTTTATAATATAATCGGAGCCCTAATAAACACGCGCGATATAATTACTATCACACACAAGTGCGAAGACATTTCAACAGACATTTAAGGTCTGTAATATTTGCGATTAATATAAATGTCTATTTTATATAAATGTCGCGATTGAAAAAATACATGTTGAAAATAAATATTGCATCTCGCGCATAATTAGTTAAATGAAATAAAATGAATCTTAAGACTTTACATATTTTAAATGTAATTAACATATAATTAAAAAATCGCGTTGTTCGCCACGTTTAATAGGGAATAACGGAACGAATGATTTTATCAAAGTCCCTCTCTAATAATTTAACTATCTAACTATATCTCTAACTGTCGATGTATTAGTAGAGTTTAATAAGATTTAAATAATGATTTAAACAATCGCGATTAATCATTAATAAAATTATCGTCTTTTTAAATAGTAAAGAAAAATATTTGCACTATTAGCGCAGACTATAAAAGACAATATTCAAACACGTGGAAAGATAGACAAAGCTTCGACGTACAAGTCAACGATTAAATTAAGATAATATTAAGTTATAAGATAAATCGCGATTTAAAATTCTCGAGAAAACGCGACGACTAAATAAATCGATAGTATTCGGAATATCCGATTGCGATATGTATATCTTTTATAATATAATAATCAAAGCGCCCTCAATAGACATTATTATCGCGCGCGATATAATTATTATCACATAAATGCGAAGATATTTCGACAGACAATTTGATGTCTGTAATGTTTACGAATATAGTACTCACTGTCCGAGTCATTTGCGAATCTTTATAAGATAAATCATGATTTGAAATCACGAGAAAACGCGACGAATAAATAAGTCGATAATATGCGGAATATTTGTTCACGATACATATAATTTTTATATTTGATCGCGCGATGTATATACTTAATATGTATATACTTTGGACAGCATTCTCGGTTTCGGTACGAGCGAAAATCCCATTTCACTTACTAAAATCAGCTTCGAGCCAACCGGTCGGGAATGCAACGATACAACGAGCAAGGACTAGGCCCAAACCGGAAAGAAGACGAAACGATTGACGGAAATAGAGGAAAATGAAGTTCACCAGCTCTTTTTCGCGCATAATTATCCTATCTCGTATCGAACCTGGACCCGCTAAGCACGATTTCAGGTGACCCGCACGGATGCTATATCACTAGCGCAGTACACAAGGCTAGTAGACGGTAAAAGAAGAGGATACCCACATTTTTTAAATGCTAACATTCAGCAATTTAGAAAATGGGGAGGCAACCCCTTTTACCGAGCGAAAATCGTGCCTAGGGGAATCCACTCGACTCCTCGACAGGGTTAACACACGCTGGGCGTGTGGCTGTAGACGAGCAAAGAGAAGGGACCCATTAACGACCATTCCGAACAATCGATCGAGTCCTAGACAATTCGGGCCGAATCACTTGACGAAGTAGAGCGTGACCATCACTAAGCCGATCGAGCGCGAAGCTCGAACCCGCGCGCCCATGTACATTTTGTACTGGACATACGTTCTGCGCGGCCGGCATCACCAAGTGCCGCGATGCACAAGGCGCGAGTGTACGTTGCATAGCAACGTGTGCAAACTCGGTGAAACATCCCAGTTAATTGGCATCGGAAGTAGACTCTCGTGACATTAAATGAAATTGGGATTTTATATGAAAAAGTCCAAAAGTTTCGCGAAAACGCGATGACGCGAGAAAGCTAAACGCGAAAACGCGGTAACGAGACGCCGCCGTCCGCGACACGTTGACGGCACCGACGACGCAATGCGTTCAACGCATTAAATGCACGTGCCACATAAGAGCCATTGTGGGATCTTACAATAAAAATTCCCAATTTTCAACAGGGCACCGAACTAGACGTCGCGAATGGATCTCACAAGAACCGATGAGAAAAAATTCTCCATGATGAAAATCGTTTCGACTCCTCGGCGGTACGAGCCACGCAACTTTCATTAACGTTTATTTAATGAAAGGAACAACGACAATCTCGTCTAAGAATGCGAAAAGAACGCGGGAAAAACACCGTGTTTTCGCAACCGTAATTTATTAATTTATTTATGAATATTTTCCGATACGAAATTCGTAAATATAAATATAACTGAAGAAACAAATTATTAAATTCATAATAATTAATTCGCGATTCTTTAATAGCGAAGGTTATCGCGATAAATTTTGTGAAGCTAATATTTAATCGTTGACTTATCACATCGAATCTTCACTCTCTTATTCGATATTTCTTTATATTTAAATAGCAATATTTAGGAATATTATCTGACGAGAGGGACAGGGATAAAATTCTTTTGTTAAAACGATAATCTTGTATAATTACGCGAAAAGAACGCGGAAAGAGCACGGAATTTCGCAATCATAATTTATTAATTTATTTTACGAATACGAGTATTCAGTTCCGCGTGACATGAAATTCATAAATAGATAAATCTAACGAAAAGCATATCATTAAATTTATAATAATTGAATCGCGATTCTATAACGAAGGCGTTCGTCAAATTTTGTAAAGCTTATATTCGATCATTAATTTAGTATCGAATTTTTACATTAATATTATATAATCGTTATACGTATACTTTCAATTATTTTTCGTGTAATTTACATAAGAATGTATTCACGTAATTTAAAATCGTAAATACAATTTTATGTAATATCATTATAGTTATAATTGTATTTTATACAAAACTATGTCAATAATTAAAAATATCAATATTGGATTATAATTAATATACAATTATAACTAGTTACAATTTACAAAATACAATTTATGATGTTATCAATATCAAATATATGTACTCGATTTATTCAAATGTTTAATAACATAAATAATTTGATATTAATAGCATCAATATTTGGACTTAATATTATAGCTATATATTAATTTACACATATATATGATATATTTTTAATTTTTAAAATATATCTTGAACATTTATAATTATACAATTTGTTGAATCTTCTTGAAAATAATTTTGATAATTTAAATTTCATTTTTAAAACTTTTTAAAAACTAAATTCAATTTAATTTTTTAAAAATAATTTTAATTTATTACAAAGAATTACACGAAAGTATCCAAAATATATGAATAATATAAAATTTATTAAAAATTTCTACATAGTCCAAACAAGACTGATTAGCAATGATGAATTACGCGATATTTATTATTAATAATTGACATACAATAATAAAATTTAAGAATAGAAATTAGTTTTATATAAATAACGTTTAAACGTAAATAATCGTGATCAAAAGAGTCATTAATAAAATTATTGATCGTTTTTTTGATTGTAGAGAAAAGTATTTGCATTACTGGCGCATTTTATGTAGGTTATCAATATTCAAAACGCGAAAAGATAGAGCAAGCGTCGATTATAAATCAGTGATTTAAATACAAGATAAATGACGATTTAAAATTTGCGAGAAAAAATAACGAATAAATAAATCGATAATATTAGGAATATTCGATTACGATACGCATAATTTTTGTATAATATGAAAATTGAAACCGTCGATAGACAGCGCGCGACGAAATTATTATCAAACAAATACGAAGATATTTCGAGATCTATAATATTTGCTAATATAGAATTTATTGTCTGATTTATTTGCGAATTTTTAGAAGATAAATCACGATTTACAATTCGCGAGAAGACGCGACAAATAAATAAATCGACAATATTCGGAATATTCGATTGCGATATGTATAATTTTTATAATATAATCGGTGCCGCTATAGACACGCGCGATATAATTACTATCACACACAAGTGCGAAGATATTTCGACAGACATTTAAGGTCTGTAATATTCGCGAATTTATTTGCGATTTATTTGCGATTAATACGCTATTTTATATAAATGTCGCGATTGAAAAAATACATATTGAAAATACATGTTGCATCTCGCGCATGATTAGTTAAATGAAATAAAATGAATCTTAAGACTTTACAATTTTGAATATAATTAACATATAATTAAAAAATCGCGTTGTTCGTCACGCTTAATAGAGAATAACGGAACGAATGATTTTATCAAAGTCCCTCTCTAATAATTTAACTATCTAACTATATCTCTAATTGTCGATGTATTAGTAGAGTTTAATAAGATTTATATAATGATTTAAATAGTCGCGATTAATCATTAATAAAATTATCGTCTATTTAAATAGTAGAAAAAAAATATTTGCACTAATAGCGCAGACTATAAAAGACAATATTCAAACACGTGGAAAGATAGACAAAGTTTCGATGTAAGTCAGCGATTAAGTTAGATAAATCGTGATTTAAAATTCGTGAGAAAACGCGACGAATAAATAAATTGATAATACACGGAATATTCGATACGTATAATTTTTATAATATAATAATCGCGAAGTCCTCAATAGATACGCGCGCAATATAATTATGCTGTCACATATAAGTGCGAAGATATATATCGACAGACATTCGAGGTCTGTAATATTTGCGAATATAAAATTCACTATCCGATTTATTTGCGATTAACACGCAATTTTATATGAACGCCGTCAAATAAGATACATATCCTATCTCGCGTATGATTAGTTAAATAAGATAAAATGGAAAATTTTTATAATATGATAATCGAAATCATCAAGACGCGTGCGCGATATATTATTATCACTCAAATTATCACACAATTTGTAAATAATCGCGATTAAAATATTCATTAAGAAAATTATCGATCGTCTTTTAAATAGTAGCAAAAAATATTCGCACTACTAGCGCCTTTTGCGCGGACTATTAAAAACAATATTCAAAGACGTGGAAGGATAAACAAAGGTTCAATGTATAAGTCAACGATTAAATTATAAGATAAATCACGATTTAAAATTCCCGAGAAAACGCGACAAATAAATAAATCGGTAATATTCGGAATATCCGATTGCGCGATATCTATATTAATTTTTATAATATAATAACCGAAGCGCTTCTCGATAGACATTATTATCGCGCGCGATATAATTATTATCATAAATGCGAAGATATTTCGACAGACAATTTGATGTCTATAATGTTTGCCAATATAGTTCTCACTATCCGAGTCATTTGCGAATCTTTATAAGATAAATCGCGATTTGAATTTACGAGAAAACGCGACGAATAAAATAAATCGATAATATTCGGAATATCCGATTGCGACATGTATTAATTTTTATAATATGATAATCGAAGCGCCCTCAATAGACACGAATAAATAAATCTATAATATTCAAAATATACGATTGCGCATAATTCTTATAATATAATTCGACGTCATTTGATACGCGGATGACATACCGGTAATATATTTCCAATAAAAGAGGAGCGATCTTAAAAATGGAGAACGATTAACATCTTGTTTCTCATCAGATTTCGCAAGATCAATCTGCGAAGAAAAGTTAAGTGATCCATTGAACGTCGGGAACTTTACTGTAGGAGGGAACGAATCCCGGATCTTCCGGACTATTCCCAATAGCAATGATTTCAGTAATAAATCAACGACAATTCCCTCGTCATTATCTTCTATTCACGAAATTGATATGCACGTCAGAAAACATGTTCTTTCATTATTAAGAAATATATTTCTTTATTGAAAATTAAATGGATATAACGATTTTTTTATAGAAATGTGATTACGAACGATTATATTTATAAATAATAAAATCCATGCACCATTGAAGTTTGTGTTAAATGTGCGAACACAATAATTTTGGGGTACCGTTTGCGCGCGCGAGACGAATCGAACCCAATAACAGCAAGATTTAAAAAATTTCAATTCGAATAGTGTGCAAAATAAAATAAATAAAATAATTTTAAATATATAATTAATTCTAGATTAATTTTCTAAATTCTTATTCTTATAATGTTTAAATTAATAATTTTTTTCTTTTAATCAATATCTTGCTGATATAAGGGTACCCATTCGATTCGTCTCAAAATTTTTAAGTACTCGCACATTTTATGTAACATTCATGTATAATTTCGCGTACATATAATATATAATATTAATAAAAATTATAAAAATATTTTGGATACGTTAATTTGTGCATGTATTTTATTATACATATATATAAAATGGTATATATCTAAAAACTAATATTCTAAAATGGCGATGGATGTCCAATATCTGCAAATAGTTTCTTAAAAGAAACTAAAAACTAATATTAATATCCCCAGTACCTAGAAATAATTAATAATTAATAATAAAATATATTCGTTCGTAATCATTTTTATCAAACAATTAATAAAAACTATTACAATATGAAATTACTTAAAAAATAAAAATTTATACACAACGCTATATCCATATTTAATCTACTATTAAATCTTTCTGGCATTAGACAATAATAATACCAATCCTAATAATGACAGAACATTTTTAACGAGAAGAAAAAAATAGATGCATTTTCTCTCACATCTAAATATATATTATTTAAATTAATTCGACTTTAAAGAAGCGTATGGCGTTCGTCGTTGAATGACTACCGAAATCATTGCTGTCGGAAATTGCCAGGAAAACCTGGGATTAGTTCCAATCTTACAATAAAAATTCCCAATTTTCAACGAGGCACCGAACTAGACGTCGCGAATGGATCTTACAAAAACCGATAAGAAATAATTCTCCATGATGAAAATCGTTTCGACTCCTCGGCGGTACGAGTCACGCAACTTTCATTAACGTTTACCTAACGAAAAAAACAACGATAAGACTCTTATATTACAACGACAATCTCGTCTAAGAACGCGAAAAGAACGAGGGAAAAACACGGTGTTTTCGCAACCGTAATTTATTAATTTATTTATAAATATTTTCCGATACGAAATTCGTAAATACACAAATATAACCGAAGAAACAAATTATTAAATTCATAATAATTAACTCGCGATTCTATAATATCGAAGGTGATCGTTTAATTTTATGAAGCTAATATTTAATCGTTGACTTAACATCGAATCTTCACACTCTTATTCCATATTTCTTTTATTTAATTAGCGCAATATTCAGGAATATTAATTCACGAAAGGGACAGCGATAAGATCCTTTATTAAAATGGCAATTTCGTCTAAGAACGCGAGAAGAACGAAGGAAAAACACGGTGTTTTCGCAACCGTAATTTATTAATTTATTAATGAATATTTTCCGGCACGAAATTCGTAAGTGTACCAATATAATAACTGAAAAAATAAATTATTAAATTCATAATAATTAACGCGCGATTCTATAATATTGAAGGCGATCGTTAAATTTTGTGATGCTAATACTTAATCGCTAACTTAACATCGACTCTTTATACTCTTATTCGATATTTTTTTATTTTTAATTAGCAATATTTAAGAATATTATTTGAGAGGGACGGCAATAAGATCCTTTATTAAAACGGCAATCTCGTCTAAAAACGCGAAAAGAACGCGGAAAGAGCACGGTATTTTCGCTATCATAATTTATTTAATGAATATTCAGTTCCGCGCGATATGGAATTCATAAATAGATAAATCTAACGAAAAGTGTATCATTAAATTTATAATTGAGCCGCGATTCTATAACGAAGACGTTCGTCAAATTTTGTGAAGCTTGTATTTAATCATTAATTTAACATCGTATTTTTACATTTTTACATTTTTTATATTTAATACCGACACGAAAATTAGCAATATTTGTAAAGTTTCTAATCAAATATTTATGAAATTTAAAATATATAAAATTATACATATATATCTAAAATTTATATATAAAAATTTTCCGAATTTATTAATGACTCTTTGATATGGAAATACAAACAGTTACTCTTTTATGATTATTTCAATAAATATATAGAATTAAATATGTTAATTTAATAAATTATTATTATATAATTATTATACGTATACTTTGGATAATTTTTCGTGTAATTTGCATAAGAATGTGTTCATGATATTTTTTAAACACTAATAATTATGTACAATTTTCTTAATATTCCTGAAAAAAATAATTTAAATAATTTAGATTTTATTTTTAAAGCATTTTTAAAAATAAATTCAATTTCATTTTTTAAACTGAAATAAAGCCAAATTACAAATTTCTATATATTGTATTAGAGTGCTAACACGGCCATATTTCATATGGTAAAATATAAAACAAGAGCAACCGTTTATAATTGGGCAGAATTTATTCCGGGTATCACAGAATTTAACATAACACTGTCACTCTCGAAAGATGCAATTGTAATTTATATAATTATTGCTTGTATATTTATTTTAATACTATATTTTAATATTTTATAACTGCTTATATTTATTTTTATCTCGTTGCAGTTTATATTTATTTTAATAAATGCCGGCGAAATGAAATAATATGTATATATTAATCTAATCTGTATATGTATCCTGCCCAATTGTAAATGGTTATCCTGACTTTAGTTGTTAGCAGCCTAGTATAATATATAAAATTCTGATAATATAAAAACCTCTGTCCAGATTACCAATAAAGATTGATTGATATTATAATAATATATATAAATAATAAATTTTTATAGTAATACACAATTTATAATAAAATATAAAATTAATATGTGTATAACATTAATCATATTACATTTATCATATTACAAGTTATTTCATTAATGATTTATTTGGCTTTATATTAAGCTTAAAAACAATATCTACAATAAATTCTATAATGGATGAGCTATAAGATATTAGAAATAAGATAAGTGAATAAGATAAATGCGCGTTATAAAAATAAATTAGCATCAGATGTAATTGATAAAATTTTTAGTGTTCTTTTCAATAAATTAGGTAAAATTTATACAAAAATAATCTTTTCTCGATCTTCTTTCTTTATAGTTAAAATACTGCAATATATTTTCGTGATGCATTACATTTCGAACGAATCTATTAAAAATTATTTAATTTAAACTATCCTAGCTCATCCATTTTAAGGCAACAGATTTATCTACAATCTACATCTGCAATCTCTATGGATCCGTTACATTAAAATTAAATAAAAGTTTTTGTCACTCACCGGGCCATTGATGTGCAATAACGGAGTTGTCGTTATCGAAGTTACAGGGTTGTTATTGAAGTTACGGAGTTGTCTTTATCGAAACTATGTTGTCGTTATTGAAACTACGTCTGTAACATGCAAATATAAAATTCATTTATAACACAGCTCAAAATACAATCAATATTTCAAAAAATTATTATTGTGCGGAATTTCATATCCGGTGTGTAAAATAATAAGCAGATATAAACACGTATGGAAAGAATTTATAAAGTTTGAAATTATTTTTTAAATAGAAATTTTTAATATGATTTTTATAAAAATCTTTCTCTTTAATTTTTTCTTTAATTCCTTTAAATTATAAGAACGAATTATTGTGCGATTTATAACAATCGATATACAAATAATAAATATTCACCATCAAGTTGCTTCGCCGATGCAAGATGCCTCTCCCAGGCCTCCTCCTCCTCTCACAATAGTTCATTGATCTGTAACATACAAAGAAGATTCCAATTGTAGTTACGGTCAAAAAATTAACATTTCAAAAAATTATTATTATATGTATTTAATTTTATATCCAACGCATATAACAATAAGCAGATAAACAATTTTATAAATTTTGAAAAAGATTCTACTATTATTGTGCGATTTATAACAATCGATATACAAATATTTTATTGTGCGATTTATAACAATCGATATACAAATAATAAATATTCACCATCAAGTTGCTTCGCCGATGCAAGATGCCTCTCCCAGGCCTCCTCCTCCTCTCACAATAGTTCATTGATCTGTAACATACAAAGAAGATTCCAATTGTAGTTACGGTCAAAAAATTAACATTTCAAAAAATTATTATTATATGTATTTAATTTTATATCCAACGCATATAACAATAAGCAGATAAACAATTTTATAAATTTTGAAAAAGATTCTACTATTAACTAATAATTTAATATTTCTATTAAGAAGTTTATAATTATAATTCTATTAATAAATTATAATTCTTTTTAATAAGTTTAATGATTTAATAATACTATTAAAAGCTATTCAAAAGTAAAAACTTTTAGATTACAGTTTTCATGTAAAAATTTCTCGCTTTTTTCTCTTGTTTAAGTCATGTAAATAAAAAGTTAAATTACGCGATTAATTACTTAATTTAAATCTCGCGTAGAAATTAATAAATAATTATATATAAGTAATATAATTTATTTACCATAGAGTTGCTTTACCGGTGCCTGATGTCTCTCCCAGACCTCCTCCTTCTCTGATGTTGTTAACGCGCGATACTTTCAACGACACTCCCGCACTCACGAGCGATATTTTTATATCGCTATTTCCGCTATTTTACGCGCGATACTTAACGATGTCCGCACTATTTCGATGCGATTAAAAATTGTATATTTGATCGCGCGTGTATATACTTAATATGTATATACTTTTAACGGCACCCGGTTTCGGTACGAGCGAAAATCCCATTTCACTTTTGAGAATCAGCTTCGAGCCAACCGGTCGGGAATGCAACGATACAACGAGCAAGGACTAGGCCCAAACCGGAAAGAAGACGAAACGATTGACGGAAATAGAGGAAAATGAAGTTCACCAGCTCTTTTTCGCGCATAATTATCCTATCTCATATCGAACCTGGACCCGCTAAGCACGATTTCAGGTGACCCGCACGGATGCTATATCACTAGCGCAGTACACAAGGCTAGTAGACGGTAAAAGAAGAGGATACCCACATTTTTTAAATGCTAACATTCAGCAATTTAGAAAATGGGGAGGCAACCCCTTTTACCGAGCGAAAATCGTGCCTAGGGGAATCCACTCGACTCCTCGACAGGGTTAACACACGCTGGGCGTGTGGCTGTAGACGAGCAAAGAGAAGGGACACATTAACGACCATTCCGAACAATCGATCGAGTCCTAGACAATTCGGGCCGAATCACTTGACGAAGTAGAGCGTGACCATCACTAAGCCGATCGAGCGCGAAGCTCGAACCCGCGCGCCCATGTACATTTTGTACTGGACATACGTTCTGCGCGGCCGGCATCACCAAGTGCCGCGATGCACAAGGCGCGAGTGTACGTTGCATAGCAACGTGTGCAAACTCGGTGAAACATCCCAGTTAATTGGCATCTGAAGTAGAGACTCGTGACAATAAATGAAATTGGGATTTTATATGAAAAAGTCCAAAAGTTTCGCGAAAACGCGACGACGCGAGAATACTACAACGCGAAAACGCGGTAACGAAGCGCTTGCCGTCCGCGGCACGTTGACGGCACCGACGACGCGAAAGGGTACTTGGCTTCCTCTTCAGGCTCCTTAAGATTTATCATAAATAGAAAAATTTAAGATAAACCTCAAGGCACCATCCAAGTACTAAGCCCTCCCACCGCGACAAGGTGTACCCCATGGGAGGGTTATATTATATATAATTTTATATATAATATAATATATAATTTATTTTGTAACATACTATATAAATTTTAATTCGCAAATATAAACGATAAATAAAAATATAAAAGATAAGAGAAAATCTATTATATAAAGCAATGTTCAAAATAATTGATTTTAAAACTAATTATTGCGCGCAATTAATTTTTACATTTTTACTTTTAAATAGATATATTTTAATGTTATAAATTGCATATTACAAAATAATTTATATTTCTTAGATATAAACTTTTAAAAATATGATAAATAAAAAAATTTCTATTTTTTTCTATTTTTTCTATATTACAATTTAAAATCACTATTGAATCACAATTAAAGAAATAAAACCAAACGAGAAATATATAAATTTTCAATATATTGTTACATCCGCGGCGGCGACTTCGAGATATCGAAGCGCGTTCAACACAATCGGGCACTCGCGTACCGCGTAAAATAACAAGACACTCTTAACGGAAATTAAGAATTTTAATTAGAAACACAGAATACACAAACAACAAATAATAACAGGGGAAATCTCGCGTTAACGACCCGTAATGTAAAACGCGTCCGGAAGAATAGCTTGACAGCTATCCTTCGACTCAGCTGACCGTCGTTGTTATACAACAATATATACTATTGATAAATAATTTATACATTGTTGCGTCCGCGAAACGATATATATCGAACGCGTGTGACACAATCGATCGACACACGCTTCAGAAAAATTCAGAATAATCGTAAAACGGATCAGAGATAGACGCGCGTCCGCACAGTTTGACAGCTGGGCTCAGACTCTCTGACAGTCGTTGTTTATAACATCTTGACAACGCGCGCGGAAACAATCTTGTTCCGTCGACGTACTTCCCGCCGAAAGAATTCAACGGGTGACGAATACATCCAAGGGGATGGGACGCGGGGACGCAACAATATAATAAATAATTAATGTAATAAATAATTAAAATATTAATGACTTACATCATATCTTATTGATCCATCCATTTCCAAGATCTCCTTTTTTCTTTTGCTTTCTTCGCTTTTTCCTCGTGGCACTTCAATCCTCGTTACACTCGATTGAACTCCTCGTTGCACTTACACTCACTCACGAAAAGTTTCTCGTTGCACTTGCAATTGTCGTTAGAGAAAGAATTTGATAATATATGGAACGTCTCACATCACTACCTCACTGCTCGAGAGCCACTGAGCGAATGATCGTAAGTCAGAAACATTACCGCGGTACTGTTTATATCGCCAAGGTTGACTATGGAAAGGAAGAATTTGATAATATATGAAACGTCACTACTTTATTGTTCAAGGATACTGTGCGAATGATCGTATCATAAACATTATCGCGATACTGTTTATATCGCCAAGGCCGACTTATACTATGTTATTGTTATAATTCGTCGTTGAAATCTTCTATGAGTTATTGCCGATTAAGAAAATTTAAAGCATTGGTTGAAATTTATTTAATTCTAATAGATATCGTTAAGGAAATTATTATAATAAGCATTAATAATTGAAAGATCATAACAAAATTAATTCTTTTATCCCCTTTTATGTATCCCCTGTTTCAATTTTTATTCGCAGTAATTAAGATTGCGATGCAATAAAGATTTATCGTTGCAATACAGTTTCATGTCGTTTATTATAAGTTAATTAATTTTTAATTATTAATAATTATATCAAATCATGTTTCGATACTAATCGTAATCGTGTTTAGAAAAATATTCGACAATATGCGAAGCAAAATATGTAGTATAATTATAATATAATTTATAAATTGATGATGCTATCAACATCAAATAAATATATATTCAAATTTATTCAAATATTTTCAATAATACGGATAATTTGATGTTGCATGAGAGCATTATAACACACACGCTTGGACTTACAATAATATTATATATATGGAAAGAAAGAGAAAGAAAAGTTCGGAGAGTAAGATAATTTTTCAAAAAATGAAGATATTGCAAGATATATTTTCCATTTTTCGAGACTTTTATTCAAGATTTATTCTCTATTGTGAGTGTTATAAATAACTTTTACACATAGTTTTGTTATAATTTTCATAATAATTTGATATACATAATAAATTGTTATATAGAATATATACATAGAATATTTTATTATATTACACGAAAATATCAAAATGCGTACAATGTAAAATTTATTAGAAATTTTTAGATTGGCGTATATAGCTGATATAATCTATCGTAATCAAAAGAATCACTAATAAATTTATCGATTATGTCTTTCAATTAAGAAAGAGTACCCGGAATTTTAATGTATTTTGTAAGGTTTTCTAAAAGAAATATTATCGCGAAAAGATAAACTAAGTTTCGATGTTGCCCAATGATTAAATGAGAAAAAAAATCGCGATTTAAATTTCACGAATATACATGACAAATAAATAAATTGACAGTAATAGTAATATTTAATTACAATCCGTGTAATTTTTATAATAATCGCAACACAACGTGCGCACACGCAATATAATTATTATCGTTTTATATGATAATAAAAAAGTATCAAGTAATTAATTTTTCTGTTGCATTTAACAGTTAACACTTAGCAATAAAACGATAATTTATTTTATTGTGATTTTTATAAGAATAATTATTTCTTTAACGATACTTAAAGATTAAGTGTATTTTATTCGATGTTTTATCATTCAACTTTTTAACAATCTAAATACAATTCAAATTATTATTAATTTTAATTCTTGTCACACTTCTATTTTTAAATCAATATGTCAAAAATTAAATTCAAATATAATCAATTAATATTCTTATAGATCTATTCTTTATAAAACTCAAAATAATTTATTTTGTAAAACTAATTATTATACGCGCAATCAATTTTTTTATCTTTTAAGAGAGATTTATCTCTGATATTAATACTTTAAATGTAAAACTAGCAAAAAAATGTTTCTTTATTATAAATTTTTGAAAAATATAATTATATAAAGAGAGTATGTTAATTTTCATATATGAAATATTTAAATAATTATATTATTTTAAAAATATTTTATAAAATATTAAAATATTTATATATAAAAATATTAAGTAATAACAAAAATATTATAAATGCTTTATTATAAATACTTTAAATGTGTTAAAATAAAACCTGGAATATTTTATACATGCATTATATTACGTGATTTTTAGAGCTAATTATATATACCATTGAGAAAATGAAAAAATAATAAGCAATATGTCTATTTTCAAATTAATATATATTGTTGCGTCCGCGGAACGATATGTATCGAACGCGCGCGACACAATTCATCGGCACACGCTCGCACTCGCGCACTCGAAAATAATAATACGGTTCTTTGAAACACAAGAACCACGAAACATAGAACCACAAGAAACATACAAGAACTCAGATAATTCGTGAAACGAAACACAGATTTTAACGCGCGACCGCTCAGCTTGACAGCTGGGCTCAGACTCAGCTGACCGTCGTTGATGTTAAACAACCTCTTAACAACGCGCGCGGAGACGATCTTCTTCCATCGACGTACTTCCCGACAGAATAACGGATGGCGTATACATCCGCAGGAACGAGACGCGGGGACGCAACAATATAAATAATAAATAATTTTTATAAATTACTCACCGCATATCCCTCTGGCTGCTTCAGGCTCTCTCACTGTTCTCTGGCTGTCCGATACTTTTGCAGATATCCTTCTCCTTTCTTCATCCTTTGCTTGCACTTTCACAGCACTCATGTTCACTCGCGAACAAACAATTAATTATATTTAGTCATATGTAGAAACGATTGCGAGACACTTTGCACGGCACTCCCGATCACGGAATAATTACGAGAGACGCACTTTAATATATTGTATAAGGGATAGAGAAGTACGATTCGCTCGACGTTTTTATGAAATCAAATTAAATACTAATTCATTACAAATGTTGTTTTCATTATTGATATATATATGCAATACATGTATATTAATACGAATTATAGGATCGAAAGTTTAATAAAATTGAAAGTCATGATATAATAATTGTTTAATTAATAATTAATTTAAGAATATACGACGTATTTCGCACTACGATCTTTACTGCTCGAGTGTTGCCGTGTGAATGATACCAAGACCGTATGACTAGCGCGCTATTGTTTACATCGTCAAGGCCGAACACCGTGTTATTGTCCGTTCGTCATATCGAAATATATTGTATTATATTATATTATATTTTATATTATAATATAATATAATATAAATATGTTAAAGTACGTAAAATATTTCGATGACGAACAGACAATAATACCGACCTTGGCGTAAACAATACATATTTATATTATATTATATTATATTTTACGTATTTTGATACAGCAAATAATTTTTCGATATTGATCGCGATCGCGTCTAGAAAAGGATTTAACGGAGCACCTTGTACTACTACTTTACTCTTTGAGTGTCGTCGCGCGAATAATAATAGAGCCGAGAAAATTAGTACGAAAGACCGTGTTATTATTATTTTTTTATCGAAACATTTTTCAAGACTATGGCATATAAACATTAGCGCGCTATTGTTTACGCCGCCAAGGTCGGTGTTATTGTCTTGTTCGTCATCGAAATATTTTACGTATTTTAACCCACACACACACACACACGCACGCACGCACGCACGCACACGCACACGCACACGCACACGCACACGCACACGCTCACGCTCACGCACACGCACACGCACACGCACACGCACACGCACACGCACACGCACACGCACACGCACACGCACACGCACACGCACACGCACACGCACGCGCGTGTGTGTGTGTGTACATATACATATGGAATATATTAAAGTATATAGAAGTACTTTAGATTATATAGATTTTTTAATTATATGATTATTTATTAAAAGATTGTATGATGTATCATGGAGCCTTACATTATATTAATTGTTTAGATCCACGATTCAATTATTTTACTGCGTCCTTATAATCCGAATTATATTTCAATGATTGAAAAATAAAACAATAAAACGTCGCAGACATATTATATTCGACTCTATAAATATCTATAAATATTAAAGAAATAATTTCTGCTCCTAAAAATCGATTTCATATCGAAATATTATAATTTATTATTTTACATTTCTGTTACTATGATTCTTATTATAATTAATTAAATGAATAAATTTTACAAAATATGCGATTCGAGAATTTTCGTCGCGGTATGTATATAGATATTAATTATGTGTTATTTATAAAAGTTAATTAATTATATTGTTATAATAAATAATTTTCCGATGTTAATCGCGATCGTATCTAGAAAAGAAATTTAACGGCGTATCACTATATTACTCGTTAGAAAATATTAGACAATAACATATGAAATTATATAAATCGTTTCACAATCGACATGCAAATATTACAATACTATCTGTATCTCATTTATATAATTTCATATGTTATTGTCTAATATTTTCTCTAATGTGTTATATTAATTATTTTGTTTCAATTTTTAATCACGGTAATGAATGATTGCGATTCGATAAAGATTTATAGTTGCGATACAGTTTCATGTCGTGAATTAATTTTTAATTAATTAATTTATATTAATATTTAAAGTAAATTATGTTTTGATACTAATCATAATCGTGTGTGTTTAGTAAAAAAATTACAATACGAAACGTTTCTCACCACTACCTTATTACTCGAGAGTCAGAGTGCGAATGATGACAAAGCCGAAACATAGCGCGCTACTGTTTATATTTTATATTGCCAAAGTCGAACACCGTGTTATCAATAATTCGTTGCCAAAATATTTTATATACATATTATAAAATGTATATTAACGCGGAATATTAAACTAATGAAGTATTTTAATTTATTGATTAAAATTGATTATTTATTAAACAATTTATCCTTTCATTATGCTAATTATTTGCATCTATAATTCGATTGATTTACTTCATGTTCTCTCACAATCCAAATTACATTTAGATTGTCAAGTAGATCGATAAAGTATAACACGGATGAAATATATTTGTAACTAAATATTATAATAATAATTATTTTTTTTGTCCGTAAAAATCGCAACGATCGAAGTAATTATTTAATATTTTGGATTTCTATCATTTAATCGATTTTCGATTAAATTGTATATTGTTTAATAACAAGGATTGAGAAAATTAAAACATTGGTCGAAATATAGTTAATTCTAATATTAAAGCTTTAACATAGCGCGCTACTGTTTATTTTTTGTATTGCCAAAGTCGAACACCGTGTTATCGATAATTCGCGTTGCCGAAATATTTTATATATTATAAAATATACGCTAACGCGGAATATTAAATTATAGAAGTATTTTCATTAATTAATTAAAATTGATTATTTATTAAATAACTTATCGCGGAACCTTTCGTTATGCTAATTATTTGAATTTATTCGATTATTTTATTTTCAAAGTCAAATTCTATAATATTTAGTTTTGCATTTTAGAAGACTGACTTAGAGCGAGCTAAATAAATAAATAAATAAATAAATAAATAAATAAAAAATAAATAAATGATGTTGAGAAGAAAAAGAACACACATAAATAAATAATAGCGTGGAAAGAGAGAACATACTAATATTTTTATAATATAATAAATAACATACTAATATTTTTATAATATAATAAATTATTATTAATTAAATTATTTATATTATTTATATTATCAGAGAGACATATATGTTACCCTTTGAGAACATTCGTGGACATTGGCTTTGTAGTTCATGTTCACGTTTTTAATGTCCACAGAGGGAGTATCGCTTCCAGGGATCACCTAAAAGCGGGCCATGACATCTCTCAGTCTTCTCTCTGTTAGCAGAGAGAAAACTGAGAGAGGTGTCATCGCCGCTTGATCTTTGAAAGCGATACGCCATTTGTGGACATTAAAAAGAAGGTGTTTCTTGCTGTGTCTGATATTTTCATTTATCAAGTTGGCCACAATGCTTTTGAGGTTATAATCTTGCACAACAATTCACTTTGGACTTTGCCACGTTTAAAAAGCTACGAAAAAAAAATAAACGCTATCATTGACATTCAGTTAAAAGTAATTGAGTATAATTGTATATCTTTGTTAAACAAGAATGGCCCGTGTGCTTGTAGGTGTAAAAAGAGTAATAGATTATGCAGTGAAGGTATATATATATTTATGTTTTGTATATAAGACTTTAAAATATATATAAAATAAAATATACATAAAAAAAATTAAACTCAAAATATTTCTGACAATGTTATTATAAAACATGCTACAAACACTTCTATAATAAAATAAAATATGAATACCAATTTATAAAATTTCTGAGTAAAAAAAATCATATTTATACATTTTTTCAACTTATATTCTTAGATTCGTGTGAAACCAGACAAGTCTGGAGTAGTTACGGATGGCATTAAACACTCGATGAATCCTTTTGACGAGATAGCTATAGAGGAAGCAATCAGAATGAAGGAAAAAAAGATTGCTCAAGAAGTGATAGCGGTCAGTTGTGGACCAGCTCAGTCCCAGGATACAATCAGGACTGCGCTTGCCATGGGTGCAGATCGTGGAATTCATGTAGAAATATCTGGTCCTGAATACCAGACATTGCAGCCCATTCATGTCTCAAAGATGTTGGCAAAATTGGCACAAGAGGAGAAAGTGGATTTGGTGATACTTGGCAAACAAGCCATTGATGATGACAATAATCAGACTGCACAAATGACTGCTGGTGTCTTAGATTGGCCAGCTGGAACATTTTGCAGCAAGGTAAGACAATAAAATTTTATATTATTATGTCAATGTTTTACTTTTTCCTTATTCATTCAGGTTGAGAATAATAATGGTGAATTGACTGTTACACGTGAAATTGATGGTGGATTAGAGATAATTAAAATGAAAACTCCCGCAGTCTTGAGCGCCGATCTTCGCTTGAATGAACCGCGTTACGCGACTTTGCCGAATATTATGAAGGCTAAGAAAAAACCTATTAAGAAGGTTACTCCGAAAGATCTTGGAGTAGACATAACGCCGAGAATTGAAATACTTTCGGTGGAAGATCCACCAGTTAGGCAGGCTGGTGCTATACTGCCGGACGTCGATACTTTGATAAGCAAATTGAAAGAAAGTGGTCACATCTAGTAGTCACAGCGTAATTATAAAAGGTATAATAAAAATTGTTAAGCCTTGTTATATTTTAATAATTCTTTTTGTATATAGCATAATATTTTTGTACATTATCAGAAATTGTATGTAATATTTCAATAAATTTATACTACGTAAATAGAAAAAAAAGTATTTTCAGTATCCGATGATATATATATAATCAGATTGTAATATATATTTAACAAAATACTGTATCTGTACCTGGAAAGCATCGCAAAAGAATCCAAAAGAGATTTACATACATATTTATATAATACGTAGATATCTTTTTCTTTCCAATACTTATCAAGGAATCTATTTTTAAAAAAATGAGATGTGAAATATATTTTTAAAAAACAATTATATCTAAATATATACACATATATAAATGTATCATTTTCCTTCTTTGTAAAAGGTAACATCAATAACGATAGTTATAAATATATTATTATTTTATGCATCAATTTAACTTTGATGCAATGCAAATATCATTAAATTAGATTTAATGTCACTTAATTGACATGTCATAATTTTAAAATTTTCAAGAAATGTTGATAAAGCTCATGTGGAAATATTTCTCTATCGACAGAAAATCACGAATAATATGCACATATTGCATCTTATTGGCTTCTCTGTACTTCTACTTTAATGTATCGTGTTATAATATGTCAGAGAGAAATATGAAGTTATATGAATATTAGTCAGAAAATAGCTTATTTTAAAATATTAAATCACTTTTTAATTATTTATTTAGTGCCTTATTCAAGATTCGGCAAGAAAATGTGTCCAATCAAGACTAGTATGTCATATATATATTAAATATTTAGCAGAAATTGGTATATAACATGATATACCAATAATAACATTTTGGCTAGTATTTGTATTCTATATAACCATCAGGAATAAATCTATACCCGTATATCATTCTGAGAGGAAATAAATATTTTTGTATATTTTTAATCGTCATGTGAGTCCACTGGGGGTCTTCTCTCTTTTTTTTTTTAGTCATATTTTATAGTCAAATATATATCCTTCTAGAATTTTTTTTGATTCGTTGAATACTGTTGTTTCAATGTCACTGACATTGGATACAGCCCTGCATAAAAATTCATTGTATTATAACAGTCTTTTGTATATATAGGTTTTGTGTAAAATGTCTTCCCCAACAAAAGCTAAACATTATTACATTAGAGAACCTCGCAACATTATTACATTAGAACCTTCCAATCGAATCTGCTATTGCTGGTATGAGTAATTGGTGGAAAGGGAGGAGGATGGAGCTGCCAGCCATCGATACCTTGACGCGCGGTCAAGCACGCCAGATAAGGTACCCTTTGGACTAATCTAGTTACTTCAGCCGCAGAGGGTATTTTACCACCGGTCAATTGTCTGGTGCAAGCTGCCAGGGAAGCTGCATGTGCCACTATTAAAATATTACCTACAGTACTTTTTATGATTTTTTTGATTAGCTCGTAACTACGTTCGTAATACTGCGCGGCGTTCTCTTTTGGAGGGAGCTCCTTAGCCTTTATGATCGGATTATAATCGGGATCTACATTGAAACCCGCTTTTATCAATTCCTCGGAAGTCATCCAGACAGGTATACCGTTCGGATACCATGCCAACCATTCTATTAGACCTGGCTCTACTTTGATCGGAATATCGGACTCTAATCCCTTTAGAATATGGGTGAGCGTTTGAACGCAACGCAATGATGGTGACGTGAAGGCCACGTCTATCTTAATACTCGACGATTTCATGGCTTCGCCTACCAAACTCGCCTGCATCTCGCCTACAGTGGTTAACGGACTGTCGTTTTGAAAGTCTTGGATATTCCTGGACGGTATTTCCTTGGGCATATTCAAGTCACGACGCACATAGCAGCCATTTGATTCGAAACAATACGGGATCCATGTGCCAAAAGTGAAATCTACTCTCTCGCCGTGCCGACATATGAAGATCTCTCTAGACGGTGTTTGAGGTGCTTCTGATGCTGCCATCTGAAAACGTATGGAAATGATATACGTTATAAATTCGCCAATGATTATTTGACGAAGAACGAGGTGTATTTTTTCAGAATTACTGGCTCGTCGGCGATGGGAATCCCATCGGGTGTATCGACGGAATCGCTTGGGGATAGAACCGGCGGTGGTCTTCTGACTTTCGGGATCTCCTCTTCTTCCGGCCTTTCGCATTTATTGTCGGTGATCGACACGGTAGTGTGCAATGTCCACGAGTCCGATTCTGCGGTCCTCTTGGTGTGATTCAACGGTAAATGACCAGATATCCCGGTTAACCAAGAGATACCTTCTACCCAGCCGTCCGTGGACGCGCTACACGCTCCTTCTGGAACGTAAATGTAATCTCCTACTCTTAATTCTAATTCATCGTGTTCCCGGGGCACATGGGCGTGCGTTACTTTGTGTACATGCAAATTCTGCAATCTCGAGTCCCTCGAGTATAATCTAAGCTCCCAGTTGGCCGGCGCGATCGGATTTAGTTTCTCAACCATTAAGCCAAGTGGTGAAAATAAATTGCTGGGAAACTGGTAAGCCAGTGTAAGATGCAGAGACTTTATTTGCGGTTCGGCAGTGATACCTAGAGCGGTAATTTTATTGACATAGCGAACAGCAATGTTCTTCAATCCTTCCGCATTTATATCCTTGACGAAAAGGCCCATAAAATTAGGCGATATATATGTCTCCAGTTCGATACGTTCATGTAATTCATCCTGATGAACCACATTCTCAAGAGCATTTACTAATTCTTCTGTGAACTCGTCAGGAGCCTATAAAAATACATGAAAATGATAAAATATATATTCATATATAAATTTAAAGATGTATTGAGTTATATAAAATATCTCATTATATTTTTAGATAAGCAAAATTAGAGATATCTTACACTGAAGAAGGAGACAAGAGTAATGTGTGGTATAAAGCTATGAGCACCGTTCCATCCTAGAAATTTACTTTCTGACCAAAACTGTTCAAGCTGTTCAGCTAACAATCCCGTTGGACAAGCATACAGAACATACTGTCGCTGCGTATCAGAATCCAAAGTTGGATCCCTCACATGCGCTAGTAGCCAATCTGATGCTAATTGTACACCACGATATCCTGTTGCAGCTAATGCCCTTTCCCTAAAAATATGCAACACTATGATCAATATTGAATGTAAATATCAAGATCAACAAGAATTTTTCTAATATTTTTGCAAATATTCAGATATAAAAAATATATCTTCATAAAATGTTAGAGGAGGGGGTAGATAAAATAGATAAATTTATTTATCTAGAAAAAAAGAGATAGTGATAAAATATAGAGTAAGCAACTTAGGTAAAATTTAAAATATCATAAGGATAGTTTGTTTCAGGAATTTAAACCTCGGAATTTAAGGATAAACTTTGCTCGAGAGGGAATAATGCGAAATAGCGCTACTCAAGGCCACGTTTGACAGCTGTTTGTTTACAACGAATAATCCGCGCGCGTCGATAATACGCCATGTAATAGTCACGTAAACATAATATTTATGTCACACGACCGTACGTACGCCCGGTGTTTCGGGAAACCCAACTGCAGGAGCGTTTGCAACGGTGTCAAATGCTGTTTCGAAATTTTCGTAGGAGTTGGATTTTTCCGCGGCGGCAGCGTCGCCATGACGGTACTGCGTTTACTGACGTTTATTCTTCAGGCTGGCCAATCGCCGCGCGAGCTATCGCAGGCTACAAATCAGATCAGTAGAGGAGATATTTACAAAATTAGCCGATCGGATCTCGCTACCAAAAACAGGTCACTCGTCAAGAAACAAAACGAAGGTAAAAATATAATATACGATATTGCAATTAATAGTAATTTATCGAAAGTACAGCTGACAGTTTCTAATTTGCACTGAACGTTATCACTGATATCAAAGAGATTAAATAATGGTAAATCTCTATATCTTATCTCTCGTGGAGATAAGATTATTTTCCTTTTATCTCTTTTCCCTCTTTCATTAATATTTTAAAATTTAACGTCTTAATTTCACAATCTTAGTAAATAACTTTAGAAACTGAATTAATTGGTTAATTTCGGTAAATAATTTTTGAAATTATAGAAGTAAATAATTAATTTTAATATCTTAAAATATTCAACGATAGATTGACACTTCTCGCGCGCGCGAATATTTTTGGTTAAAAAACTGATAGTATCTCTCTTTTATAAAAATAAACTTATAAAATTGGACGCTATAATTTTTCAATATTTTATTAGAAGCCCATTCTACCTATAAAAAAATATATCAGGGAAAAGTGTAAAATATAATTTATCAGAAGAAATCTGAGAGAAGTCACATTTCATATAATCTGTATTTCATTTTTCTTCGTTTTTTCCTTCACCACCTACTCCGCAACAATTTCAACAATAGCACACACAATCAACGCGATTATTATTTAGAGTTAGTGTAAAAAAAAGAAAAAAAACGCAGTGACACAAGAATTTATATATTTTTTTCATTCGTGACCACAGACTTCTATACATATATTATACTAAACAGCTGTAATACATGTAAGTCTTATATATGATGAAATGTCACGCAAAGATATGTCAGTCATATCTAATTGGGCAGAATTTGATGTGCCATGTCTCTTGATAAGGCCTGCTAACGAACGTCTTAAAATAAAAAGTAAAATAATGAAAAAATATTAAATGTACGTATATAAATAAAAAATATATCCATGACACTAGTATCCTTCTGCTCAATCTATATATTTTGCCCAGTTAGATATGGCTGCCCTTGCATCATTTTTAGTATCGCCGTTAACGGCGTATGATAGTTATATAAAAGTCTGTGGTTAGTGTAAAAAAAAAAGAGAGAAAACGCAATGACACGTGGATTCAGTGGCACGTGAATTTATATATTTTTGTTTTTCATTCGTTACGGCATTCTGTTACAAACACTCTTCACGCTGCAATATTTCGATACAGAAGTAATAAAAAAGTTATAGTATATATATACATACTTCTCTATATGTATATATAATATTTATATATAAAATATAGGTAAAGTAACGTAATATACATGTTATTGCTCGTCTCTCATGGGATTCTTCGCTCGCAATTCGTACATCCTTAATACACTGTATCTTAAAGAATCGGTGTGATTAAGACACTCACGGACTATTCGACGAAGTTTCAGACATCAGAGTTGAACTGCGAAATAATTTCATCAATTCGCCAAAAATCTAATAATAACATTTTTTAATAGCTTAATTATGAAGGTTTAAATTACATCTAATTTTTTAACGCAAAGCGTCTTTGACCAGATAAATATTTTATATAATCTAATTCTCTCTTATTATTAAAGTAAAGTAGAGTCAACACACATTTGAAAGGTATTCACATAAAAAACCGCGAGTGCGAAGTATCCGTTATAAACAAGTGAGTAGTATGAATAAAACAAAAAGAGAATTGCTCATTATCTCTTATAATTTTTGCAGAATCCCGCAAAGGATTGCTTAAGTAACATAGTTAAGCAACTGGATTCTTTTTATGTTTATATAATTAATAATAAATTAATGAGAGAAATGACTTAAATAATAATAATTATTAATAATTTTAGATATACATAATATTTTATAACAATAATATAATTAGTTAAATCATCTCTCAACCTTTATCTAAAAGATTCAATCTTTATATATTTAAAGTATTTCATTTATATGAATAAATAATTCTAATTTTATTTTATCCATACTACCATAGTATCTGTATATCTATGTAGCGAGCTAAATTACGTTGAAATCTATAAAATAATAACAATTGCTTCTCGATATTTGACTTGAGTTTCTAATATTGCACATTTTTTGGCATATATCTGGTGATGCGATAGATTGTTTCTGTCTTATCCTTTAATAATTTACAATTTTATCAAGATTCCACCGCAACTGTAATCATCCATAACGATTTATGTATATATATAATATTTGTATGTTTTGTACAAATGATCTATCAGAAGATCATACATCGCAGAAATGTAATCTTAAATTTCCTTTACAGTATGTTATCTTTATTAAAGATAGTTTGTGTGTGTGTGTGTCTCGAATTTACAATGCGTTACATTTATAATATTAGAGTTATAACATTAGAGTTATAATATTTTATTTTTGCATAATATTTAAGATTTCGCAAATCAGATATCACTATCGATCAATTTCGCCATTTTAACAAAATCACGGTTTATTTTCTTAAAGATCTGATTTCGATCCAAAGATAAATTAAAACTGTATGTCGCGTAAGAGTAGAGATTCCGACTAAAAAATGTTAAGAAAATATGCTATTCTCTCGGAGAATTAATATTTTCTTAATATTTTTAACACATATCGCGATAAAGAACTTAACTCTACAAGTATTCTTTGAATTTTAATCGATTCTAAATAAAAATGATGAATAATAACAATGATATATCGCTATAAAATTAAGTTATATTCTTTTAAACAGAAATATCAAAGTTAAATAATTGAAACTATGAGCGCAGGAATAATCAATCATTTTTAAAAATCATTAATTTATTGATGATTAATTTTTGTTCCAAATAAAATAAAATGAAAAGTGATGAAAATTTGTGAAAGTCAACTTTTAAATTAAAAAAAAAGAAAGAAATATCAGATGTAAAGAAAAATCCACCAAAAACATTTATTCTCGTAAATTAATATTTAATGTATTATATAAAATTCTAATTATAATAAAGATTAATCTTTCTTATTGTATTTATGAAGAAACATATAACTATTCAAGATGATAAAACATATTAATATAGGTAGTGCATATCAAATTTTTTGCAGGATCTAGGTACAACAGAATTCATTTTTTTATTGGCACTAATTGTTGGCAGAATACTAGAATTCGCAATTCTCTTAAGAATATCATGACGTTTATTGTTAGAACATACATTTTTTCCGACGAAATCATTTACGCCATGTTAAACAATTTCTTTTTATTACATCGCATACTATGGTATTTCTAACTCATTAACGTTATAGCAAATATTACGATAAAGTTTACGATTTTGATATTGAAATCATAATATATATATATATATGATATTCATATATCATAATATATATAATTATATATGATTATATATGATATTCATATACCATAATATATATAATTATACCCTAAAAACATTTCAAACAAAAAGTATACAGAGTATATCTCAGAATTAATAATCATTTTTTAATTTTGAATAGATCGCTCTTTTTCTTTCAATAATTTCAATTTATGTTAGAGAATATTTATTTTGAATATATTAAATCGCAAAAGAAAATTTTAATATTAATTATATTTTGTTTATGAACACATATTTTGAGTCATACGTGATTCACTTGTTTCATTCTATTAAGATTTAAATATAAAAAAGTAAAATTAATACATACCATATAGCACGTAAAAGAAGTTGATAATTAAAGGAAAATTAAATAAAGAAAAACTGCCTTTCTCTCCATTGACTTTTTATAATGCAAAACAAAAATGCGTAATAAAGATTTTTCAAGATTTTGCAAGATGAATATTAAAGTGAACGTGATATCAGAGAATATAGAGATAATTGAGTACTAATATAGGGATAATTAAGTAACAATGCTACAATAATTATGAAATAATAATTATAATTACAAGTTTGTAAAAAAAAATATCCGATAACGAAATGTTGGAGACAATAATAAGTATTATGCTTATTTTTACGAAAAAGAATATCTTAAAATATTACAAAAATATTAAGATTTTGATAATATTCTATTAGTTCGACTCGCAAACAAATCAATTGTTTTTAGAAATAATTCAAAAAATTCTATATGGCAAATTAATCAATTATCATATATCGAAAGACAAAGCGACTTTCTAAACGCCATGGGTATTGGATTCGTATGCGGTGTCAGTCTCATATAATTGGCAGTGAGTATTCTCGAAAAACGCTATTGAAGTTCGTCTTAACATGAGAAACGACATTTTTCGTTCCGATCATTTAGGTGATTAGGAGTACAATTAGGAGTATTATATACGATCACACTCTTACAATCAGAGATAGTACATATTTTTATACCGTAACAAGTTCGTTTTACTCGATCTTTTTGTTCTCTTTAGAAATACTGTTCTCGCCTTGTTATTAAATTTATATAATCTCATGTTTATAATCTATTATTAGCCGAAAAATTATAAGCGTGAATATCGGTTTCGTCGATCCTTTTCTTATCAGCATCCTTTTCCTCAATTTCTCTCAAACGAAAGAACGAAGGGGAGCGAAGAATCCCATTTTGCGACATAATCGCCCTGAATTTTGCTCGAAATTCCGCGATTATTCGTCCCGATGTTATCTCGGGCGTGCAAATACATATCGCGAGTCCAAAGATATCTGTGAATCTCGTTTCTAAGCGTGACAATTTCCGCTTCTAGCATAACGGGAGGTTCAACTACAACTACTTTCGTCGTCGTCGGAAGTTCCGCTCGTTAAAAGATTCCCGTATCATTCACGATCCTTGGTCAGATCGGATGGCAAGTCGCCGCAGGTGGACAACGTTGTCGTCGTCGTCGTCGTCGTCGTGGGCGACCTGGAGGTCACCCTGGAGGTCACCGGTAAGGACAATCCTGCCGCGTTCATCGCAACGTTCAGCGGTATCGTGATAAACGGTTGGTTCGATTGTGACGAGTTTGCTACCGATGTCACTGTACCTAAGGAAGTTGCAAGAGAAAAGAGCGCGAATGAGATTCCATCATCGCGAAATTGCGACGTTATTTTTTCCGTCTCGATCTTTTTTTATTTTTGACGTACATTCGCGTGGAAAAAAAAAATGGAAAGATTATAAACAAACGAGAGAGTAATTCGTCATTTATTGTTGCATTTATCTCTCTCTTATTCTTCTTCTTATTTGAATATTAATCCTTTGAAGACGGCAGTATTATATGTTTTGAGGTTTTTTTTGTCAAAAGCTAATAAATATACAGATGAATTTTTAATTTTCATCGATAAATGTCTCATCTTTTTCACGTTTTTCATTCATTTCCCTCTTAAAATTTGAAGTTTTCTGAAAATAGAATCAATTAGGTGACTTCAGAGATCAATTGATCAAAGAAATTACCAGTCAACATGTAAAATCAATTGGACAAACAAATGCAAGAGAACATCCGAAGAGATTTATCGATAGATATTTCTCTTCCTTATTCAATTTGAGCCTGGTAAAAAAGGAAAAGGAAGATGTATCGTTTATAACCAGTTAGAGTAAGAAAAGAAAAGAAGAGATTAAAGTCAAGATATGAATGTGTAGAGTATGATGTTGATTTCCGTGTAACTGATTATTTCAAAGAATATTATACTTCAATTCATTTTTGATCAAAACTATTGTTTTCACTAAATAAATATTTCTTATGAATCGTACAAGTTTGATTTTTCAAAAAAATAGCCGTCCTCAATAGATTAATATACACATATAAAATGTTATGCATTTATTTTATCGCCTATATCACGACCAGTTTGCGTTATGCAAAATCATTAGTCATAATCTAGGCAATTATTCCCCCGGATGTTTCCGGGTGAATCAGATGAGCTAGAGAAGCGCGCGAGCGATTTCCGAGTGAATCCGTCGAGTTTCCCGAGATGTAAAATCGACTTTTCAATTTGTGCTCGAAATTCTTCTCATGTAACGACATTTCGAAATGATTACGACGTGATAAATTGCGTAAAAATTTCATACATTTCTCGAAGCGACAAAGAGAGAGAGAGAGAGGGAGAGAGAAGGAGAAAAAAAGAGAAAGAAAGTGTGTGTGAGAGAGAGAGAGAGAAAGAGAGACCTACCTCCATCTTGAGATATTTGCACCGGTTGCCCGTTTTGTCCTATGCCGAGCAAGACCCCTGGACTAGGCGAATAAATGACACTCTGAGGCATCTGGTACATAATCCCTGTAGAGAACGAAGGCACATTTCCTAGGAAATCAAAGAGGAATTGAGCGTGTGAGTGGCGTCTAACGCCGGCAATTGATGTGGTCGAGGGTGAAATTGATCGAGGGGAGATATCGAAATTCGTTCGAATGTAAAAAGTTCGATGTAAAAAATAATCGCGGTTTTAATATATTTTTAATTCCAATGCGAGAGATAAATGTCCTTTCTGAGAAAATAATTAATATTTAATTGTAATATACGTGTTGAACAGGATCTAATGGATGGAATAAAGAATGTAAGATGTAGAGAGGGATGTTATGTACACCCCTTATTTGTATCGAATTATTGCGAAATGCGTCATTCGACATAACGTTAAACTCGTTTTCTCTCTGTTGGTACAGATGTATATGCTGAGAAAAACTTAGGAATGGCGGTCGAGCTGAGACTTCGATCCAGACCACCCAGGTGCGAATTTGCGCTCTGATTCATCTTGATCTCCACGTTTAACATAAATTGCTACAATACATATGCATATTTCTCGGAAAAATATGGCAAGTTTTCAAGGAACGAATCGCCGGCGCGAAAATAATTAAAAAATACAAATTGCAATCTCCCCACGAGAGATAATCTTGATACTTTTGAAACCGATCCGAATCGACTCGCGATATATAATACTATTTTACATAAAGTTTTCCAAAAGATACCGTATCCCGATTACAAGAAGCTTGAATTCAAAGGCGGAGCGACGTGCATATTTAAAAAAAATTAGCAAATTCGTGTTAGTAGAGCAGACACTTCCCTCTACCTTGCATACATTAGCTACGGATCTATTAGTCTTCAGAAAGCCATTATAATATAAATATCTCTCCTTATGCGTTAATGCTCGTTAAGTCGGTGTGAAGCGCGTCCAAAAACTCTCTCGGGCAACCGTAGGATGTATACGTGCACACATACGAGGAGAAAACAAATCGCAAATGTCTCTCGCGTACGCTTTCTGCATTCGAACGAGCAAAGACTCCTAATTAAAAGTGACTCGCACGGCGAACGTCCATCCATTCGCTCATGATAATGGGACCTCTCGCGCGCGCGAGCTTTCATTATGCCGCAGGGATGTATTATACATTTGTTCGCTCTCTCGCGAATACGGAGGGGCATAACAGCCGGTGGGATTATTATCGAATTGGAACGGGCCCCCGAGACGGACCCGGGAGAAAAAAAAAGCGGCGCGCTCCGGACTCGCGTCTCCGGACGGCGGCGGCGCGGCATAGAATGGCATCCACGCGACACATTAGCATCGATATTTATGTGTACACCTGCAACCTGCGCCGCGCCGTTTTCTGCGGCGGCTTTCGACCGGATCCTACTTCCCAGTTAGGCAGCACGGTTGTCGTCTAAGTTTGGTCATCGGCCGTACGCGACTCCTTACGGGCTCCCTACACGGATAACCCCGTCATCGCTCGCACGCCTTTCGCATTTTAAAAGCATTCTCTCCCCCTCCCCCTCCCCCCCGTCCGTCTTCCTCCACGCGCGTTCTCTTCCTCCTCCTTTATCTCTCTCCCACCTTTTTCTCACGCTTCTCTCGTCCCCTCCTGTCCCCTCTCCCTCGAACTATCTCCTCTCGGGCCTCGTGGATGTGTTTACCTGTCTACTCACTTACCTGCGTGTCCTGAACAGCTGTTCATTATCAGCCGCGCGATGAGGTCAAGCGCGACGCAAATGGTATCGGCGACAATTGCAACGTGATTAGCATCAGATGACGCGAGGGAGGGCGAGGCGAATCGAATCTTGTTAAACTGTCTGTTTTTTCTTAATTTACCTCTTAATCGCGATATCGATTAGGATCCGTGAGGCAAGTAATTTTCTCATTTTTCGAAGAGAGAAAGATGCAATTGATAACACGCGTAGATTGAAAATAAGTTTTGCGTTCAGATTCTAAAGTTTCGTTGCATCCATTTCCCTATTTGGGACAGCGAAAGATGTCATGAATGTAATTACGGTCACGCGAATGAGAAAAAAAAATTGACATAACCGCAGAACTTAATCTAACTAGAACCTTGTACAAACTTGGACGGCTAATTATTATTATATGTCTACGTTGTGGTGAATAATACGTATTTACTCCGATAATGTGACCGATAATTACTATTCTTTCGTTTCCTCCGTCAAGAGGAAACTACGTAAATTTGAAAAAAAAGATCACGAATCGAATTTAATTTAAAATTTTATAAGTGTGTCTCTTTTGCATTTTCAATACGCATTTTTCCATGAGATATTTAAGCGTGAGTTAGTAAAATTTTCTACCATTTTAAACAACCATATAGAAAATATTAGAAATATTGAAAGTATTGAAAAATATTTATAATTGAAAATATTTATAAATAGCTCTATTCGAAATAATAATTTGAGCATCAGAAAGAAAAAAATTGCATAATAAGCACATATTTAGGATGCTGTACAACTCTTAGTTTTCAAAAATATATAATACTCTACATATTTTCTATATATTTTTATAGGAAAAATTCAAAGAGGGGAGAATGAGAAGTGAGCTTTCGACAATTCTTTCGCATTCCACTACTCAAGGGCTACTCTGCGCATAATGAGACTCACCCGAGTGATTATTCTTGAGAGGATCCTTAGAGTCGCCGTCGCTGGTGTCACCGTCACTCTCATTGGCGCAGATGTCAGATCTGGGCGACCCACCATCCTCCTGAAACCAAGAAGAGCGATAAGTCTTGGGTTCACGAAAATACTTGCGAATTTTCGGCGAGGAAGAGGAGGGACAGGACAGGATAGGATGGATAACAGGAGACGTCACTTTTTTCTCGCGTAGCGACGAGTCGCTACCGGACAACGGTCGCAACGAATGAGGAAAGAACGTACCGTGTAACAAGGAGAAGAGCGTACCTATCAAATGTACGTACCTACCTATCTACCTACCAACCTACCTACCTACCTACCTACCTACCTAGCGGACAGAGAGATGCGCGAGCTCTTGTCCGCGCTCCTTATATGGCCACATCTCTCTCGCAGACTCCACTCGCGCGAGTGCGCGCGATGCACTCGCGGAGGAGAGGAATTCTCGCGAATTCCCTCGCGACCCTTGGGCAGGGACGCTTCGCGAAACTTTCTTCCCTTAGCGCTTTCCCGTCTTGGAATACCTTTACGCGGCGTTTATAATAATTATAATGTATGTATTTTACCTGAGGTATTTTTATTTATTTATTTGAGTAGTAACAAAGATCGTGATTCAATTTTTATAGAAACTAATTGCTAAGGTGTGAGAGAACTCTAATTGTCGAAAGAGAAATTTCGCATCTTTTTCTTACTGTAAATTTAGTATTGTATAGTTGCAAAAATTTTGCAAAAATATTATGTATGTTATAAGTGACTTTTCAATTTCTTTTTTTACAAAAGTCGAAAGAAAGGTAACACTTATTTCCTTATAAAAAATAATAAACTTTTTTTCCAATAATATTTTTAATGACACATACAGAGAGAAAAAGGAAGAGAGTTTGGACTATAAAAGATTAAAGTTTCCTCAATTAAATTCCATTGTTAAAAGCAGTTTCCCGATGCAAACGGAAGCGCACATTTCCCACCTCGTAATTTATGCTAATTACCGTTTGATTCGGCAAAACTATCGACAATACACGTGCGTGCGAATCGCGCGCGGGAAAAACGCGTCGAAGATTATCTGCGAGAGAGAGGGAGAAAGAGAGAGAGAGAGAAGGAGAGAGGCTCGGAGAACGCGAGCGGTACCAATTGGAAAGCTCGAAAAGCCGGCACACGTTCGCTTCCGACTACCGCTGGTTCACGTACACCGGCCTTCCTACCCCTCTGCTGTTTACCCGCGGAGTAAGGGGGCGGGTGTGTGTACGTGTAGAGAAGGCGCGACAAAAAGCAACATTCCTGACTCTTAAGTCGGACTCTATATAAGTGTCTGCCATCGCGAACATTGCCTGTATATGGCGACAACCGGGCTTTGACAAAGGTGACCGTATATGGAACTCCGCTTCCATCTTCCGTGCGTGCGTGCGTACGTACGTGCGTACGTCTCTCTCCCTCTTTCTCACACGTGAAGGTATCTCGGCGGGCCTCGGCAGTTTTCCTCTCTCTTTCTCTCCTCATTTCTGCCCCTCTCTCGTTGCGTGTCTCGCGCGAGGAGCGATACACCTGGATGCGCGCCTTCCTTGTCTGCAAAGCAACCCCAGCGAGCGGACCAACCAACGAACGGCGTTCTTATTCCGTTAAATCGTATCAATCGTATGTGTGTGCCTCGACCCCGCGGAAAGCTCCACGCGTGTTTCCGGTACCGGGTTATGCGAGTGTTCGTTAAACGCACCGTGATTCGCATAATCACTTAAGGGTATTTCCCATTATGGGTGAAATAGATTAGCACGATCGAAAAAATTGCATCGTGAGAATTTTTATTAAAAAAATTGTCGCATCAAATGCTAATAAATTTTCAATAATCTATGATTGCCATTGAACTATTTGTCGTTTTTTTTCTTCTCTTTGAAAAACAATTTCAGGTCGAATAAAAATAAGTTTGGTGCATTCGGTGGACGTCGAAGAAGAATAAAGAAATTTCTCGTAAAATGTGTCATTTATATATGTACATTTCTTACCCTTAGATTTCTTTTTCCGCTTTTTTCTGGTTCACGCTTTCTTTAACAAACACGTCAGGTGCTCGACCATTATTTAACTTTACTCTTGAAAATCATAGAAACATGAAGAGAGAAGTAATTTATTACGCATCTAATAGTTCCCTCAGTCCCTTTTCAGTTTCTATTCGAGTCTTGTGCGGAAAGATTTCCGCAGAATTTTCTGATTTTTTGTTGCAAATATTGTAGATAAAAATTAAAGAATTTTTAGATGCAATTATGAAATGAAAGTTTAATTATCGTGCGCTTTTTATTGCGCCTCTTATTCATATGATTACGAAGGAAAAAAAGGAAAAGCAATTTAAATTTAGAATGTTAGATAAAAAAACTAAATAGCTTTCATAAGTATTTTTTTCGCTCATATAATATTTTCATTTTTTTATTAACAAGAAATTATAATAAGGATTATATTGCAAACTCGCTAATCACATGCAGATGCGTATCCTACGATTGACTTGCCAATTGATAGAGAATGCTTGCAATATAACGATAGAAATATCAAAGACAATTCTTTTATTTAAATTTCACGAACCCCAAAATAATTCTATGAAAATTCTGATTTCATAAATTTAAAAAAAATGAGGTCTTCCAGATTGTTTATGAAGTAAACATCTCGCTTTCATAAGTTTGAAAAATTGAATAAAAATAAAAGAAGTGCCACATGTCGATTGACATAAAATGAGATGTTGAAGACATTCAACACATCAACATTGTTTTATATTTTGGGATACATAATATTCGATAATCTGTGTTATAATAATTATTATTAACGCTATGTGCTAGTAAAAAAAAGAGTATAATAAGTACTATTTGCGTTCTGTGTGTGCAACGAACTAAATAATAACACATCTGGCACTTGATTTCAATCGATATCATCGAAGTTCTGAAATTACGAAGATTAGGAGAAATTGTCAAGATCGATGCTTGCCAAAATCCTCCATCCGCGCACATCATTACAGCTAATCGGTAAAGGATACATTAAGAGAGTAGCTTCTATTAAAGTGATATCGATTACTTTCCTATTCGATCGGAACGCAAAACCTACCTTGCGTTTCTTCCTCCCGTACCTGTTTCGCCTTCAAACTTCGAACGACGTTGCAATTATTTTCGAGATTGTGCCACGCGATAATGATACTAGATGTAACTTACATGCTGGTTCTAACGCGCCTTCTATTAGAAATAAAGGAATTCCTAACGCGCACCGCGGAATGTTTTCGGGCCTCTAAATATATCCCGAAACAGATTGTCAAAAATAGGCATATATATCCGCCCCGCGCTTGAAACGCGAAATAAGACTCCGACATCTTCGTAGCTTGTGAAATCCCTTATTGCGGAAGACTCGCACATCGAGAAAAAATTTACGTTGATTAACGGAAAACGTAAAATGCGAAATTATTCTTCGACATGATTACACGCATTTTTTAAGAATTATTAATAATAATTACTCGAAAGTAACGATGTCTATTTATATAAAAAGAGACTTACATATCGCGTAAACATTTGAAGAATATTTTTTCATATATACATATTTTCATCAATCTTTAATATCTCCGTAAAAATCACGACTTATTTCAAAATCGAAGCGCATATTATCGTTCGAATCGATAAAGATTCTTCTTTTTTTAAAAATTACCTAAAAAAATAGGATCTTTGTAAGATACCTACCTGGCTCGCGAAAAGTAAAACGTGACGTCGGTAACATTTGAGCACAATGAGAGAGAATCTATCGGAGCAGAGAATCAAGTGACCAGGTTCGAACGACTACAGGGACTATATTGTCGAAGACGAGAAGGAATATATATGTGTCTATTTCTCTGTGTGTATATGCGTGCGTGTATCTGTGCGTGCCATGTACAGACGTAGAAATATATAAATATTATCACAGTATTTTACAGAGTCTCTATATGTACACAGATACTAACAATAAGATATAAGACTAATCATTGTAATCAAGCCGCATTATTCGCAGATATCGTTAATATCATATATATAATTAATATTATTATTATTATTATTATTATTATTTGTACTCTGCATGTCGACGCGTGCGGGAATAGATTACATTACTCTCTTGTTTTTTTTTCTTTCTATACATCTATTTGATCATCGCGAGGCCTGAGGCCCCGCTCTTCACATTCCCGCCTTTATTTTTCTCTTACTCTTATCTCCTCCGGTTCTCTTCTCCAAATACACGATATAATATAGAAATCAACAAACAATACATACACACATACGCATGCATAATGCCGATGGTGCCGCTGCAGGAAGGAAACGGAGGAGGGGACAAGGGAGGAATAGAGGGGAAAAGGAGTGGATTAAATTAAAAAGGTAGTCTAAATACTAACTACTTATTCTACGAGAGAAAACAATCTCCAAATAAAACTACGCATGCCAGTAGCGGTACACAACACATTGTACAAAAAAACAATGGACGAGACACAACGGTATGCTAATAAAAAAAAGAAAAGAAAATGCGCAACAATACTAATTGTAAGCGTGCATCGCCGGACTCGCGCCCACCCACGCCACCGATCCGATGGATGGAACATAATCGTCGCAGAATGATTTCTCGAAAGAGAGAGAAAGAGAAAGAGCGAAGATCTTCGCTTCTTCGTGAGATAGAGAACCCTTCAAGAACTCGTCGATCTTCCTCATCAAGATACAAATGCAAAACAAGGTACACGATACGAAAAATAGTATTGACATCCGTTACGACTTATAATAACAATGTGTACAACACACTGCCTTTCCCTAATAAATAAGAAAATACCGACATCTGCGTCAATAAATACGATTTAAGTTAAATAGAAGAAAAATACGTGAAAGAAGAAGAGAGAGCTGCTGAAATGAGCGCTAACAGAGTATAATCGGTACTCTATTATCACTCACCGAGTATAATTCATCACACACGACGCTACGCTACATATATATCTATCTATCTATTAAGAGATAATTATTTAATTAATAATATCTTTCCTCGCAAAATCTCGAATATCTTTCTTTCACGACGTGACTCCCGCCGATACATTGTCCTTTATCTAGTACCGCCGAGCTTTGGAGAAAAGCTATTGCGCTTTGCCTGAAGCACGAATTTAAGCAGCAACAAAACAAAATTTAATACCGTCGAATCTTACGATCTGCCGAGGATCCGGCTACGATTCACTCTTGGAAACGCTAATGATGGATTCGCGTTCCTCCATTATTACGCTTAGTCGGGAAGTCACTTGTCTTTTCGCATGTCAACACGCGTTTCCACCTTTCCGCGATTCGTCGCACTTTTATCGAGATTCATCGATATACACGGATATAAAAAAAGAAGAATATATATACATATGTGTCATATATATATTTTTTTAAATAAAAATGTCGAGAGATTGGACTAGATTTTTGCGCGCGTAAAATTGGCCGTAGATGTATATGTGCGACCGATATTGAAAGCACTTGATTCTTGATAAAGAAATGATTTCCCTTTCCATCGCATATAATTCGATAAATACTATATGACTCCATCATTGCTAGTGATGGAGTCATTCAGTTGCATTTCTTGCAAATTTCGAATCAATTGAGACATCGCTCTATTTCAAAATATTTCACGAATATTATTAGAAGTTATACAATTTTAAAACTCTTGATAGGTCTTGAAAGTTTCGATTGATTTCCAAGGTCTCGAGTGATTCATCACCTCAATCTTTTATTTGTGTATCGATAAGTATTGGTAAACATTTTAGTTCCTACATAATAAATAGTTTTTTAAATAAAATTTAACAATAATTTATTTATATTATATTTATAATATATTATTTATAAAAAAAAGTATTGAGATATATATATATATATATATATATATATATATATCTCAATACTTTTTTTATAAATAATAAAGATTATAAATAATATATTATAAATATAATATAATATATTATAAATAAATTATTGTTAAATTTTATTTAAAAAATTATTTATTATGTAGGAACTAAAATGTTTACATGTATATATATATATATATATGTATGTATGTATGTATGTATGTATGTATATCTCAATATTTTTTTTTTACTTTCTCTCTCTAAAGTTTTTTAGAACATTCAAGATTTTTCAAGACGAAAAATCTCAATATTGTAAATAAAATATGTATTATATTTATAATATTTAAAACATTTATAAAACTTATCAAGATACACAAGATTTTCAAGACGAAAAATTTTCAAAACCAAGACTGTCAAGATAACTTCGAATAATATTCGAACTGAAAGATTCAAATTTTTTTATGATATATTCAAACTAATTCGAAGCATTTTTATTTCCATCATTAATCATCACATATTCGCCGATGTAGCGTTCAAGAGAAAATTATGTCAATGATATATGACGCCCGAAGGGAAATTATTTCGATATATGAAGGCCTTGCGTCGGCATGCGCTAAAATTTTAATTGTGCACCATTTCTCGAGAGAGAAAAAGAAAGAGAGCAAATTAATTATTAAAAATTAATATCTAAGTACGAACAAATTGTAATACTCAAACATATTATATAAAAATACCAACTATCTCATATTTAACGTGCGAATATTTCAACGATAATCGATCGGATTTTTTAAGCCGCAGTCCCTTCGCCATTAAAAAAAAAATCCCGAATTAAATTAGAATTTAATCCGAGTAATATATTTCTACACATCGACGCGCGATATTTCACAGGAAATTACTAGTCGTCGTTTTCTTTGTACACAACATAAATTGCACAAACTTTCTTACGTCGCTGGCTCGTGAGTAACGGTTATCGTTCTCTAAACTTGGTCCGAACAGAACCTACCCAGAGTATCGGGAGATAAAGCACGAAGTAAAGCGTCTCTCCCCGGTACGCTCGGAACCGAGTCTCGAGACACTCGTCGAGGACGCCGTCTAATTCACGAGGTGAAATCCGGCGACGAGAGAGGACGGAATGCACAAGGTCGACGAGGGGGCGAGCGCGTACTACCGTTGGGGGTGCGAGTGCGACATGTGGGGATGATAGGCGGCGTGATGGGGCGGCAGGGGCGAGGGGCAGGACTGCTGGTAGGGGCCTCCGGCGAGCATCGGGCCCGGGCTCGAGCACGGCACGAGGTGCGAACTCGGCGAGGCGGCCGCCGCCGCCGCTGCTGCTGCGTGTGCATGCGCTATGAGGTGCGCGTGTTGCGCGTGCGAGGGTGGCGCGTGCTGCGAGCCCGGTGGCGGCGGCGGCGGGGGTGGCTGCGGATGGGGTCCGGTATTCGGGCCGCCCGCTGGCCCGCCACCAGGATAGCCGGCGTGCAGCGAGCCACCGTGCGGCGAGCCGTACACCAATTGCCTTACTTTCTGCTCGTCGTCGGCAATGTTGTACGTCAGCTCGGTCTCCTCGAAGCCGGTGGCCGACATCCTCTGGTCGCCCGACGAGCCGGACGGCGGCGGATCCGGGCTGTTGAGGCACGTCTGAATCAGCGCCTTGCCGGCCTCGCTCGTGATCATCGGCTGCAGCTTGCGCGTCGCGAATGTGTACACGTGACCGGTCTCGCTCGCCACCAGCAGCATCACCTGCGTGCCTGTCAACGTTGACAGCTCGTACGCCTGCAAGTAAAGACCGATACCTTGGTTAATTCCCAGAGAAAGGGATTATTTTAGATATTTTATAGTCGATAATAATAGAAAGATTTGTATAGTAAATAATTTGTATAATTTTATAAGTAATTTTATTATCATTATTTCATATAATAATTTTTTCCTACTCGATAGTAGAAATGGTTTTATTCGCAAGATCTCAATTTTATTTCTTTTTCTCACATTATATTAAAGATTAGACTAAAAGAGGAACATCGATAGTTCGAAAGCTATTGGTTGACAAGTTTTTCTTGCTTCATTTTATAAAGAAAAAATTATTATAGCGCTTTATGCTCAAAATACGAACTAAATATCAATGTAAAAAATGACTATTGAATTAAAAGAAATGTTATAACGTGCAACGGAAACTTAACCATGTTACAAATTTAGATAATATCGATACGATGATCGGATAATTTGTGTAATACTAATTCAATATTTGTAAATTTTTAAGGATAGAATCGATCGATTGTTTTTAAATATATAGATGTATATATGTATAGAAGAACAATTACATTATTGATATCTAATAATAAACTTTATCTCAACTTGCTCCATATTTTTCTTTTTAAATTCTCACATATTTATGTTGAAAATATATTAACATAAGTAGTAAATATATCCACTACACCTATACTCTACTCCAACATTGTCACACTAAGAAAGTGCGAAAGAAAAATCTTATTAATATCTAATTTGTTGAGCATTATATTTTTCAAATAATATCAATTAAATTACGATATCCTTAATTAAAAGAAAATATATAAATTACTTTATATTAAAGACTCTGAAATATTAATGTGCTGCAAAATAACGGTAATAATTGATCACATTATTCACTTACATATTCTCTTCTATATGTATGTATATAATATATTGTATTTTTATTCCTTGGAATGCAAATACATTTCAAGACATTTACATTTGTAATGCTAATGAAAATTTAATTTTCAGTGTGCTTGTGATAAATCGATTAATTACCTTCAAGTTGAACATATAATTGAATAACGGAACACCGTCTTACGCATAATGGTCCTCTCTGATTTAAATATAAATCGATAAATTATTATATAAAGACACGATATCCTTACGTAAAGGATCTTGCTCAAGTTATCATGCATATTACCTTATTGACAATTAGAATTAGAAGACACTTAAACATGTGTAACAATAATCACTCCCATAATTGGAGCCAAAAATTTGCGAAATAATTATTCATATTTTTTGTTATAAAACCCAATGTCCTATAAAGCGATATAAAGTTAATTGCAAAATATATAAAGTGATACAAATCAACACCGACGAAATTAAATTACAATCAATCTTACGAAATTGTAGTAAATCTCATGATTAAAGTTTAATAATTGGAAAAATTTGCATTATCGCGATGTAATGTCTTATCTCAAAAACAGATGTAGTATATCTGTATTTATGCGTAAAATATACTTTTCAATTATTATATTCTTTTTAAAGACCTTACGCGAAATATGTAAAATTCATCGAAATTTGTTCATTAAGGAGATGAGTCATTTGGCAGTTTCTATTAAAGTAATCTGGCTTGCCTCGAAAACAATTAAATAAAAATATTCGACATGGATTCTTAATTAAAGTCTGAAAAAAAAGATAATATACATATAGTCAGCGTGATGCTTCGTATTTTTTAGAGAGAGATATATCTCGTTATTTACATGTTCGTTGTGTGGATACAGTCTCAGTTTCTTTAATCAAACATAAGATCATGAACATTGAATTTAATCGCTTCCGGAACGATGCGGATCGCCTTAATTCAAAATTTCTCTCTCTTTCTCTCTATCTTTTGCCCTCAAGCGATATAAGTTTGCTTTGAGTGTTGAAATTTCACACTCCGCTGCTTTCTAAATTTTATGAATGTATTATAATTTCATTTATATATATAATGTATATAATTATTTTTATATATATAATCTCAATTGACAAATTTTATATTTTATAAAAAATAATAAATTAAGAAAAAAGCAAAAAATTAATTTTTTTCAAGCGATTATTAATAATTTACAACCGTATGATATATAGTTTAAATACATTATGACTATTTATAAAAATGATGTTGTAAAATATACTGTATTATAAACATGAAAAATATTATAGAATTATTCCATTATTAAATGCTTTTACCACATGCGATTAAGTTTTCATTTTATTCTTCACTGAAGAGAGAAAAAGATATTTATTTACAATAATAAAGAACATAAACTCAAAAGCAGTAAGGATATGATAACGAACTGAAGGCATATGAGAAAGAGCATGGGAGAAAGAGAATGCAATTAATAGTTGCCTTTTTCTGTAAATAGTCAATTTTATTTAAATTTAATCTAATCTAATCGATTTGAAAGAATACATGTTATAGAAATATTTTATATATTTTTTAAATATGACACACACATTTCTATCTGACTTTTTTTAAAAATATTTTAAGGTATATTTTAAAAAGAATTAGATAAAAGTATATATATCAAGTATATATTATATTAACAAGAGAAAACAGGAGACAAAGAGAAAGAATTATTATAGGAAAATTAATGAGAAAAGTGTATAATAAGAATAATTAAAAAATAAAATGAAATAAGATAAAGGAAATTAAAAAAAAATCTTTTCAAAGCGTTAATCAGTAAAATAATATGGCAAAAAAGGAAGGAGATTAATACCTTATCCAGATCGCGATAAAAAAATACAAGAGAAAGAGAGAAACAGAGAAAACTCCAATAATTAATTAAAAATGAAACACGATTGTCAAACAAATAATTGTTGAAAATCCCTGGTCGTAAATATCCGGTTTTCATTCTCGAAATTTTAAGATATGTGTCGGTATAAAAATCATTTCCTTTAAAATACGATTCTGATTATAATAATTTTTCATTATACTTTATCGATTTTCAGATTTTCAACCAATCAATCTATCAAATAATACGACATGCGTTGATTGCGTCTGATTTCGATTATAGAAAAATGCACAATAAATGCGATCTAACGTTCACATTTATCTTTATGTACGCATTCGTAAATTAAATCCGCGACATAATCACTCGGCTTTTATCCCTGACTGAGATCGCGCGCTCAAGGGAGTTGTACAATAGCGTTGCACCGACTTGGAATCCTAATCTCCGGATTAAGAAACCGAGAAACTCGTCCTCTCTTTTAGATTGCAGTCCAATCTTCGTGTCCCCGATAGAAAAACACAAAGCTAATCGGAGTGAACGCTAACTGCTACCTCGACGCGTGCAAGCGACCCTAGAACGCGCTGTCACTGATGACTCGCGCCCGTCGAAGGTCGCGGTGTACCATAAATCGGAGAACCGTGCGAGAAACGGTGGTATACTTGTTGTCAGTGTGTTTTAATATCATTATTTTCACGTGTACTTTCTCCCTTTTTTATTCCCGTCCTTTTTTACCCCTGTCTTTTTCAGTCCTCTTTTACTCTTGTCTTTTTTAGTCCTATCTTTTTTAGTCCTGGTCCAAGACGCGACAAGGACGTCGTCGTCGTCAGCGAGTGATTTTTGAACAAGAAAAATTGTAGTAAAAATTGTTGAGAAAGCTGAGTGATATAAAGCTTGTTATCTCAAAAAAATAAATATGAATAATAATAATAGACTTATGCGAGCGAAAGCAGGTTTTGTTTTGTTGTAGACCGGATCTATAACAGATGTAATAAGCTTTAAACCGTAAGAAATTAATCAATCATATTTAATTATCTTTCTTACATGGAACTATGATTGATTAATATCTTACGACTTAAGGTTTACGATATCTATTGCAGATTCGGCCTAGAAAATAAACAAATGTAGACAGTTATTCAAGATATCTTTACCAGAAACGAGATGTTTCAACGTCAACTAGCGTCTCTCTCTTCAGCAAATATTATTTATAATAAATCATATGTACGAAAGATACGTATGAAAGATGTATGAAAGATATGTATAAAGATTGAATGAACCCATGAAAATTGATCTTACGAGTCGTCAGGACTCGGAGAGACCTTTGACGGAGATATCGAGGAAGTTAAAATTAACAGCATCATCCTCGCCTTACGTGCGATTTGAAAAAAGAGCGGGAAGAGCAGGTTACACGTGCGGACGTCTATTACGCGAGATACAAACAGACTCGACACAAACCTTCTTCATGATGCCGGTCTTCCTCTTGGAGAACGTGGTGTACCGTCTGAGCTTATTGTCGATGTACTCCATTTTAATTTTCACCCGGCCCTTGGTCTTCTTGCCGTTGGACGGGGGTGACTTCTTGGGCTGGCCGAGGCTGGTGAAGGACTCGTCGAGGTTGTCGGGGACGCAGTCGCCGGGCATGCCGGACATGGCCTGCGCCTGCGAGAGCTGCGCCTGCTGGCGCGCGGCCGCGCCGTCATCGGCGTAGCAGACGTCGGACGTGGTGCGCTTGATGCCCCGCTGGACCGGGCCGGGGCCGGGGCCGACGCCGGGCGTCGCGGCGCCCATCATGGTGGCGCCACCGCGGCCCATCTGAGAGGCCGCCGCCGCCGCGGCCGCGAGCTGGGAGGTGGACGGTCGGCCGTAAATCTCCGCGCCAGTATCGCCCCCGATCATCCCCATGTAGCCGAGGTTGGTGTACCGACCGTCTCTTCCGCCGCTAGGGTTGTCCATCGCGGCGTCGGCGCGCACATTTAATCCCTTCCCCACGACGGCGGCGCGTCTTCGCCACGGAATCGCGTGCGGAACTCGGCGCAGTGTCTCCCACGTGATCGATCATCTAGAGGAACACGGGACAACAACGCGCACCGCACGAGCGCTCCCCGCGAACTGAGTGCGCGCGCGGCCACCGCGCCGAGTATCGTAACTTGACCTACGTGCCTACGGCGGAGATGCCTCCGCGTGTCGCTGCGCGAGTGTCCGCGCGCGCGCGGTTCCCCCCACTCCGCCGCGCGGCGCCGCGTCGACGCCGTAAAAAAACTAGTCCGCGGTAACGCCACGGACGCCGGCGGACGGGGATCCGCGTCGAGACCGACGTCGAAAAATCGCCCCTGCGTCCAAGCGTCCGGATCGCCCGTCAAATCGACCGCGCGACGTGCCGATTCGCCCGGAATTCGGCCGCGAATGCGTGCGCGCAGGGTTACAAAGCGCGACGAGAGGGCGTCCCCGGCTGCCATATTTAGAAGTAGACGTTACCATATTAGGGAAAGTTTGCCAAATATGGTGAACAGAGGTGGTCCTTCCTTTTCGAATAATCGCACGGCGCGCCGCGTCGAAACACCAATCCAACTGACAGTAGCGCTTCCTGCACGCCTTCCCGACCCCCTCTGACCGAATCCCCTGTATTCTCCCTTTACATGCATGCGTGTATATCGTATATATGCCATACGTGACCGCGCAAATCGCGGCGGTGCCGACCGGACCGGATGACTCCGTCCCGTCTGTGCCGCGTTACGGATGTAACGCGTAAACTTCCGACTTTTTATCATCGGCCTCCCCCAGAGCGACGTCGTTCGCGGAACTCTAATGAGACGTTAACGGCGTTACCCTGTCGCGCGAGACGTTGATACATTTCTCTCGGTAATGATCTTCTCTGTACAAGACAGTTTTTAACAGCCTGGTATTTCTAAGATACATGGAATCTTCGATGTGTTTGCAGTTGTCGAGCAATGATTGATGCCTCGTGTAAAAATATGTAGCTAAAAATATGTATTACCTTCTGTATAGTTGAATGCTTTAAAGTGGGAAAATGACTTGTAAAACACTTTTTTTTTCCTCTCTTATAACGTCGATTTAATCCAGTTATATTCATTGAATATTTTTCATACTTATATCAATCAGCTTGAAGATGTATAACTAGGATATTTTCTTAAAAAAACTGCGCTTTCTCTCTCTCTCTCTCTCATTCTTTTTCTGTAGACATATATATTGTATATATTAATTATATAATAAAAATATATATATTTTGCGACTTAAATATTTTATTATTATTAAATAGCAATATTTTTATATCGAAAAACTTATAAATTAACACATAATCACATAATTGTTACGCTCTATCTCTCCTATACTTTATATCTTACTGAGCATTTACAACATTTCTTGAAACAAACTCACACATGGAATTTAAGGTTGCTCTCCGGACGATATTGCACGAGCGTGAGACATAAGAGCGTCGTGAATGTCGCGAGCGTATGCCACTTGTGCGCGCACAGTCATCAAGAACTGCGGATAAGACAGCGCTGGTCCCTCTTGTGTACTTACTGTGTCGGTACGATTTGTTATAACGGACATTGGTAGATATCGGACCGAGCTATTATTCTGGGACAGACATTCTACGGAGGTTTTCAGATGCAGTTCTATTTGATCGCAGATGGAGTAAAACTCTTCCATATGCTTGTTGAATCGATGATCAGGCTGATCTATACCCTTCATGGATCCTACGTCGACCAAACTATTTTGATGCAACGTGTGTGCCGCGGTTTTGAGAGCTATGCCTAGAGATTCCCTCAAAGGTCCAACCAGGGATTTCACTTTAGATATGTTATCCAGCTTATCTTGTGTCTGCTGTTGCTGCTGCTGTTGTTGCTGTTGCTGCTGCTGTTGGACTTGTTGTTGCTGCGTTTGTTGCGCCTGCTGTTGATTCTGAGACATTTGAGGATTCACTGGTTGCCCCATTTGTCCCACTCCCATGGTTCCTGGTTGCTGAATCGGTGGGATATTCATTTTGCTCCTAATAAAATATAATCATAAAATATCAAGAATATTTAAAGATTTTAAGATTTAAATTTTAATATATAATAATTTGTATTGTATCTTTATATCAGACATATACTCTATTTTTAGCTTTTAGATTATCTCTTGATATAATTCACAGAAATAGAAAAAATTAATAGAATCTATAGAATTTTATTAATTTGAAATAAAATATTATTTTTCCTCTTTCTTACCTACTTCTGATTAAATTAAGTTTGTTAAAAATTGGACAAAATTACCAATGTTTGTTTATACGATACAGACACAAGTTACAGGTTAGGAGAGCTTTCGAAATTGTCAAATTTGCGCATGAGCGGAAATGACAGATTGGCGCATGCGCATGACACAACCGTTTCGAAAGTAACGCCAATAAAAATACTTGCCAAACCAAACTTCCTCAAAAGCCAGTGTAATTTTCGTTCACAGAGAGAGACAAGTGTGAAAAAAATTCTCGCAAACATATAATTCATAGAAAATACTAATCAATAATTATTGTTATAATTACTGTGTCCCTGTTGGCGTCTATCGAGTTCTATAGAATAGTCAAGTCTTCTCTATACTATCCTATAGAAAATCAAGGTCAGAATTAGAAAGAGACACGTACATTCTCGTATGGATCTCCGTCTCTTTTTACACTATATCATCCGAACTAAAAACATCTCTCGTCAGATATTTAGCGATAAGAGCGATATGCGTATCACAGGAAATATTTTGGTTTTATTTAGGAATTTAAAATTGAAAATATTTAGAACGACTTATTCTCCTTCAATTCAATTAAAATACACGTAAAGTCAACATTCTCGACCGCGATTCTAATGACAATGGCATCGACCAATCGGCGAGTTCCTAACGAGGACAGCGATCCACTCAGCGTGCGCGCGTCCTTTTCTACGAATCTCGTCATCCCTTCCACTCTCGGGGGCTCGCTCGCGTCCAATGCGGATCGGCCTTTAGCCTCGACGGCGGCCAATCGGGACGCGCGGACGACGGCGACCGAGTCGAATTACGCATGGCGTCCGACGCCATCTAACGACTGGCATTCCTGCTCGCTCCCGCTGGTAAAACCAGGGGCCATCGTGTCGAAGAAAGCGCGGAACTCTCCCTCGGCTCGCTCCCGCTCTCTGGACTCTTCCTAGTTTCGCGAGTTCGCGCGTCGCGTGGTATCCCCAGCTTCCTCGCGGTAACAACGTCATGGCGCGAGAGCGCCGCGCGAAATGATAGACGCGCGACCGGGCTCCCTGCGTCGTGCCGGCCAAGCGTTCTAATAGTTGAGTGCGTACGGCCCTCTAACCCGTGTGCGTTGGCACACGCACGAGAGAGAGCGGCGGCGGTCAACCTCCCGGACGGGACCCCACTTGCGGCGGATTCCTGCGCGAACGGCCGGCCACCCACGGCTCGCACCTCGCGCTGCGAATAATACAGGTAACGGACGTCGCGAGTACGCATCGTCCCTCCGGTCACCGCCAGCTGCGTCCCGCGGACGAAAATTCTCGCCCGTGTTTATGTTTACTCCTTTAATTACCCCCCTCTACCCCTCCTTTCTCTCTCTCCCTCTCGCTCTCTCCTCTCCGCGCCACCTCCCCCCTCGCGTATACTCGCTTGTGTGTCCCGCACATCCCGCCTTTCTCGATTTTCCTCGCCGCTCTTTTTTTCACGCCACGCACCCGATTTCTCGCGCGAGCTCCTTCGCCCCCGCGTTCGCGTCCGCGTTTATTAGCGGGAACGAACGGTATCGCACCTCCTTATCGCGGGATTGTATCTGTAATAATTGTTTGGCCCACTGTGTAGGAATGTGCAAAAGAGCGTATAATGTATGTACTCGCGATGATAATTGTGTTATATAAAGTTTGTATTATCATGTGATTTTTTTTTCCTTTTGTCTCTCAATTGCTCCTCGATATATTCGCAAACAGCAATAGATATGACGTTCTCTCTTAACGTATTCAGCTCAATTAGCAGAGTAATCGCAGACTACCAAGCTGTAATTATGAGAATTATGTTGCGTTATGCACAAATTGAAAATCTAGCGTTAATAAAAATTATATGCTGTTTAATTAGACATGATTAATAATGTTACTGAAACATAATTTGATATATGAGATAAATTAATTATAAAATGATCATTTCATTTACTGTTTACATTCACGTGTTATTAAGTTATTAAGTTATTAAGTATATAATAATAAAGTACTTTTACTTTATATTAAGTAAATAAAAGGAATTATTTTCTAATCAAAAAATAGCTTATGTATCTTAAAATCAACAATATCTCGAATAGGTACGTCGGCAACTTCAATCAGCCACTCCATGCTTCCCATGAATGCCATGGCACAGAAAGTGGTACCAGGATCAGAGTCCGGATCGATGAAACCCTTAACAGGGACCGGACTAAGCTATGTCACCCTACAACCACCCAGTCAACCGCTTAGTCTGGTACAGGATCATAGACCATCGGTGTACCAGACGCCACCTTATATTGGTAGCAATGTGGAGGAGCCAGAAACTGAAAAATTGATCCCCAATGGCGTGGAGATTACAAAGACGGAAACGGAGCAAGATGTGCCTGCTGTTACAAAACAAACTGAATCCAATAGAAACAACAATTTAAGTCCTGAAAATCCTGTACAAGAGCAACCATGTGAAATACAACCAGAACAAGTTCTGACATCTTTAATAGATTTTCCATTGAATACTCGTAAGTAATATATTAATTGCAAATTTGAATAAATAAAAATTATTTTATTGGAACAAGATATTATTTAATTACATTTTATAACTATTGATATAATATTTATTTTGTATTATAACTATACATGTTGATCTAGTTCTGTATTTTAATTGCTTTGTAATATTACAAGATAAAATTTGACATAATAAATTATACAAGACAAAACATTGTAAACAATAAGCAAAGTATAAAGGCAATATATTAATATAAATTTATATTGCGCATGAGAGAAGATAAAGTGTGAAACTCATATTTATGTGTAATATTACATTTATTTTTATAGCACTAAGCACACCAGCACAAAATAAAGTTGAGGAAAAGAAGGTTCCTGTAAATAATGGATCAAAAGAATCAGATGGTAAAGCCGTTAATACACCTGTACATATAAAACAATCTCCACATAAACCAGAAGATGTACAAGCAAAGAACGAAGTTCCAAAGGCCAAACCTACAAATCAGAATTTGAAAGTACCAAACGATAATGCTGCTACAACATTAACTAGTACATATAAACCTGACGCAAAAGTCACTACCTCTCCAAAGACAACTAAACGAAAATCTAGAGAATTGAAAGATTTGAAAGCAGCATCTGCTGTAGTCACTGATGGAGCAAGTAAACCCAAAAGGAACCGGATTCAAACGCAACCCTATCAAAGTCCATTACCAGAGATTGCTTTATTGGTCAAAAGCCTCAATAAAACTCCAGGTTCTAAAGCTGCTGATGATAAACTTATTGTATTTTATAAGTAAGTATTCTCCATCTTATAAAAAATCTTCAATATCTTTGTATTTGTTTGTAAGCATAAATTGAGTAATCAAATATTTATTGTTAGAAACGAATTTTTGGCTGTGAGGAATGCCGAGGGAAGCTTTTATGTTTGTCAAGCGATGCAAAATATCTATAAATCAAGCAGACGTATTCGCATACGTTGGCTATCTCAAGATAAAACCAACGGGGAGTTCTATTCACCAGATTTTTATGATACCATAGGTATTATCAGATATTATTTGAATATGTGTAGCATTATTATACGTTCATCTCTTGCCATCACAGGGACATACATTGTATTTGTTTTAATTTTATCATTTAATTTTCAGATTTTGATTGTATATTAACAAATCTGAATCTAAACAAGGTTGACAAGTCTAAATTCTGGTTAACACGAATAGAACTGCTACGTACAGAAAATATTTTGAAACGAGCTATCGATGTTGAGGCTGGAGTCTCTGAAAAACCTAGAGTTACAGAGGAGCATCCTGATGGCTGTAAGTAAACTTGATTTTTTAAAATAATTAAATACTATTAATTATTATTATTATTATTTTGTCCATGTGTACTTTATAACATTGTTCTACAGATAGATAATATATAAATCACAATCTTATTTTTTAGTGGATTTGTCTCTTTACAAAGATGAATCGCAGCTGAAGAGAAGAAAAGGCTTGCATAATGACAAGCCACAACGTAAAAAATCTAAACAAATCGCAAGTTCCACGGATGATGACGCGGACGATGAAGAATTGGATCGAAATCGAAAAACATCCAAGGCAAACCGCTCAAAGAAACAATCGGTTAATAAGGCATTGGCGATTGCCAAATCCGTCGCGAAAGGTACTAGTAGAGCGGAGAGAGCACTCAACAGAAGCACAAAATCTGGCAATAGTTTAGGCAACGATGTTGTCACTACTACTGCTGTTACAACTACTGCTACCATCACCACTACTATTACTGCTGCTCCAGCGATTACTACCGCTACCGCTGCTGCTACTGCTGCTGCTAGTGTTACTACTACTACTAGTACAACAACCGTCAATCCCACCATCAACGTTTCCGCGGCAGATGCCAAAAATAATCCAGAATTGAAGAAATTGGACTTGAAAAAAAATGGCAAACAACAAAGTAACAATAGCATCAGGGGAATTCCAAGAACAAAACTCGGAGGTAAATAATTTTATATATGTACATATTTCCCCAAATGCATTATTTGTCTATGCGTTACTTTTTAAAATATAGTTTATTAGGGAAACAAAATTTTATCGAAATTCTAGCTGTTTATATTATAAACATATTGTAAGAAACTTTTTAAAATCTAGACTCTTGATGCGATAATATACGTCATGTATGGTTATTAAACTGGAATAAAAAAAAAAACATATTACTGATGAACAATCAATTTAAAGGTTCTGCTCAAGCTATACAACAAGCCAGTAAAATGGCAGGGCGTCCGAAGCGCGTAGCCGCTACCACCGGCGTTCTCTCGAGCGAGGAGGCGCCTTCTCCAAGAAAGAAACCGCGCGGTCGAGCATAAAACTAACTTAACGTTGCTTTTTTATGCTATAGTTACAGCTGAGTCTGTATCGTAGGCAATATGTACGTGTGGTACACTTCTTGAAATTGCAATCAATTTGTTATGTAATATATACATATATACGGATTTCAAGATTCTTAAATGTATCATGTGTTGCGATAATATTATAGTTCAATGATACGGGATCAACGACTTATATCTCTGATTCGTCAAGTCGCATTTGAAAAAAAAAAAAAAAGAAAAGTTAAAAGTTAAAGATAAGAAAAAAACTCAGAGATTTATGCGAGTGATATTGTGATATCATACAAAATTTGTACATATCGTCTACGTCTCAGACTCCTTCAGAAGAAGAAAGTCACGGAATGTATGGGAATGGTACCTTGAGTTGAGTAATAACTAATCTACAGGGTGTCACATACTAATGCACTCTTGCAATAGTCTATTTTTGATGTTGTGAGTGAACCGTACGTGATTCAGTTAATTTTAATGTACACTTTCCATTGGATATGAATATATACACTATGTACAAATATACATGTATGGGAGGGGTGGAAATTATATGTATTCTGTAAAACAGAAAAAAAGAGAGATAAGATACCGAGAAATGAAAAATAGTATCGACAAAGAAAACGAGAACAATCCCGATTATTACCGATCTCCCGAGCTAATCTTCGACCGATCGGTAAAGGATCTCGAAGTACAATATATTACTGTACATTATGCTGAATCCTTGCTGTTAAAAAAAATAGCACGTAAAAATGGTCCAGCGCCTATATAAAGACAGGCAGAGTAAAGTGCCCTGAATTGTCTCCTTGTCGAGTCAAGGATTCGCGAAAGATTCGCGAGCGGAAAGTAGCACGTTGCTTATAGTTTCTTGAATGCACTTGCGGCGGCCCATCATTGTAAAATCGCAGGGTTCATATTAAATAAAGAGAGAGAGAGAGAGAGAGAACGAGCGAGCGAGAGAGTGGTGCCACATTATTACGATTTAGCTACATAGATGTAATTCTAGAAGAAGTGAATGAAAGAGAGCACTTATTTAGAACGCTAAGTCTTGAATCCAATTGTATAAATTTTTGATTTATTTTCATGTACGTGTTAATTTTAATTTTTTTTTCGTCATTTATATCGAATGACGAAGTGTATATTTGATAATATACATTAGACGATTATATGGTTTATATACATATATATATATATATTTCGCGCAAAATTAAATTCACATACATATATATATATATATATATATATATATATATATATATATATATATTTATATTTTAACGTAGCACACATATTTTATATCACGTCGGCGTACATTCGTTGCAAAGAACATATGTCAGCGTTTCTTTACGAAAAGAAGTCACTTTTGGAATGTGCATTATTTGTTTGTGTAATGTGTAACGTGACATATACATATATTTGTTTCCCCCTCTTTTTTTACGCTACGACAGTATACAGTAGAAGTATATGAAAATCTTATGAAGCAAATAGATTATTTATAACGTTATAGGGGGTGTGTCGATAAGTTCGAGTACGGGCGAACGAGTACTCGTACATCGTCGATTACATTAACGGGTTTCTTTTGACTAAGATTTCGATATGAGGATATGTGTAAACGTATTTTATACATCGGCCGTTAAGAATGTTGACGTTTCCTTGCTTGATTTCGCCCATACACGTGTACATAAAGCGATTAGATAATCAAAATTGTGCATACGAATGTAGCCAGGAAAAGAGAGAGAAAGTATCTCTTGCGTCATTTTGAGAGTAAAATTACACGGGCGATCACGTTGCAATTTGCTTAGCACGTAATTTACACCCGCTTTACGTTTATCGAATATTTAATGCAATCCTCGATATCCGCTTTTTATTTTTCATTGACGGTCATGAGCGCTGTACATTATTGATGAATGTCGAGTGCAAACGCTCGGCTTCAAATGTGCCGTTTAAAAAAAGAAAGAGGGAAAAAAGCCAAAAAAAAACAGGCATATCGACTTCTGTTCGAAAAAAATAGGATATATAATTATCATAACTAAATGATTATAAGGTGGATTTGATTCTCGAGATGGGACACACGCGAGTAAGATATCAATCCTGTCGTATTTGGTCCATTGCACATTGTATTTGAGAAATATACGCATACTGTATAAAAATTTAGTGAAGGATTCTAATATAACAATACCATCATACAGAGAACTGTTTGCTCATGTTATTATTATTATTATTATTACTTGATTATTTTAGGGAAATGCTTGCGCGTTTTTCCCTTTCTTTTTCTCGAAACGAACGGGATCGTCAGCAACAACGTGCAATCGGTAAATGCAATTAACGTGTAATTGTCGGCGTATAAGGCATGTACGATAAACTCGTCTCATTAATTTACGCAGCTTCTGTCGAAGAGAGAGAAATCATGTTCTTTATATATATATAATATACCCCCGACTTTATTAGAATATAATACGATTAAGATATGTTAATGAAATATAATTCAAGTACGAAACGTTGCGCGAGAAATGATTTTTTCCAATTACAGAAAATTCATTTGCCGGATTCCCCCCGTTCTTCCATGTGGATTCCACGTGGGACACGATAATTTCGTCTCAAGCTCAAGTATATTCCCAATAATTCTTACAGATAAGAACGAATCATCTACCTATCATCGATCGGCTCGGACGATGTTTGTCGTGATGTTGCTCGCATTTGAAACCGAGAAAAAGTACTAAAGTAAATTCTGTAAATCGATTAGGAGAGCATTTTTGACTCGCGTAACGATTAAGTGTCTTAACATTAGCTCTTATTAGATATACATATTACATATAAGCGCTTCGCGCGGATGCTGATTTGCTAAAGTAATCAAATAAACTAACTGTACGATGTATATATATCCGTTGACATATATCGATTATGGTATATGTATACGTAGGACTAAGATCATTTTTCTCTCTCGCACCGTTTTGCGTCTCTTTTTTTTTTCCCGTCGATTCTTTACCTGTAGCGACGAATTTCGAGTACAACGTGTACATATATACACTTGTTCTTACTTGACTTACGCGAGAGTGGATCGAAGTTGCACGTTTCCTAAACGGACGATTCTTTTTCTTTCACTCCAGATTGCGATAATAAAATTCTTATAGATAAGTAAGCACGTGCGCGTGATTCTCTTCACATTTCTTTTTTTAATTTTAGCCTGTATCGTGTCTACTGTCTTGCGATCATCCGCAAAATAAAAGCACGTGTTATAATTGTATTATGAACTCTATCATGCTCTCGAATATTATATATTTTATATACTTTATATATGACTATTAATTCTTTAAATCGTCCGTTGACAATCAGAATTTTAGTTTTTCAAATTTATTCGAAAATTATATATGAAATTATATTTTTTTTTATAGAATTGTACAATTTTGAAAAAAATGTGAACAATTTTTATAAAATTATGCAACTTTTGAAAAGTGTGAACAATTTTTATAAAATTGTGCAATTTTAGAAAATGAAAAATTTTTCTAAAATTGTGCACTTTAAAAAAATGTCAAGATAAAGATATGATGCATGATAGCGTTAATAACTTTTGAGATGGTGAAGAAAGAAAGAGATATTGTTAAAAATGTGGAGAGAAACGATATAATTAAATAATCGATTAATTCATCAATCTTTTTTTTGTGCTTGTGTGAAACTGGTGCAATTTTTGCGCAACTCGTGCTATTTTAAGTGGCAAGAATTTCGAGTATGTTTGTAAAGAGAGGAGCGTCCTCTCCTTTCCCTCCCACTCGGAGAGGAGTTTTTTCATCTCTGATTTCGACGAAAGTTGATTTATCCCCTCGTAAGATAATCGTAAGGATAAGAGATAAGCATTTTACGACCGATCCGATTTCTCGAACATTCTAGAGGGTGAGATATGTATTACTCTTCACGCAGTTCACGCTCTCTCGATGGTAAGTCGAAAACAACACAGATACACAAAAGTGTTTTTTGTACAAAGATCATTTGGTTATGTATGTATAATAAAGTGACGTCCAGAAATATTACGAGGAACAATTCTTTTAAAGTTAGAGCGACATTTAACGACGTCTCCCTCTTTCTTTTTTTAATTTTAATCGTTCGATGATCTTACAGAAGTGAAAGATTTCAATCGTGGATTTTTCTTGCAAGAAAGATTATGCGCGCAAATCATATTGATATTTATTTTTCTCGTGCATATTAAAACGAATAAATTAAAAAAAAATTCTAATTTCCAGGATATTATTAAAAACACTACGCATTCGGTAGATAAATACGAGTGATTTAATGTATAAAAACATGTTTTAATAAATATCAATAAAAAAAAGTTACAGAAAATATCTACACAAATTACAAATATATATCAATATATATATAAAATTACATGATTCGCAACATAATAATATTCTCGAGGACTTTCCTACACATTTTCTTTTATGTGTGGGGAGGGTCTCTCTCTCTCTCTCTCTCTCAATTTATCTAATCTTAATATTAGTTGCATTTAATATTATTCGCGCTATTAAGCGCGCTAAAAGTAATCGTAATACTTTTCTCCCATTGTTGATTTGAAAGATATTGTCGACATTCATAATTCGCGTTCACACGCATTACATCGCACGTGTGTCAACAGTGGTGAATAATCGCCGTTTTAACAATCACCCAAGTTCTCGTAACGAGTCTTACAATAGCAAAACGACACGCGAATCTTAATAATATAGTTTAATGTCCAACACACCGGATGAACTTGACTCGCATGTGTGATGAGTAAAAAAGAGGTTTGCAAAAAAGACTAATATTGTTCGCAAATACGTAGTTACAGATTACAAGGCACTAGAGTAAGAATTTCATGGTCACTCTCTTCCTAGATATCCATCGTACTTGACGGATAACGAAGGAGCTTCGTCATAATTTAGGACTAGCGAGATACACAAGACGTATTTCATGAACGTCAGATTTTTCTCAGCACGAAAGTTTTTAACGCTATAGCTTTAGAACTCTCATATCTTGAAGTCTTATTAAAGTTCAATCGCACGCGCACCATTAATTAATTAGAGTATTATTTTTATCTTCTTCTAAAGCTTAATTTATTAAAAGCTTTCCTTTATCTCTTGAATGGATTTTCACCGAAGAAGAATATCTTAAAGCCGAACAATCTATTTGCGCGACAAAAGTATGTATGAAAGAATGAGACACTTCTTTATCAAAGAAATTTCGTTCACGTTCACTTGAAATTCTACATGTATACGTTATACAAGCACCATTAAAAACACATTTCCGTTCGAGGAATACTATGTCGGCGAAGAAAATTATCAACCTCTGATTACAGGAACATTCGTACAAGAGACCGTGTTTCAATCTGCTTTGCTTTTATTTTTTTTTAAATCGTTACGACTCTAAACCGTTTATTTCTCTTAATTGTAATGTCTGTATACTGGAAGAAGAACTCTCTTTGGGATATTTTTTATGTACAATGATGGGTAGCCGTAGTTTACTATAAGTTCGAGTGAAAAGGAACGTCTGTATTTTTTTCTCGAGGAAGAATGAAATTTCTTTCCACACATCTGTTTTCTTTCCACACATGCACAATAATTAAAGTATGTATCGTTTTCAAATCCTGAAATGCATTTGTCTCGTCGTAGTGTGATAAATTGTAAGCCTGAGATTTTTATAGTAACTATATTTTTGTTCAAGGAAAAACTCGCGCAAATGATGCGTTTAGTTTATGTGTGTCTCTTACAATGATTTTAGACAATTGCAGTTTGCTATTTATAATATGGAAGAGTCAAAAGGTCTTCTATCTTGTCTAGACGATGCTACCAACAAAGGCAATATCGAAGAGCATCATAAGCATGTCGCATTTTTCGATACCTGATGGGGGAAAACTCAGTCGTTTATATTAAAATAAAAATACGTGACGTGTCATCATTATTCGTATTAGCACTAGGAATATATATATATAATCAAACGATGCGATATATACAGTTTGCCTCGTACAAGAAAACAAACTGGAGATTCAATGAGTAATTTATATATTGATGTCGCATGCGATTTCTCAAGATCTATATAGTGGGCAATATATATATGAGCTCGAAAGTGAAACGCAACTTATGATGCTGTTTGAAAAATATTAAAGTCGATATCGAAATAACAACATAAATGCAAATAAAAGTTTCCTCCTAAAATATATCCGATCATATTGTAAGCTTTTCGAAAAATCTGAGACGTTAAAAAAAAACGACTTTACGCGATCGCCGATTAGACCAGAGCTTCGGCGTGATAGTGATGATAGTGATGGTGTATGTGCTCGTGAACGTGTCTACGGCTTGACGTGGCCGCCACCGCGTTCTGCGAGAATTCGCGTTCGAGCCAACGCACGACCTGAGCCATCGCTCGGGCCTGGTCCTGTTCTCGCGTTGCGTGCTTCAGCTGATGCTTCTTGGACCTGCCGCACTGTTGCGAGGGAACGAACTGCGCGTCGTTGCGCTGCAAATTGTTGTGATTATTGGTAATTGTCTGATGATTGGCAGTCTGCTGGTTGTTGTTGGGCACGAGGTTAACGATGTTGCGGTGAGTCGTGTTGCTGGCAGTCGTGTGCTGCGGCGTATCGTTGTAGACCGTTGTCGTCGGCACGATGACGTTACGATTTAGTATCTGCGAGTACGTCTGAGGGGAGGAATGTACTGTGTTGTTCCTCGGTGTCGTGTGTCGTGTTTTCCTGAGATTCGCCGTCCGCGATTTCGCCGGTGTTTTGGGGAAGGACGCGGAATGAGTCGTTGTATTTTCCGGGATCGGTTTGTGGTAGTTGGCAGCCGTCTGACGAGGCTCCAGAGATGCTTGACAGTCTTGATTATTGTGATTCGAGGTTCCTAGATGGGGACTCTGAGATGGAATGCGCGGTTGCTCGTTTTGATGCCGTTTCCTGCAGACGAAAAAATAAATTCTATCTAATCATCGCTTAAGACATCTTTATGAAGTTTTAGATATTACATTATTAACATAAATTTATATAAATAATATTCCTGTGAATAATATATTCAAAAACATTATATAAGATATTATATTGATGTTAATTATCTACCCAATAAAAATTAATAAATTTTGATAATTTAATAATGAGTTGCATGCTAACTTGATGAAGTAATTAACTCACCTTGATGTGTGAAAACTGAGATTATTTTTCTCCATGTTAGCCTGAATAATCTCCAACAATTGTTGTCTTTGCAGAGCGCCACTCCGTTTCCTCTGATTCGTCATAAGAAGAGGTGTTAATGGTGAGAACGCGGGGGAAGTATCACTATCGTCGCTCACATCACCCTCCGAGCTGTTTGAATAGGGAGAAGGTAAATGGGGCACCGGACCGACTCTTTTGCGCAGCTCCTCCTGCTGTACTCGATTTGCACGAGCATTTTCATCCTCATCTTCGCTGTGAGTCTCTACTTCTTTCCGCTCAGTCTGTAACGAAAATGATAGTTGATGAAACAGATATAAGTATGATACGACGACAAGTTTTTCGGATAATGCTTGGATGTAACAATTTACTTTAATAAATGAGAAATTATATACAATTATACAATTATACATAGGAAATGATATCTCGATAAATATTATATATAAAGTAAAATATTATATATAATTATTAATTTATCAAAACATCTTTATATATAAAACATTATATATAAAGATGTTTTGATAAATAAATAATTATGCAAAATTTATCTTATTATCTTTCTCAGATCATTAGAAAGTTTCGAAAGTGTGCATTTATTTATAAATATGTAGCTTCTGAATTCGAGGTATATACTATTCCTGATATTCTTAATAAAATCCTTCCATTATCATTTTCATCGTGGAATTATTTCTCAAGATATTTAATTGTAAGATATAATTTATTAGATACATATTATTAGAAAGCGCGGAAAATTGTAAAAATCCAAGTCACTAGAAATCCTCATAGGATCGAAAGAAGATTCTCTTTGTGCGCGGAGAAGCGCCCATTTATTTCTCCTCCTCCTCATATACACTCTACGAGATTGGCATTCCCGTCGTCGGCTCGCGAGATAGTCAGCCGGTGTACGTGGGCATACGAGGAATGTAGGTCTCTCTCACCTGACAACGATATCGCGTTGCTCTCCTCCTTCTAGGAACTCTGCTCGCACAATGCCGGGCGGTGGCACGTGTCGCGGCGACAGTTGCATGGCTGCACGGGATGGTGTGCTTCAAATGGCAACAGGACGACGAGCCGTGCTGATGACCACCACTACCGGGCAACGTCGTCGTCTGCGACGTTTGCGTGGGATTTGCGGGACAAGGGCCAGTGGCGGGATTGCGCGGCGTCTGGCTGCTGCTGCTGCTGGCTCGCTGATCCGGCGACACCGTCAGCTTCACCTTGATCGTCTTACTGCCGCACGGAGGTACCTGTATCGAGGCGCCTAGGGTGTCGTAGATGGTGGTCACCAGGCCGGCTATGTCGTCCTTGGTGATCTTCCCGTGGCCGTCGAAGTCGTACAGGGTGAAGGAGAACTCCTGCCGCCTCTTGTCACCTTCCGCGACCGACACGTCGCATTCGAATTCCTGCAAAGAATCGCGCTTAGATTAAGTTCGAGCGATTCGAAACTGGTGTAAAAAGAGCAAATTATGACAGAATTCAAACATAAATTTAATTAGTACTACATTTTTATAATGTTGAAAAAAAATCTTGATAAAGATTGATAATTTATAAGCTTGAAAAAATATAAAATATAATAATTATTAATATATTTTTCGTTATATAATAATAATATAAAATTTCTTCAAAATTTCCACTAATTATAATTGATATAATGACTATTAATTTTTATTAATTATATCAAAAGCATTGATTTTAGTATGAAAAATCTTAAAAATCAACAAAAACCTATTAAAATCAATAATGAAATTTATTTTCAAGTTGAATTTGCATCATTTTAAAAATAAATGGCATATGCTTTGTTATAAAATAAATAATGTTGCATGTGTGTGAGAAATCTGCTTAAAAAATACCAGATAAATAAGAAAAAATAGGATCAAAAATCTGACCGTTTTACACAAATAATATCGACATCGTAAAATGAAACAGGAACAAATAATATTTAGTTATAAAATACTTATTATTGAGCAATAGTGGAAAATTATTATCATAAATTTTTCCAAAAAACACTTTTGTGAATGATCTTTAAATAATTATGTGACATCTCGTTTGCTACAAATCTCCAGCTTTCTCTTTCCTACCGAGATATATAAATTAAAGTATTTCACCTCGAAACTAAGTTGTTTCGTTGTACCGCAAGTAGGCTGTTCGTCATTACCGGTAGGTCCTGCTGCAGGTACGCTCGGGCCATCAACCGCTACCTGCGGTGGCTCCGCAGGGGAAATTAAAGTCGGTTGCGACTCCGTCGTCGGCGGTGACGAGATGTTGCAGGTCGTCGGGACCCCCGTCAGCAACTCCTCGGAATCGCTACCTTCCGTGTTAGTCCCCACAACTGCAGGCAACAGAAAAGAGCTCATTATGCAAGGGCACTATTCCCAGAACTTATTCGATCTACGTAATTTTTGATTTTTGTTTTTCTTTCCTTTCTTTTTTGTGCAAGAATCGAAATTGTTTTTTTGGCAGACCTTGCGATAAAATTATACCCTCTCTGATTACTTTAATTTTCATATATATTGTAGTGGATAAAGTCTTGAATTAGGTTTACTTTGAATCATGTTGTGGATTCTTCTGAGAAATGTATTATCACAAAATTTTTTGCTTTTTAAATTAAGAAAAAAATCTTAAGTGTAATGTATGTAAATAGTTCGATTATTAGTGAATAACTTTGACATATTATGCTTAAAGATATTAATATTTTATTATTTTACTTTACTACAAAGTATTATGCGTGAACGGAGAAAGGGATTTTAATAAAATATATAATTTTTCTCAAAAACTTACAAAACTTTCGCATGTCGAAAGCTGCTTAAAAACTGGTAAAAATAAGTGAAATCCGTCGACGAATAATGTAACAGTCGTGAAGACACAAAAGAGATACACAAACCAAAAAACGTCAACAAAGAGGCATGTGAATAACACAGTATAAAAAATTAAAAATATAGAAAGGAATAAAAATACAATTCTTTAAAGTGTGGTATCTCAGGAACTAAGAGTCCACAACGTGATACAAAGTGTGTGTGTGTGTGTTTCAGGATTCTATTTATTATAATAATGCGAAAATTAAATCAATCCGTGAATTTTTTCGCTAATTTTTATCTTTTTTTTTAAATTACATGTTTTATAAGATCAAGCCGACAAGCCGCTCTTTGCTTGTTCTTTCGTCGCGCGATTTCTGCTTCATGCGAGAGAGAAGAGCGAATAAAAGGCGGCATTTAACACGAGCTGTACCGGCACATCCGCACCCGTGGCATGTTTGATGCAAGGGCGGTATTTTTACCGCCTTTCTACGCACCACCGATCGGTGTGTTTCGGGGAGGAAACCTTTCGTAAGCTGTAGTAACCGGAAAAGCAGCTGGGGCTCTAACCAAACGAATTTTAATGTCGGGATGTCACCTTCTTGATGTATCCCTTGAGGTTGCAGAAATTGAAACTTTGAATAATAATTTCTACAAATTTTATTTTGTTTTTCTCTATAATTTATTTAATTTTATTTTCAATTTATTTAATTTTATTTATTTTAATTTTATTTTCAATTTATTTAATTTAATTTCTACTATTTAAATTTATTTATTTAAATTTATTTTCATAAATAAACTTTTATATATATGCAAGCGAATTACATAATTCATATATTTTACGCAATATAAAAAGATATACGTCAAGAAGAATTTAATGTTAAATCGCGTTTTAAATTTGCGTGTCGGCACATTACCTTGAACAGCTTTTTTTATATTCCGTATTGTAAGCTCTGATTTTATCGCCAACCATTGTGTAATGGGTCATAAACTCGTCCCACCTAACGGGTACAAAGCACGGATGTACATACATACGATAGACAGTTGTTAAACTCGACGCAGAGACGAACATACGCGCGCGCGTTATGTGCGTGTGTGTGTGTTAAAGTGCAACAGAAACTTGTCCTCGAAATATGATACTCGCACGTTATAAATTACTCCCAAAGTAGAAAACTAACGAATATCTGCGATATATCTCGGAAGTTGCAACTTGATAACTTCGAGTAACAACACACTGTATGTATTGAAATATTTGTGTGATGAATATGTATGTGTAATATTTATATATATTTTTTAATATTATATATTTTATAAAATTTTTTTATATTAAAATTTTTTTATAATTTAATAATTCTTTAGAAGAATGTATCTTATATATTTTTAACTTACTATTTCAGCTCTGTAATCTCTTAATTACGATAGAACAATCAGATACAATAATCTCTCTATATTCTTAACACTTTCTTTTTTTGATTCAATACATATGCGTGTAGAATGAAAATGTTGGATTATAATGGCATTTTCATTGTATGTTTATAATAAGTGTAAGTAATGAAGGGACAAAATATATAAAAAAAGTTCTAAAGATATATAAAATGAAAAACATGTTAAAAATACGGAGCAAATAAGAGTATCAATGATATGAAAAATTAATTATAATAATTGATTGTTTTAAAAAATTCATATTAAATTATTTTAATAACTAATATCATGCGATTATAAGACTAAACGATATCGAGATTCATATATATATCACTTTCTAACAATTCGATTTAATCCTTTCAGAGGTCCTCGCACACAGATTTATTGTTATTATTATTAAGTATAAACAAAAATCCAAAATTAAATGAATATATTGCTTATGAAATATCCAATATTTAATTTTTCTCTTAACTCTAGTAATTTTATACAATCGATAAAATTTGTAAGAAATATTGAAGATTACACATATATATGAATATAAAAATTCATATGCATAAAAGTTAAAAAAAGTCGATTAATTTTATCATAAAAAACGCGTATACTGTCGTAATATACGCAATTCGCGTTATTTTTAGCATTACTTTATACGAGATAAACGGTAGACACGAGTCGAAAGCCAAGAAAAGTGTAAGTATGACGTAACACCACGTGGCATTTCTATAGTATTTTAGCATTATTCTGATGACGGTCATTCTTTCACGGCGGGATGCGATTGATTGTATAGGCGCCACTCGAACTCAGCGACTACATTCTTTTTATTTTGTAAACCTGTCCCCCTTCGCCCTTTGCTCAGCACCCTACGTCATTCTCTAAACACTTCCCTGATTTGTTCAAAGATACACACATTCAAATTCTTTTCGTTATTCCAACTTTGAAGAGATTCAAACATTTTTATTCGTGTAAACCTGTAGCATTTTTTTAATAAGACAATTTTATCGAGTTTATGTAACAATTGTCCTCGCAATTAAATCGCGTCTTGTCATTGTAAACAAGTACATTGTGTCATCACGAAAATATTATGTTCAGGAAACATATATATAAATATCCGTTATAATAACAGCTATATCTAGTGTTTTGCACATACAATTTTAATTGAAAAAAAGATATCGTATATGACTCACAAGCTGATTTTGTCAAACGTCATTTAACGGAATGGAAAAGCAACAAAAACTGTAATTTACTGATATTACTTCGTTTCATCTTGTTTCGGAGATTTGATATTTAAACGAAACGGTAATCTATTTCTCTTCCAAGAACTGTCTCGTAAATTTTCCGACGACTCGTCAAGGTCGAAAGCTAGACGACAATAAGAGCGAGTGATTTTCGACATCAAAGCACGAGCGCTACCACAGATGTCGGTCAGATGTAAGAGCTTTCTAAAGTTCAGGTAAAAAGTTTCGCTCGTACGAGGAATGGTGAGGGTGACTCACAAAGCGAAGCGAAGTATTATTTTCCCCTCGATAAGACAGAAAACATGTAAAATGTGTGTTTATCCATGTGCGAGTTTATCCGTGTAAAAAATATTGCTCATTTCTTATACGCAAAAAAATCTTTCAACAAATGAAATAAAACTCGTAACGAAATTGTTTTTTTAATATAATTTAGCTATAAATTTATTAACAGGATGTCTACTGAAATTTTATAAAAAAAATAAGTTAAAAAAATGCCTGATTGTGTGTGAAAGATATTTTTATTCAAAATTCCAGGTAAAGACAATATTTTAAAGATTTTATGGTGCAATTTTTTAAAATAATATTTCTCATTGTATGCGTTTTCTAATGTTTTTTTACTACTTATACGAAGATAAAATATAAAGTCACTTAAATTTGAAATGTTAGATATTCAAATATACTGAAAAAAATAGTTTTCGTAAGATAAACATTTTTGATTTGCCAATATTTTCAGTTTTTATCACTAACAATGACAATAAAAAATACTGTATATTCAATATTTTAAAGACTATTAAGATTGAATATATATTTATATTATATTTTAAATAATATACATATATTTTTTATAATATATTTATAATATATTTTAAATACATATAATTCACAACTTAATTTATCAATGAATTGCCCTGCAATAAAAGAACAAAATTATCGAAGAGAATTCTTTGAATTCCAATAAAATTCCACGAGAATTTCCCTTTTTTTTTTAAGTACAAAAGAATTCCAAATCTTCCATTTTTTTCCAAGAAGAATAGACATCCTGTATTAAGACTAAAAATCCTGCTATAGTTACCGTAACACGGGAATTTAACGGAAATAAACACATTCCGCGCGTTTCTTCTTCTCACGACTCCGATTTAAATAACATCCGGCGTTCGCATTCTTTTCTTCGAATCTCGATATCGCGCAGTCATATATATCGCGGCGGAAGAGAAGCATGCGTTCTCCAATTGAAGAGGAAGAAGGAATCATTACCAGAAAAGGGTCTGTAGCCGGCGAGGAACCTTGCTCGCCACCACTTTACCAATCCGGTAGCCATGGGACCTTCATGCGTGCGTGCGTGCGTGCGTACGTGCGTGCGTGCGTTCGTTTGTGCGTGCTTGCTTGCTTGCTTGCTTGCTTGCTGCGTGCGTGCGTGCGTGCGTATGATCGGCGGGTGCGATCCCTCTGCGCTTCTATCGCTCTCTCGTAAACCTGACCGGCGGCGAATACACTTGATCTCTCCGTGAATTACTAACACGCCATGAATATGGAAGCACGCGAGGTATCCGATGCGTTCTCTGCTCCCCGGATTCAGTTCCGTTTAGAATCAAATCAGATGGATAGGTTCCTCCTCTCCGCACCGCGCTCGACCTGTCACTCCTGACAACGATGCGATACATGCACACAAACGTCCAGTCGTCCTTTTATGGTACGTACGTACGCACCACTGACACCCCGAGCGGCGCTCGGGTACAATCGTCGTTGTCGTCGTCGTCGTCGTCTCCGTCTCGCACTCGCGCACCGCACACACGTGCTCGTGGCCTGCCAAGCCAGTCCGGCGACCCGGGCGGGAAACGATCGCGATTCTACGGCACTCGTTCGGGAACGTCACGCGCAAGGACCCAAGTGCGTTTTCGTCGCTCGCTCATCGAAGCGAGACGCGGACGCGCGAAAATCTCGTCCTCCTGGCACAAACGGGCTCCTGGCGGAGGCCCGGCTCCTCTCGCGGCTCGGACACGACTACGGACGCTCGTCCTCGCCTAAAAGCGCGTTCCCCGTAATTCCCTACCCGCCGCCCCACCATCACTACCATCACCATCACCATAGTGGTGTGTGTGTGTGTGTGTGTGTGTGGGGCACCACTATCATCTCGTCGTTGCAGCGCGACGACCCACCACCATACGACCATCGCTGGCATGGGCAGGCAGAGAGTTCGCGTTCTTGTGTCGGTGCCGAGGCGAGGATATACGCGGTATCCCCGAAGGTAGGGAGGCGCGGCGACTCTTCTTCTCTCCAGCAGCAGCAGCATCCTCTCTCCGCCGTTCTCTTATTTTCTCCTTCTCCTTTGCATACCCGTTTGCTGGGGAGCGCGAACGCGCTGTCTTCCTCTCCGAAAAGCGCACGCTACGAAGCCCGATTTACACGACCTAGAATTGTAACGGTTTGGTAAATCTCGTGTCCGTATGGTATAATCGTAGACGCGTACATTTTATATTTCTATAATTTATCTTGGGAAAAAAAATTTCTATTTGATCAGGGAAAAATTATCTCCGATTAAAGTTCTCCGACTCTAGAGTCGATTATGTAACGAACTGGTGGATTATAGTGATTACAATTTATTATGTATATGTACTAATAGTAATATTAATTATATATATTTATTAATAAGTTATATATATTATTAATATTATTAATAATATTAAATAAGATATTAATATTATTAATTTGTTATATATATATTTAATATATATTATATAATTTTCATAGTTCAAATTTGCAACATGAAGGAATTTGATCGACTATCGAGTTATATATATAATTATTAGAAATAAAAAAATAATTCAATTCTAAGTATTGTCATAAATTATGGATGCGATGTAAAACGTCGAAGATTATTTTTGACGAGATGCCTGACGCTGTCAAAATCTCGGAGTGACACGTCAACATGAATTTTACGTTGGATAAAAATTCACGCAAAATTTCCCTTCGCGGATATACATACGTCACAAAGATCGACTTTTCCGCAAACAATCGTTTCGCTCATTGCATCGCGATTTACATTTGCGCCTCGCAACGCAGATACGTCGCATTTTTGTCCGGCGTATCGTCAAAGTACGTCGCGGCGTCGGCGGCGGCGGCCGATCTTTGACTTGGTCGTTTCCGGAGTAATATGCAAAACGACGTCGCGCCGAGCATCGGAAATTACGAACGGCGCGTGTTACTGTGTTTGGATTATGACGTGCCTCCCTTATGAATATTTCTGCGCGAGGTTTTTCAAAAGCTGTCTCTCGCCCCCGCAAATCACGAAGATTTAAATTGAAAGGAATTGAAAGCTCTTCCGTCTGCCATGTCGCGTTCTCCTTTTTTTTAATTATATTAAATAATAGACGAATCGAATTGCTGTTTGAGAGATTATTCTCATAAGGTAGTTTGATAAAAAGGAAATGTTTGTTGTCAAACTGTATTTTTCTAATCTCTTTAGATTAAGAGAGAAATTGCTATCCCGAAATTTATCCAATTAACTTGATAAATTATTATTTTATAGGAATGTTAATGGTGAGTGTACATTTTTCAAGACGAAAATTGTATCATAAATATTATTTAATATTCCAAAGCTGAAAAATATCGTAATAATGATGATAGTTAAAATATATAAAACATAATTTATCAAAGTCCAGACAAATTATAAATAATTATGTGTTATAATTAATATAACCACGCAAATTTTTCTTCCAACATTTGGAGATCGAAATAAAATCGAGAATTATTTTGCCTTCATTCCACGTAGAATTATGACAGGAATTTGATCCTGCGGGAGCAAAGAACGATCATTATTAAGAGAAAAAAATCCTAAACTTTTGGCCTATTTACCGCGAAATCGATATCCTTGCCATTGAATGATTTTGATCCGTATACACGGATGTTGTTTACATGCACGTCATCGTGTGTTGCTTCAATGAAGCACGAGTCGGACGGAGAAACGAGGGGGAGGCAAGCAAATTGGGATAAAGCGCTCCGATTTCGCACTTCTCTCTTTCTCTCTCTCTCTCCTCTCTTCGATGAGTTACATATTCTTTATTTACGTTGCTTCATCGAAAGAGCTTCACCGAGGTAGTGCTGCGCAGTACTACTCGGAAAGGCCGTGCAACGAATCGGAAATATACTCTTTTTGGAGACTGTACCAGCACGCTATTATCTCCTAGCGGTGTTTCAGAAGAAACATAAGCGTCGCCATCGAAGAAGGTTCGCCGCTTCGAGATATAACGTATATCTCCCCAATATCCCCCTTCCCCCCCCCCGCTCCTTTAAACATCCTACTACCATGGCATCAGCTACTGTTAGCACCGCACGCTTGAGCGGAATAAAAAATAATAAAAAAACAGAGGGGGAGAGAGAGAGAGAGAGAGAGAGAGAGAGACAATTAACTTGGACAAAAACGACCCCGAGGTCCTTTGCATGCAGTTTCACGCTGACCGCGAAATTAAATATTACACATCGTGATGTATCGATGACTTCTGTCCTTCGATAATTCCTCCTTAATTTCCTCATTCTATATATGCATGCCATAATGTGAAATTACACATAATGTTTCAAATGAAAAATTTTTTTTCTCTTTGTTAAATATTTGACAGCGACGCAATAATAAAGATGAAAAATAAAGTAAGCACACATATGCTATGTATAAGCGTATCAACAACCCGCTGTCGAAATATAGAAACGCGTATCACATTTTGCGAAGGGAAATTAATTTTTCTCTTTAACGCGTGTAAAATACACAAAAAAACAACGGTAAAAGGACAGCGAAATTTAAATGTATCATTTAAATTTAAATACATCATTTAAATTTAAATGTATTATTCAAATTTAAATGTCATTTAAATTTAAATGTATAATTGAGATGTAACACGTCGAAATAATCGCACGGGCGGATAACGCGGACTATAACGACAGGGGTGGGATTAAATGACAATGACAGAATGCATAATCACATCGTGTACTATAACGTGAAAACGCGTTCGGGATTTTCCACTTTTCGGGAGGCCCCCGCGCGGCGACGCCAATGGACCGCCGGTCGGCCGGTGCCGAAGCCGAAGCATCCCCCTCGCACTCCCTATACAGAAAGGCTCTCTACTCGCCATACCACGCTGTGGCGTGCTGTGCCGTGCCGTGCCGCGTTGCGGTACGGTTTGCCGTGCCATCTTCAGCCGCGTAGCGTGGCTAGTTGTTTCTTTTCTTTATTCCTTTGTCGGAAAGTCGGCGGCGAGTCTCGTTTTTAAGAGGCGGCAGAGAGAAGGTCGGCGAAGAGAGAGAGAAAGAGAGAGAGGAGAGGGGGAAAGGGAGGTTCGGCGACCTGGGCGAGGGGAAGACAGAGGCAAAAGGGAAACGGCGGTCGGCTTAGCGGGGGGTTGCGAGGGGATCGGAGGGAGCGAGATGACGGTTCCGTTGTAAGGTTCGGGGGCTAAGGGGGGGACGGGGGGAAGGAGAGCCCCGCGCTCTCGCTCTCCGTTCGGCAAGTAAGGGGAATAAAACGCGCGGCTCAAAAAACGCGAGTACAGACTAGCCTCGAAATAACGCCGGCAGCGAGCATTCACATACACGCATTCTCTCTCTCTTTCTCTCTCTCTCTTTCCCTCTTCCTCTTTCCACCTGCGTTTCCGTGTGCGCGTGAATTCACGCGCGAGTCATCTATTAATAATAAACTATTTCCAGATGCGTTTCTCGTGCCACCGGTAAGAATCTCGTTCCCTTTTCCCCCCCTCTCTTGTTCGTTGAACTTGGTGATTTTGTTGGCGATCGTCTATCGCGAACGAGATCGATTATAATTGAATTGTCGGAGCATCTCGTGTCAATCAACTCGGCCGCTACGAATGATACAATTTTTGCTCATTTATACATCGGAGACCGAACTGGACAATATTATAGCATAATTTCATTGGCCTATCGTGAAATGAGAAGATAGCAGCTGGACATGAAAGCATCCGCGACATCGGAGCCGCTAATTAGACGCTCGAGAATAAAGCGTGTCACGCGTACCGAAACGTCATTGTCAGGCGGCTAACTGTCAAGCGTCGCGTGCAATTGCGTCGATTAGACGGTAACGGCGTCAAAAGGGCGAGGTAAATATTTATCGCGGGGAGGCGGAACGACGGAGGCTCTCTCCTCTCTCTCTCGCTAAGGGAAGGGGATAGGGCCCGCGAGGTGCACGGAGGCCCCCGACGCGCAGGACAGGATACAGAGAAGGCTATAATACGGTTTTGCCGCTAGCGAGCGAGCGCAGCGAGAGCGAACGACTCGTCGGTCCAGCGACCGGCCGACCAGCAGTGCTGGTGGACTCTCTCGACGTGACTTGCCGGACGATACCGGCGGGAAAGAGCGAGAGAGAGAGAGAGAGAGAGAAAGAGAAAGATCAGTCCGGAGCGGAGGAACGAACGTACGGAGGAGCCTTGGTCGTGTTACGGTGCGGTGGAAGGGGGAAGGAAGCGGTCGGCGCGTTTGATCTTACACATACACGCACACCACACAGCCGCGGGCGCCGACAAAGCGCTCGTCTACTCTCCTACAACGGCGAGCTGTCCCGTGGGTGAGCGAGCGAGAGGCGGCATCCGTGTGTGTTGACCGGCAAGGGAAGAGAGAAAGGCCGAACGAGCGAGAGCAAACACTCGTGGGAGCGAAAAGGATGCAGAGCGGAAAAAAGAGAGAGAGAGAGAGAGTGCGGTGCGATAGAAGAATCATGCGAAGGTATAAGAAAGGTGAAGAGATCGGGAAACTTGAAGCGTGGGAGAGAGAAAGAGAAAGAGAGAGAGAGCCTCGAGCTGTTACCCCGACGAAGGAAGAGGATGGAAGAGAGACACCAAGAGATCCGTTCCACGATTCATCGTGCTATTGCGTTCGCTCTAGCATGGCGTTCCGCGCCACTCCCTCGTAGCGATGGTACACACACATACACGTGCACGCGCGCGTATGCCATCGGGTTTGCTATTAATAAATAATGTTCTCTGTAGTCCACATTACAACTAAAATTCCTTCCACCTTGTCGTCTTACAGAGGGACGTATTCTCGATTTCGAACACGACCGCTCGTTGAACTCCGCCTCTTCTTCTGTGTCCCCGTCCGGCTCGACGGACACGCGGTCTGTCTGTCACATCGGGGAGACGCATTAATGTTCACGACCTTCTCTCTCCCTGTATGCGTGCATGCGTTTCGTGGGATCGCTGCGGAGGAGAAACGCGTCAATTATTTTACATCGAGAAAAAGTTGCACCCCGGAGAAAAAGAAAATGAAAGATAGAGAGGGGAAGAAAGAGAGAGAGATACAAATTCCCGGGACCAGATGATTGTCCGCGACTTGAGAACTTTCTTCTTTTAATGTGATTCTCTCTCTCTCTCTCTCATCAATTTATAATTAAATATTAATTCATTTCTGATTATATAAATAATAATTGTACATATATATAGTGAACAGTAGTGTGTTTGGTAATGGGCTCGTATATTTTTTTTCATCTCTTTATATCTCTAATTATTTAAAATAACATAGAAAAAAGGAAAATTACTACGATTTTCAGGAAGAGATGCAAATAATGTAACACACATTTTAAAATTTCATTGTAATGTTCTTAATAATTATTATGAGTACACGAAATATTGTCGATGTTAGCGCGATATCGATTAACATTCTTCGTAACTTTACGCATTTAATTTATGTTACACGTAAACAACCGAATTACACAAAATCCCCATCACGATCGATGAGTTGATGATAGCTGCTCGAGTAACGTAATGTGACACATAAATGATAAGCGGGCCTTTGAAGTGTCCCCGGTTTCTGCGCCCAATAAACCCGACAGAAGCAGCCGCCACGCATTATAAATTACAGCGTTCATTAGGAAGGCAATAGTTGCGTACACGGTAATAAGAGGCTGAGAGAGCCAGTATTAAAGCGAAGAGAGAGAGAGAGAGGAACATCGAATTAACCGAGCGAATAATTCAAAGCCGGCTTCTTCGAACTCGAGAGTAATCAGGATCGACGATAGAGTGTGCGATAGCCTGACGGAAAAATTCCGCGAGAAACAGTTTCTTTCCGCGATATCGAGACATGATACTTGAGCGACCACACTCCTCGCGAGGGGAGTGTTTTCGTTCATTCAAGACCTTGTATTCGTTTTGCTCCGAACGCGATACACGGTACCATGATCGATTGGACGGCTGCCCAGTCGAAGAAGAAAAATAGAATGCGATGGGACGAAAAAGAAAGAGAGAGAAAAAAATAATATCTTCACATTTAAAAATTACTCCAAATGATTATAATAATAACGTGATATTAAATAATAGATATTTTAATATAAATGTAGAATGTAAAGAGTGAAGCAAATCACTCTTGATCTATATCATTTTAGGCTTATTGACACATGACCAAAAAAATAATTAATAAATAATATAGATTTATATAAATAAATAATATAGATTTCTGTGAATAAACAAAAGTATCTCTTACAAGAGGTTGACATTTTTCGAAAAATAATATTTTTTATGCGACTTGTTTTTATAAAAGATCAAGTGATAATTAAAATTTTTAGTAATCGATTTTAGGAGATTAAGATTTTTGGAAATTTTTCGTGAATACTACCGATATATAAATTTTTTGTGAATTCTACCGATATATAAATATATTATATATAATATATTATATATAATATTATATAATATATATAATATATAAATATATTTCATGTGTTTATAAAAAATATCTCCTATTCGCAAAGTCAAATACGAGCGCAACTAGAGGTTCTCTGTCAAAGAGAGTGCCGTTTGACCGGTTCTAATACTACGATTCGTTCCGATGGTTCCATCTAGCTGTTGGAATTGTTACTTGGCCTTTATCCGATTCTTCAAATATGCCGACAAGCATGCCGACATCAGCCGGCACAAACTTGTGAATAAAGTGCGACATTTATATCACGAGATTTCTATGCCATAAATAACTGCTGGAAAAAAACGCGTGACGCTTTAGAAAGATTTAGATTTTTCGCCACAATGATATACGCTTAAATTATTTAAACTCATTTTAGAGCAATAGAATAAAACATTATTTCTGAATGCTTATTACATACATCTTTTTTAGAAAGTAAATAAATTAAAAAATAAATTGCAAAAGAGAGAGTTTAAAATCTTTTTAATAAAATTAATCTGAATTTTTAATCGGAATTAAATTTATGAAATAAATTTTCTCTTATCAATTGCTTTTCATACTCAGAAATGTAACTGAGATTGTATTACATTTAATCTTTATATTTCAAAAATTTATTTTTCCCCGAAAAAAAGAAATCCATATAATATAATCAAATATATAATCAAATATGTATTGTATATAATTATATGTAAAATGTTTTTTCTTTCTCTTGTATAATCTCTGTTCGTACATACAAGACAAATAATAAAAATAATTGAAAAAATTTAGAATTTTAATTTTCGCATTGTTTCTGAAGAAAAAATTAAATTTGAAGAAATGATTAAAAAATATATAATAATACACATAAATTTATATATTATATAAGCAATTTTTTTCTCATTATTTTAAATTTTACTTTCTTTGAAAAAAAAACAGCAAAAATGATTTTTCTAATTATTTCTCATTTATTCTTATCATTTTTCCTATACATATGGATGGATATCATACAAAAAAAAAGAAAACAAATTTTACATATAATTATATATACTTATATTACATATAGATTTTTTCCCGAGCCATTAATTTCTGATTATTCTTTAAAATCTAAATCGTAAAAAATTGCCTCTTATAAAATAATGTTGAAATAAGTATATATATGTATGTATGTGTATATGTTTTATTGGAATTTTATATAAAATAAGTATTTGTGTGTGCAATTTTTTGAGTAGCGAGAGCAAATATTTTCTTTGAGTGTTACGTGTTGATTTATTTAAATATATTTTATATATGCACATCGATTTCTCCCAATTAATTGATTTAAAACTTGCGACCCCATATGGTCTTCGCAATTCAAATAAAAGTTTATCTATATGCATCTTTGTACAGATCGATTATGCTGATAGATTATCGAGAACTAACTACTCCGAAAAAAATATTCTGAAAGAAAAGCGCGGCGTATATTCAGCATGCGACATTCATTGACCTTTCATACGTTAAACGTACAGCGTACAGCGGTGTGATAAACCGTGACATAAATTACAATAATTCCGCGATGGCCGCCAGTTCGCGCGTCCTATAATTCGATGCTTAATGATAGTGGCAGCCAGCGATTCCCGTAACTTTGCGATACCTGTTCGATTAAAATTTCGAACCGGTATTATGGACGACGAATCTCGCTGAGAAAAGGCCTAATCGCGGCCGATGAACACGAGTCGTTTTTTTCCTTTATTAAATATTATTCGAATGTATATTGTTATATATATTTACCGATATATCATTGGTTGATCGATCTAAATTATTGGCCATTTCGTAGTCGATTGTAGTCAATTGAATTCAATTCGATGCCGGATACGCGAGACTTTCCATGTGTGCCAATTTTGCTATATAAGGAAATGATGTTGAGACGTTCCATCATTCGTAAAGTGCGGTTTTCCTCGTCGATCGCGGCTTTCCGTCTATTCCTCTTCATTCTCTTCAACGTTAGTAACTGTAAGTAATGGAATGATTTGATACGGAGTTGCGTAATCAATATGCGGATTTAAAAAAATTGATTGAGTTGATAGTGTGATTAAAAATATTGTATGAATTGAATCGTGCCGAAATATAAAATTTAAAAATATACGAATCAAATCGCTTGTTGAAATATAAAATTTATAGAGTTCGCTCGAGTGCCGTATAATATTGCAATTGTTCATAATTTGTCAATTATATTTGAAACTTCATATTTTTATCAAAATTCTTATATAAAATGAACGTAATTCACATAATAGTGTGCAAAATAATTTTACTTTGCATCAATTGTATCTTACGTAAATTTAATGCAACTCATCATTTCGTGTAATTATTTCGATATTCGCAAGTTGTACAATTTGTTTCTAGTCCTATGAATCAGCAATTTTTGCATTATTTTAAAAAAGAATGTTATAAGAGCAAAGATGGATGAAAAAAAAAACATAAATTTCAATCTTTGATAAAAAACATTTGAAGTATATAATGTAAATTCGCATTAATCGTAATTTATATTACATTGATTTTTCTTTCTTTACTTAACAATAGAGAATGAAGGTACTGTTGATCGTGGTCGTATTACTCGTAGCCGTCGAAGCTCATCAGGGATGGCCTTTTTATGGCCCTGGTGGCCGAGGTCCTTGGGCATATCCACAGCAACAGAATCCGCAAAATAATTTATTTGATTCCGATGTCGAATGGGTGTGCCAAAATCCGAAAACAAATGACATAGTAATGTCATATATGAGAATATAAATTTCATATCTTTCAATTACATTAAAAATCTTTTTATCTATTCAAAAGTTTTCAAATAATGCGATTATTTATTACATACATTTATCATTTATACTTATAGACACGTTATATAAATAACATTTATATTTAACATAATATAGAGAGACACATATTACACAAATAACATTTTTACCTATACACATTTATTATTTATATTTTTTAACATTTAAAAAAAATTTATTTCAAATTTTAAATAAAAAAATATTTGGTAAGCGAAATAATATTAATTAGAGATGTGCATACATACCTGGCTTCTAAAATAATATTCAAAATTGATTTTTGAAGTCATAATATTTTAAAATTAAAATTCGATGGAAAAATAAAACTGGTAGAGAACACTATGTACATACATACAAATATATATTCAAAGAAAAATGTGTGAAAATATTAATTTAAAAAGCGTATTTTTGTAGATGATTATCGCCACCGACAATACACGACGGGACTATCCTGGTAGAGAACCATGGCAATGGCAGAATCCACCGGGACATCAAGGGCAGAATCCACCAGGTCATCACCAGCATGGAAATCAATGGACACAACCGATTATCACTCAACAAGAACCTACAAACACTCATAATAATAATAATAACCAATTACCACCGCTATTCCCGCAAACATCAGAAACTCCTAACAATAATAATAATTATAATGATGATCAATCACAAACTACGCCGCGTTATCACGGCGGAGAAGGAATGATAGATATTAGAGTCGCACCATGATGTAAAAACATTTTACATCATGTACGAAAATATTTTCTTACATCACGCACAATAAAAATATAACATAGAATAATAAGTATATAGATTTTGACGTGAGATTTATATTGCTTGCGAAGAAACTGCTTTTATAATCAATAACAAATAAAAATAAAAATGTGCGCCAATGTATATATATTTAATGATTTATATTTGGACCCATATTTATTATATCACAATTAACATCAATTAAGTAAATAATAATAATCCATTCGTCCAATCAATAGCTATGATATATTACTGTAATCAATAGCTATAATTTATTATTGGACACGTCATCTGTATTATAAACATCTTGTACAATTGCATCAGAGATAGAGAGATAGAGATTCTATAGATAATATCACAAAATAATCACCAGACAATTCATAAAAACATATCTTTTAAATAAAATATTTGTGGAATGTGAAATACAATTCATTTATATAATCGAATATAAATTATATTATGTAATTATCGAAAAAATCTTCAGAATATGATATCAGATGTTATCATGCTACATCTTCGTCAGTGTTTCTCTTTTTTAATTTCAATTAGATGATTTACATAAAATGCACTTGAACCTTTCCAAAATTTGAGGATCTCTGTACGCTATTAAGCCTGCACGATTGGAAAAATTCGTGCCAATAGGTAAATAATTCACACTGAGATTTTCTGAATTTGGATTTATGATAAACTCTTTAAACTCGATGATGCCTCCGCCTACCGATAATAGGAGCGCTTGCGGTCCGCACGTGTCCCATTTATAAGTGGAACCTTTTGACAAAATATAAGCGGCCGCTTGTCCAAGAGCAACACTCAATATCTTGTATCCCGCTCCAGTCGCTTCTACTAGTCTGAATCCGTTGTTTAACAGCTTTGATTTCACATCTGCATCTTCAAAACGACTTAGTAAAATGATTTTATCAGCGTTGCACGTGTTATTTATGGAAGACTTGCTGATGCCACTTCCCAGAAAACCCCAGTAACACTTCCCTATCCATCTGTACAATTAATACAGTATAATAAAATGGAGAACACATTATTTGCATATAAATATATTAATAAATATATAATAAATATATAATAAATATATTAATATATTTGTTGTAGTATTAAGAATATAAACAATTTTTCTGTTCATTATAAATAGGAAAACAGAATATTTTCAAACAACTCTGAGACTAAATATAAGTAAAAAAGAAAAAAAATTATATTTTCAATTTATTAATCATTTTATTTTACTTACTGCGAATCGACATTGGTGTAAAAAGGTTGGTTAACTACTCCCAAAACTGGTACTCCTGTACTTTTCTTATACGCTCCAATTAATACAGTGACACAACGTAAACCACTTAAATGTAAACCAGTCTGCTCGTCCACGACCTCCGTTGCACTTATGTAATCTGCTGTTGAATCTACAAAAGTTCCACTAATTGCTCCACAGGCATGTATTATCAAAATATAAAACAAACAGAAATTCTTACAAGCGTTGCGTCTCAGTTTACAGGCCAATTATGTCGATTCTTAGTAACAAGAGAGAGAGTTTTACCATAATATTGTCCAACATTTGTATTTATTTCAGTCTTGCCCTGAATTAATTTAAATTTACTAAATATCAACTGAATATGTCGTAATCTGAGATTATATTGTTTTTCTGTCGCAAGTCTGTATACTTACCAATTGGATCTATCCAAATACCAAGATCATCAACATTGATGTCAAAATCAGTGGGAATCTCTAACATGTTTGGCACATCAGAAAGCTGAACATCTTTATGGACTTCAGTAGCAAGCAGTTCTGCTGCCACAGCATCGTTGCCCATAACTTTAGTCAGCAGTCGTGTTGTGTCTTTGCTGCATGAACAAACTTCAACAATAATAGATTCTCCTAAGGTATTACTGAAGACATTAGTTTCTTCGCCTTGTACCAGCTTAGCCAGCTCTGGAAACTATTCACAGTGCAATAAGAGAGTTTGAAGTATGACAATAGTAAATCAACATTCTTTTCATTAGTATTATAAAAATTTATTTATATATTGTCTCTTTTTCTGTGTCTCTTTTACCTCAATTTCTATGTCGTGTCTAATAGTTTCTTGAATGAGAACGTCGGCTAATGTTTTGAAATCCTGGAAGAAACGAGGATTCTTTTCTTCCAAAGATTTTTCTTGTACCAACAACTGAAATAGAGCTTCCTTCTGTCGGCAGGTTCTGGCAATGTTTGCTGCCTTCTCCGAAGCTTGCAGGAGAACTTTTAATAATCTGCTACCACTCCTCATTTTTTCTATATATAAAAGATTTATATAATAAAAATTAATTTGATAGAGAAGAAAATTAAGATTATTTTTGTTAATTATTATTATTATTAAAAACATGCGTGTCAAAAGAAAAAAAGATTAAGAAGATACATTACACTGCAGATGCAAGAATCTTTATGAGCTCTATTGGATGAAAATTAAAAGTATTGATTTTCTATAAATATATTGTATATAAAACATCTTTGTACATTAAACAATACCGATAATCACTTTAAAATAGCATTCTTGTCTTTTGAAATATTAATAATTTAACTTAACTCATAAAGAAACGATTCAAATTGCAGGAGAAATATCAAGAGCAATATATATACAAATTAAATGACAAAAACAAAATTACTATTTTGTAAATATATTTGGAAATTTAAAAACTGCAGGTAAAAAATAAATATTTTTACACGCACGGATAGTTAATAAGATGGTGAAAAGATGATGTTGCAAATACTTACATATCACTTACCTAATTTAATATATAAACAGACGTTTCGAGGAAAAGAGAAAGAGAGAGAAATAATTTATAAGCGATACACACCACACCGCGATCAGTTCTCTCTGACGTATGTGGTAGATGCACGTATACGTCAAACGAAATATGTCATCATACTTGCGCAGTGACAGGAATGCACCTCCCCCCTCGTCCGGGCCGCTATTTATTAAAACTCGCGGCTCATTTGAATATTAAACGCCAATTTATAATGCAAGTTTGCGCTGGCACGAGTATAAATAGCTGTTCATCTTATGTATATTTCATCTTAAAACGCAAAAAACATATCTCGTGCACGAGTAACGTATCGGTAAAACAAACAAGCTCGTATATTAAAAAATATTCATTGTGTGTTTAAAGAATGTCGGATATGATTAAATATGAGCCTTCAGTTTTTCACTTCGAAATTTAGACAGGATTTCAAATGTGAAAGATTGCAAAATCGCGAAATGAAATAACTCGATTTTATTTTCACCGGAAAACGATCGAAAAAAAGAGAACGAAAAGAAGGATTTGTCTCTCTGCCAAAAATTTTAAATATTTTACTCCGGTGTATAAATCTTCTCGAGATTGGTAAAGATACTGAAGTTGCTCGAAAAAGAATCGAACATCGATTCGTCGATCGATATTGATCGATATAGAGAGTCTTAGGCCCGGTTGCACCAACATCATTTTAGCTTTAAGCGAAACTTAAATATATGTCTGTCTTTATTTATTTAGAAAGAAAGATAAAGATAGACATATATTTAAGTCTCGCTTAAAGCTAAAATAACGTTGGTGCAACCGGGCCTAAAGCCCGTATCAGTTTACGTATTGAAGATTAATAAAAATTAATCGGAACGAGAGGAATTAAAATTTACTTTTTTCATCTGATCAATTTAATCTTCAATCTCGATCCTCGATGTATAACCTGATACGAGTTATGTCGATATTATACGATTGCGTTCGGGAAGTCGTCGCTGAAAGTGTCGCTCTATCCGTCACTTACGGAAGGTCGAACAAGGACGGAGTACGTGGGCAGCGCCGAAAGCTCGCTTCTCGAACGCACCTGACTTCACGTACGTGGGATATCTCGCGCGAATGCGCGCCACGAAATCCGCAATACGCGTGTACGCGCAGCGCGCGTCTACGCCGCGAGCAGCCGCGAGGGGCGCCGCGATAAACGTGGAACGAGGGTCGACCATGTGACCGGCGGCCGGCCAATCAGCTGTTTAGCTTTGTCGTGCCGCCAAGCTCATTTCCAGTCCGTGTGCACGCGGAAGCTGCGAGTACCGACTGGCCGCCAGGATAGAGCGCGATTATTCCGGGCCGGTGCGAATTACGGTCGGCCGTTCGCGTTAAGAGGAAACGTCGAATCGCCGCCGTTGACAGCCGGGATCGGTCGCGCGACGCCACGCGAATTGCAAACCGTCGCAAATGCTTTTATATGCGGGGTCGCCATTTTGGTGATACGGCGAGCCGACGTGCCGAGCGGAGCGTAGGCCCTATGATCTTTTTATTTCCCTTTCCTGCACGGCCCATCCGCGGAATCGTCCTCAGCCGATCGACGGCCCAATAACGCCGGATCATGACACAGCAAAATAAAACGATGAACTTCTTAATACACGACGCTAACGGTAAGTGGATCCGCGATGCGCGCCAACCCGTTGCACGCTCGCCGATACCGCGCGCGTCCGATCCTCGTCGATCGCGTTGCATCCCCCTCGTCTTTGAAGCGAGATCCGACAGACCTCGTTCCGTCCCGAGTCCCGAGACGCGCGCTCCCGTCCCCGGCCCCGTCCTCGAGCCGCATTCCGATGCTCGGCGACCGGCCGCGAATTTACGCGCACATTTCCCTCCCCGATCGGAGTCGAGCTCGTCGAGCTTCCTACGAGTTTTCGGCTTTCCTCGTTCCAGCGAAATTTTGACAATCGCAAACCTTGCCTCTCCTCCACCTTTGACTATTCTACGGTGTCGATTATCCTCGCCTGCGCTTTCGACAGCGGGAGTAAATTTTATCGTCGCCGAGAGATGGGCGATTTTTACGTTCTGTCGCAATTATCTTTCTCGCTCGTCTTTCACGTGCGTGTTTCCGATTATCGTATATCGTTTGATAAAGTATGATACTGACGAGATAGTACGAGAGGCTCTCTTCTTTTTTTGCTCTATTAAAATTTATTACACTTTGATACATTGCTTGCTCATGACTCTCCTCAGGAATTTGATATACAAGTTTCATTGTGTTCACAGTGTATAATATGTTACAAAGCTTGATTGTCTTATTTTTGCACTTAAAATAGAAATCTCGAACTTGTACAATATATCGTTTAGTTGGATAAGAAAAGTGTGGAATGCTCGTAGAAATATATTTGATAGCTTCCCAGTAAATAAGGACTGAACACTTTGTATTTAAATGAGCATATTTCCATCTGCTTGCTCTCAGGTATAATCGCACAATTCACTGACAATTTCTAAACTTGCTAAACCAATAACTTCCAGATAGTATTGAGATTTCTATACAAGATTTTGTAATTTTATATAAACAATACAATGATGTGTACATATAAGTTACATCTTGTATATACATTATAAGTTACGATCTTTAGATTGAAAGAGAGAATTTGTAAAACAAATATATCAGGAACTATAAATTGAAATTGATTTACATTTTTGATATTTTGCTTAGGGAAAAGATTTTTTAAATATTTTGCCTACAGACAAAAGAATTTAGGAAAAAATTCAATTATAGATAAGTCAAATTTGTTGCAGGACACCCACAAGTGATAAAAGTAGTGCAAAGTACACCTAATAAAACACTAGGTAGTATTGTTAGCACGACAAATGCAGGTGGCCTTAAAGTGTTTAAAACTCCTAATCAAGAATCACAGGTATTTGTCTCAATTTTACAACTAATTTACAACAATTTATTGATTTAATGTGCAGAGGTTATATATTGTAATACATTTTCAAAAGGAAGTGCTCTATTAAATAATATACAGTGTCTATTTAAAAGTATATGTATATATTCTTTTTTATTTCTATTCTCTCTTAATGCAAAAGAATATTTGCAACTAGTTTCACAACCATTACACATATGTACATATATATTTCACAACTACTATACACATATATATTGTAACTAGGTATTGACATCAAATGCACAAGTTCTTAGGACTATCAGTTTGCAGAGTCCATCTACACCAGGTCAAAGTAAGTACTATTTACTTAAAAAAAATGTAGACTTTATTATACTAACTTAAAAGTAACAATATTGTACAATGATTTCCTTACAGGATTAGTTACAATACCTTTGCAAAATACTAAAATGGCAACATCAAAAGCAGGGGAACCTATGATGACCAAGACTATACAGTTGACCTCTGCACAGATGGTAGAGATAATTTTCTAGTGTTTTAACAAAACAATTGAATTTTACATTAAACAATTTAAATATATAAATGCTTTGTTTAGAGTGACATAAAACAGGCTATTGTATCCCAACAACAACAGCAACAGCAATCTAATACTTCGCAACTCGTTAAGGATGCCACTGGAAAAACCTTTATCAGCCCAATACTGGATCACAGTGGGTCTAGGAAGAGGCAGGATGTTGAAAGTGGCGATTTTGTGCCTGAGTAATATAACGTTTTTATCGCGTACACTTTAATTACATAGAATGAGCTTCGTTTCTCCTCCCCCATTCCCCCGCTCGCAATTTCGCGATATACTCTGTCCAGTCCAGTCGCACCGAGCTACGTGTCTCAATTTATATTGTCTCTATGTATCGTAGCAAACGGAGAAAAACGGAAAAAGTTGGTAAAGGATTAAGACATTTCTCAATGAAAGTATGTGAGAAAGTAAAGAAGAAAGGTACCACTTCTTATAATGAAGTAGCGGATGAATTGGTCGGCGAATTCACTAATCCTGCTCACATGAATTCTCTGACAGATCAGGTATTTACCTCATATAATATCTTTATATTTTATAGAAAAATAATTTATATATATATATTAAATTGTCAATTGAATTTATATTCAATATGTCATACTTTTTTTAGCAATATGATCAGAAAAATATCAGAAGACGCGTATACGACGCTTTGAATGTATTAATGGCAATGAATATCATTTCCAAAGAGAAAAAGGAGATTAGGTGGCTTGGCCTGCCAACCAATTCATTACAGGAATGTGTAGCGTTAGAAAAGGATAAAAAGAAAAAGATTGAGAGAATTAAGGCTAAAACGCAGCAGTTACATCAACTTATTCTCTCTCACATTTCTTTTAAGAATTTAGTTGAACGTAATCGTTTGCATGAGAGTCTTCGCGGGCCGCCGAAACCTAATTCTGCCATACAGCTGCCATTCCTCATTGTGAATACCAGTAAAAAGACTGTCATAGACTGCAGCATTTCAAATGACAAGTATGTCGCAATATAGTAAAACAGTAATTGGTAAATATATATAAAATAAAGAGGAAGAGTTACTAATTTTTCTTAATTCTTTTTCCAGAACTGAGTACCTGTTTAATTTTAATGATAAGTTTGAAATTCATGATGATATTGAAGTTTTAAAGCAAATGGGTCTAGCTTTTGGTAAAATATATTATTGATTTTATTTTTTATACTATGAATATTTGTACATATATAATACACTATTTTATCTCTTGCTAATATATATTATATATATGATAAAATATTCAAGTAAAATATTGTTTCAGGATTAGAGAAAGGGGAATGCACTGAGGAAAATTTACAAAAAGCAAAATTAATGGTTCCGAAATCACTCGAGAAATATGTAGAACGTATGTTACCTGTATATATATTGTATACAGATTTAAATTTCAATTCGTACTCTCGTCTGAAACTAATGATTGCATTGCAGAGTTGGCATCAGGGGATCTAGAAAAGTTTATTCCAGTAAGTATTCCTGGTCCAAGTACGTCAATGGAAGATTTAGACATCAAATTGGAAGGTTCTCGACCACCATCGTCTTCACATACTTCATTGTCAGAAGATCCCTTATCACCACCATCTCAGTACTATTCGGAAGAGGAGGATGATGACGAAGAAAGCGATCAGGACGATCAAGCTGATAGTGACCTGGAAGTTAACTAGCACCCCGAATAACTCTTCAATGGCTAGACTCAGGGTTAGTGGTATATTCACTATACTCATATAAATTTATATTATATATTATGTTTAGTTTTAATAATTGTTTCTTTATATAGAAATCATTATTTCAATGCATATTAATAAAAAATATGCTAAAACATAAATATAACATCAAGATAAAATCAAAATAATTTTACTTTCAAATTTTAGGATACTCGCCACTATCATCAGCAATGTCAACGTTAATAATATCGCCGCTGTTGCCAACATCGTCTTCACCCCGATCACCAATTTTTAACACACATCGAACAAGGATAAAGGGATTAATTGTCGCGAGTGAAAAGTAAATCAGTTGAAGTAAATGAGAATGGTCAAAAGGAATATATGTTGATTGGGGCCAAGGAGAGAACGTAGCAATTAATTGGGCTGAGTGAATTGGCAAATCTATAAGTGGCTCTTTTTTCGTATCAAATAATAAAATAGTTCGATGCACGCGCATGGAGTGATCGGAACAGATGCAGAATGACTGAAATAATGGGGTGCTATATTTTAACTGTGCATCGTCATACAAGTTTATATGACTCTAGCATCTATGTATTATAAAATATAATCTTACAGTATCAATATTATTATGTGTACAAGACATATTGACCAGTACTCATTTTCTTATGGCACATTTATAATAACACTTGTCTGTGGTACGCAGTAAAATGACGTATGATAGATGCAGGCACACATCTGACTCGAATTAAAAATACAAATAAATTGTAATAATGTTATAATATGAAGTTTGTAGTTTGTGGTTAGTCTTTCGAGAAGAAAGGATATGTAATAACACACTATGTAAGAGTTTGCAGTAGTTTTATACAGCAAACTTAAAAATGAAACATTTTTCATATCTCTATTATATATATATATATACATATGAATATGATAAATTTGATGGCTGCATTCAGCAGAGAAAAATAATTTTACAACTATAACTTTATACCTTGTTTTTATTTCTCTTAAAGTATTGAAAAATATTGGTAAAATTATATATTTTGCAAATATTTTAATGCCATTTGTAATGGTTATATAAAGCTAGCATTAATTTGGTTGAAGATATTGCTCGAAGGAGTAAGAAATCAAGGAATTATAAAGTACAACTGTAGATTGATAAAAAAAGCTTTTATAGTAGAAAGTTTTTATAGTAAAAGTTTTTATTTATTAAAGCATTAGTTAACCTAATACAATACTTCTGCTGAATGCAACTGATAACATGATTGATTATACAATATTTCACATGAATTTATGAGAACCAGAAATTTTCCGCTTTAATACTAAGTTAATTGCAGTCTGCAAAAGCAATGCGTAGTTTATTTCTATAGGAACGCTTCAATCCAAATCATCATCGTCAAACAAGTCATCAAAATCTGAAATTAAACAATTATTTCAATAAACTAACCGTATATTCTGTTAACTGGAAATTATTATTTTTTATAAAACTATGATGCTCTCCTTTATCTGATAAATTATATTGACATTACCATATACACACACTATTTACTCATTTATACATGCATGCTTATTGAGAAAATTAAATATTTAATATATACCCATAAGATTGCAATCTGAATGGACTGCATTCTTCATAATTTTTTTTAAAATTTCTAATTTTTTTAACAAAAGATCTTCATTTTTTATAGAGTTATGCAATAATATGTCTGATTTGTTATGCAATAATATATCTGGTTTGTTAGTTGGTAGAGATTTTGAATGAGTTGTGTTCTGAAGATTTTTATTATCAGTTAGGTAGTTGTTATTATAAAAAAATTTTTCTAAAAAAAAAAAAAAAGAATAAATAAATGACGTCTACAAATTAATATAGAATTAAGTAATTTACTAAGTTATTAAAAGAAATATAGTGCACGATATTTGATATACCATTGAAGAAATCTGCATGAACAGCTTTTTCACTTGCTGTAAGATCCACTAATAATCTACTACCACCAACCTGAAATCAATATCGTATATTTTATTGTGAAAAGTTATAATATAAATTGTGCTTATCACAAATCTGTAGAATGTAATTAATGCCAGAACAAAATTCTTCACGTTGTTCTTAACCATGGCATTAACATTTAACCTCTAATCCGTTGTAAAAGCACATGTATATATATATAATTCATATTACCTCGTCTAATTCAACGTAAGGTCCAGCTCCTTCGGGAAACATTTCATCGGCCACAAGCGTTGGCTTCATATTGAAATATTTCAATTTATCTGATATGTATTTAATTTAACAGGATTCCAATTTAAACTTTATACACTGCAAGCAGAGACTGCAAAATGCACGTGCAACATAAAACTGACGATCATTACAATTAAAATTGTTCGTGGTCCAAATTGGACCGTCCAATCCAAATCAATGAGTTCATGTATATATGCCTTTATGTTTGAAATTCAATCGAAGTTTCAAATGATCGGGTTTAATCGCTTCGAGGTAGTTTACTAGACATCATTGACCAATCATAACCATTCTTCAGAAAAATGTAACCATACATTCTTCAGAAGAAATAGCTGTGATTGGTCAATAACGCCTAGTAAATTATCGGAGCAATTAACCCGTCCATTCGAAAACGTCATTTCTTTCCGAGGCAAAATTTCCATAAAATGTCAATGTTTTCAATGACTAATAATGAAATAATAATGAATTTTTAATTAGTGAACATTTTTTCTTTATAGTATACTGGAACAATTTATATTATCCTATAGAAAAACGAGACGAATGCATTTAGTTGCACAAGGAGGAAGGGCCACAAACTTCTATTTTTATCTCTGATGTTTATACCTGTTTATACCTAGAACCATCATTGAAAGGTAGCCATTTACAATTGTCATTTTGTATTAATTTTGTTTTATTTATTTATATTCGTATTAAATTATTATTTTAACATTTCGCAAATTTAAATATATATATAATAATTTTCTTTCTCGTGTAACTGCATTTCTGTTATTATCAACTGTCTTTACTACTTCTTACTTTGGCCGTACATTTCCTGAGAGAGCGTTAGCGTACAGAGTACAGAGGATTGCAGAGAATTTTTGAACTATGCAAGTACACGTAAGGCTAGCTGTCTTCAACAGTACTCGTTGGTGATATTGTCTTTATTCCTCAGATTATATCAAAGTTCAGGAATTTCAAGTGATTATACGAAGAAGTGATTATTAAAGTCCGGAGACTTTATTTCGCAATTAATATTTTGCGTACTGTCAAAATCTAAAATGGACAAGATATCAGGAAAATATCAGGTAAGAGCATTAGTGTTAATCGAAAAATTCCAAGAGTTAAAAACTCTGAGCATTGTATAATTTCGAGAATTTATTTATTTTTTTCATTGTATATTTTCTCGGGCTATATCTTCGCGTGATTCCACAAGGACAAGATCGCAAGATTTACGAAGCCGGCAGTCGTCATACGCAAATATTTAAATGACTATGCAAGTGTGTTAAAAATAGCTTCGCATCCTCGGACACTTTTGGCGCCTATATTCGTACAGATCTCGAGAAAAGTTTCAAGGCCAATTCGGATTTACTTAGGAAGTATCGATGCTGCGAGGTGGCGCTATTTTCGTAATTCCGTATCAGCTGATAACATATGATACGACTGGCCGACCGACTTCCTCCGTGATCACGATCCAGTGCACTCGGCAAGGTACTTCGAGGAAGAGATCTTTTTAAAATTTTTTTTTGCTTATACATCAATTTTCGCGAATACTGTTAATTATTGTTTAACAAAAAATGAGCAACAAGTACGCTTAATCGACGAGACATTTAATTAGAAAATCATCCGTTTAATCAAAATCACATCGTCAAAAATGAGTAGTCAGAAGACGGTGCCAAACAGTGTCAAGTTCCTCATTGGTGGCACTTCTGGGTTTGTGTCTTTCCCTTTTTTCTCCTTGTTTATTTTGGATGCATATTTATAATATTTGTGAACAATATATGTGGGATTGTAACATTGACCAGTGTATCTTTACAAAACGTTCATTATTCTTTATTCATTGTTTTAGTTATTGGTGTTTTGCAATCACTGAGTTTCGAAGGATCATAAATTTTTAAATTTTACGAGAATTATTTTTCATTGATTATTTTGCCTAAATATATTGTTAATAATTAAAAAATAATTATAAAGATGAAAAAATTGATGTTTTCATGATGATGTAATATGTGTATCTTAATAGCGAGCTATAAATAGCTGCAACCCTGAACATTAAATGTAGCTTCTTTAATATATAATTTATCTGGAAAAAAAATTATTAAATTTTTATAATAATTTTGAAACTATATATAAAATATTTTTACTAATTTTATCACATTTTTTTATATCATTTTAATAATTTAATTAATAAATTTGTATCTTATCTAAAAAGATAAGATACAAAGTAATACACTTTAACTAAAATTTGTGATTTCTATAAAATATATAATTTGGTCTAAAATATAAAAAATTTAATTATATATCAGAAATTATTGTATATATTTTAAATTATATGTATATATTTTAAAATATCTTATTTAAAAACTAATAAATTTGAAATTTATATATTTTTCTCATAATTAATGTTAAAATGTCATAATATGTTTAATTTCATAATATATTTAATTTCAGCATGGCAGCAACATGTTTTGTACAGCCATTGGATTTAATAAAGAATCGCATGCAATTAAGTGGTACAAAAACATCAACAATAACTGTTACATCATCAATCTTAAAAAATGAAGGTGTTTTGGCATTATATTCGGGTTTATCTGCTGGTTTAATGCGGCAGGCTACATATACTACCACTAGACTTGGTATATATACTTGGCTTATAGAACTTTCTTCGTAAGTTAACTCTATACAATTACGTAACCTAACCTATACAATTTAGAAATTTCTATAATTATAAATGTATAAGAAAATTGCATTGAGAGGTAAATACATTATAAAATATATTTGACTTATTTAGGAAAAATGGTCAACCAAATTTTATAGTAAAAGCATTACTTGGTATGGCAGCTGGTTGTGTTGGAGCATTTGTAGGTACACCTGCTGAAGTAGCTTTAATTAGAATGACAGCTGATGGAAGATCGCCCATTGGTAAATTTTCATTTTTTTATACATGACACAATGTACTATGTATACACACATATAAATATATTATATTGTAGAATTTAAATATTTTCCATATTTTAAATACAGCTGATAGACGCAATTACAAAAATGTGTTCGATGCATTATTCCGTATAATTAGAGAGGAAGGTCTCTTTACATTATGGCGTGGTGCTATTCCTACTATGGGTCGCGCTATGGTTGTAAATGCAGCACAATTAGCATCATATTCTCAGGCAAAACAAGCATTGTTAGATACAGGTATGCATTGTAGAAATATTAAATAGAAATATTAACGAAATATTAAATATTGTATCTATATAAAATTTAATGAAACTTGTCACTAATGCTTGTTATAATTTTTTGTTATTTTTTTAAATAGGATATTTCGAAGAAAATATTGTACTGCACTTTACGAGTTCAATGATTTCTGGTTTAGTCACTACTGCTGCCTCTATGCCTGTAGATATAGCTAAAACGAGGTAAATTATTGGCAAATTTAGAATTATATTTAAAATTCAATTAATTGACATTCCTAATTCAAACTTTTGCATTATCTTTTTTCTAGAATTCAAAATATGAAAACGATAAATGGCAAGCCAGAGTTTACAGGTGCGATTGATGTTTTGACCAAAGTCGTAAGAAATGAAGGATTGTTTGCATTATGGAAAGGATTCTTCCCATATTATGCACGTCTGGGGCCTCATACAGTCTTGACATTTATTTTCCTGGAACAAATGACTGCTGCTTATAAACAATATTTAACATAGTTACAATTGTGTGCTTGTGAAAAATTTTTATTATTAAGTCCAAAAAATGATGGCAATTTATTTTTTTGTCATATATTGTGTATTTTTTTAATAAACTTATTTTTGTAGTATATGTTTATTATGAAAGATTACGCACACAATTGCAATATTATTTGTACTTCTATATGTATAATACAATAACTATCATGTTCATTGAAGAATAATAGGAGGGTAAATTTCTTATAGAGTTCAATATAAGAAATTTGTATCATATATAGCATTTTTTTAAATCCTCTGTCGTACAATTTATATAATATGTACGTAATATATATACTGAAATATTTTATGATTATTTTACACAGAAATACATATACATTCTATAAATATGTATGAATACAGAACATTCTGAAGTCTCTGGTTTTACATACATGCCATTTATATTTCAGTAATTTTCCTCTTTATTGTTATCCCGTGTTATTTTATATAAGAGATTTGTTATAGGATATATTTTAGATATTACATATTATATGATGAGATATACATTATATTATTAGGTGTAAAAATTGAAGAAATGTATTAATGTAATATTAATACATGAAAAATGTGTTAATATATTGTATATTATAAATAAATTCTAAATATCGAAAATTTAGGAATAAAGATAATGGTATTTTTAAATGTAAGTTATTTGTTATGTTTTAATCTCAAGTCAAGATGTATAACGGATTGAAAAGTTGTTTCATACATAAATTTTTAGAGTGATTAAGTATTTAAAGATAAAATTATTTCCTCCTGATATAATATCATTAAAACATTATAAATAACGTGTGGATAAGAAAATAAATAGTATTATTTATGCATAAATTTTAAAGAAATTATATGTGTGTGCGTGCAAAGTGCGTATATGTGTGTCACGAACGAGCAGTTGTATGTATGTGGTCGCGTAACAGGTGTCGTAAAATTGACAGCTGATAACTCATTGTCAGAGTCGTATAAAATGGCGCGAAAGCGATAGATGCTAAATATTTAATGTTTACATTGACATATGTGCCGTGTGTGACTTTTTAATTTTTTATCATATTAGCACGAAATGGATGATGAAAATTAGAGTGATCTTTGAAATATTTTTAACGGTAAACGTAAACGTATATTTATGATGCTGCAACAGTTGTATATAAATTTATGGAGTTATATAAATCATCGATTGTTATTACGTAAGTTATGAATTGATACATAATGATTGAAATAAATTTATATTATTATATCAATTTAAAGACGCGATGCAACTTCTATGGTTGAGGTTATAAACGTTGTAGTTAATTTTACATGAAAGAGAAATTAGGAGAAATTTTATTGCAAATTTTAAGATCTCTGAGGAAGTTGTAGTTAAAGACTATTAATCCTCTTCTCTCTTTTTCTAGTGCATATATTATATGACAATTATTATACATGACCAAATTTGTGTAATTATGTCAAGAAAGAAAAGGGATCATGCATGGGGCGAAAATGGCTTTGAAGATTGGGTGAGTATAAAAGAGTGTTAACAAATATTAATATTACATTTATCCATTTATGTAAATTGAATTTTATCATATTATTTAAATAAAAATTATCTCCATTATCTAATTGTATTTTAACAATGTATTTTAACTCTATGTATTTTAACAATAAATATATTTCAGGGTGGTTATATGGCTGCGAAGAAAGCTAAACTTGAGGAACAGTTTCGTGACACAGCTAATAAAGAATTTAAAGAACCATCAAAACTATTTGAAGGAATTGCAATATTTGTAAATGGCTATACAGATCCAACATCTGATGAGCTGAGACGTTTGATGATGATGCATGGAGGCCTCTATCATCATTATATGCGTCCTAAAGTCACAACTCATATTATAGCATCCAATCTACCATATTCTAAAATAATAATGTACAGAAAGAGTCAAAATCCAATTCCTATATGCAAACCACAATGGATCATTGACAGTATTGCTGCTGGGAAAGTCTTGAATTTTCAAAATTATTTACTTTACTCCAATAATACTAATGTACAATCTCTGTTGGCATATAAATTAAACAATAAGAAAATTGAAGACAATGCTAACTCAACTATGCACAAGGAACAAGATATTGAACAGTCTAAAGCTTCAGCAATTGTAATTAACAATGAGACTAATATAAATAACCAAAATATATCAAAACACAATGCAATTAATGACGCATTAAAACATGATACAATCAGCACCCATCAATCTTCGAATGTAAAAACAAACGCACAATCTACAAGAGATGTTGAATTTTTGTCAACATTTTATAGTAACTCGAGATTACATTACATCGCTACCATGGGAACTACTTTTAAAGATTATGTCAACGAGTTGAGGGATAAAAGTGACGGAGTATTTCCCGGACTTGATCGTTTAATAAAATTAAAAGAAGCAAGAGATGTTTTAACTTCAACTGATTGCGAATCAGATCCTGAAGATGAAATATATTTTACAGATAAAGTAAAACGCAAGCGAGAAGTTATTATAATGCATATTGATATGGATTGCTTCTTTGTGTCTGTTGGAATTAGGAATAGACCGGAATTGCGAGATCAACCGGTAGCGGTAACACACGCAAAAGGCAATACATTTTCGGCGAATTACGACGGCAAGGAAGAATTTGGATCATTATCAGAAGTTGCTTCGTGCTCTTATGCGGCAAGAAAGGCTGGTGTAAAAAACGGCATGTTTCTGGGAGAAGCGCTGAAACTATGTCCAAATCTTAAAACGATTCAATATGATTTTGAGGGTTACAAGGAAGTTTCTTACATATTGTATGATACAGTAGCATCTTATACATTAGATATCGAGGCAGTAAGTTGTGACGAAATGTATGCGGATTGCACAAAAATTCTTGAAGCGTCTGGATTATCACCATTGGAATTTGCTACTATAATTAGGAAAGAAATAAAGCAAAAAACAAATTGTCCGGTATCCACAGGATTCGGCAATAATAGGTTGCAGGCGAGATTGGCAACACGAAGAGCTAAACCCGATAATCAATTCTATTTGAGTAATCAGAATGTGGAGACACACATGCGGACTTTAGATACAAGAGATTTACCAGGTACATTTGAATGATTTCAATGTCGTCTATAATATTGAAACATATATCTGTGAAAAAACAAACTCTCGTATCAAAAAAATATTAAATATTAAATTTTTGTACAAATATTTTGAAAAAATTTGTAGAAATATGTATATTTTATAACGAGTATAAATATTGTGTAATCTATATGCTTTCATTTTCGTTCGATTATATTTTATTATATTAGTAGAATTAATTTGTCTCATCTTGATATTTTAGGAGTTGGCGGAACAACAACACATAAACTACGTAAAATGAATGTACATACATGCGAGGATTTACAGAAGGTTTCATTGAGTGTTTTACAGAAAGAATTCGGCAAAAAGATGGGAGAACAGTTGCATAAAATGTGCCGCGGATTGGACGACACGAAACTGAATCTGGAACATATTAGAAAATCAGTATCAGCTGAAGTCAATTACGGTATAAGATTCCGGAACAATGACGATGCCGTGGATTTTTTGAGCAAATTATCCACGGAGGTATGCGATCGATTAACAGCAGTTCGTGCAAAGGGCAGATGCATCACGTTAAAACTTATGGTCAGAGCCGAAGAAGCACCGATAGAAACCGCGAAGTTCATGGGTCATGGTCCTTGCAATTATGTAACAAAATCGAAAAATCTTATAGCAGCTGTCGACGACGTCAATATTATTAGAAAGTAAGTTTTTAATGTTGATTTTCTTGCAACATGTTAATATGTTTTACTTGTCTTGCATATTTATACTTTATAAAAAAGAATATAAAAGAATTAATGTAGATGTTGTTTTTTTGCTATGCAGGGAAGTTTTAAGCATTTGGAATCAATTGCATTTAACACCTGAAGATATGAGAGGAATTGGAATACAAATATCCAGATTAGAAATATGTAAGACTAAGCAGAATAAAGGCAACTTGATTAATTTTTTTAGTAAAACTGCAAAATTGCAAACATGTGATCAAATGTCGAGTAAAGACGATAAGAATCGATGCGACTCGAATTTTAGCGAGAATTCTAAATTGGACAATTCTAAGGTGCCTTTAACTGCAGAATCGTCAGGAACAAAAAATATTTTCGAAGCAAAGATTAATAATTTGCCATTGACAAAATCTTCCAATGTACATAAAGATGAATCTTCAGCAATTCCGTGTAACGTTCAAACCGAATCGACGACGACTGAGGCAAAAGATAAAAACTTGCATAATTGTAAGGCACATGAAAATATTACTAAAGCGAAAAATTTATCTGGAATATCAAGTAAGAGAGCTACGCAAAAACAGACATCTCAAGAAAATTTTTTCAAACATACAAAACCGAGTAGCGGAAAATCGTTGAAATACGAGATACCGCGAATACAAGACATCGATATGTCCGTGTTAATCGAATTACCCGAGGATATAAGAAATGAGATATTTGACGAATACAAAAGAAATAAGAGACAACAATCTCAGGTCGCCGCTGATCCGGTAAATAAAGTTTCGGATGACGAAAAAAATTCAAATATACAGGATTATTCGCAAGTTGATCCGGACGTTCTATCAGCTTTAATGAAAAACGATCTGCATCCTGATGTGCAACGCGATGTACAGATCTATTGTAATATGAAGAGAGAAGCGAATAGAGTAAATTTGAAAGAATCAAATGAAAACAGTAGTAAACAATTGCAAGGAGCAAGTTTGTCTTCAAAGACCAATAATAGCAAGAATAAGAATGCGAAACATATTGTAAATAATATTTGTACAAATGAAGCTGCATGCATATTGCAAGAAGATAAAATATTACATACGAAGGACCAATTATGCGAAAAGGACGATGTCAATAAAGCAGATTCTACATCGTGTCACAGTAGTCGTATTGAAATTTCATACAATAATGCTGCGATGGATAAAGCCGATACCTTTATTTTACAGAATTTAAGTATTTTACATAACAATGAGAACATAGATAAACATCAGGAAATGTTGATTACTCTCGTGAATCATCTCTTCGCTCTTCCATTACAACAGGTACCACATAATTATTCGTTAAAACAAATTAATAAGTAGGAACTGTGTATTTATGTATTCTATCTTTTTTTTCTGTGAGATCTGGCGCACATAATTGTTGCAATTTCAATTGATTCCAATTAACGGTAATGTACAAAATTACTCCTTAGCAAGTATAAATTATACAAATTATGTTCCTGATATTGTTATAATAACATGTATCAGAATCCTGTCTCTCTCTCTTTCCTATAATTTACTAAATTTTATATTTTACAAAAACAGCGAATTTTTTTTTTGAAACATGTTTTCTTTACTTGCGAATACTTGATTTATGTATACACTAAATGTTTAAATCCCTCAATCTGTATGTAAAATCAATAGATGTGTGCAATATATTTAATATGTAAATATTGTGAATTACGATTATTATGCCGAACATTAAATAATTGTTATAATAACGAGCAAAACCATCGAAAAAATTCATGTCTAATGGTAAATAAACGTCAGTGTATATCGGTAATATATTTCATGAGAATTATTAGCTTATCACAGTACATTGCGCAGTGCCATTTTATTTCGGGATATATAATTCCAGTTTTAGATTCTCTTATCATACAAGTAGAAATGACCACACTTTAAAAACTTAGACCTAGTTTATAAACAAACGTGTGTGTATAAATGGTTAACGCATTTTTACATACGTATATCATTGAAATAAATAAGTAAGAAATGTTCGATTTTTCTTACGCTATATTAAATAAATAAAGAGGGAAAAAAAGTTTTTGTAATGGATGTCTAGAATTCGAAAAATTTCTATTAAACTACCAGCAATATTCGTACTCAAGAGTCTGTCCGTCCTTGATATAATAAAGGACGGACCTCTCTCTCTTTCTCTCTCCCCCTCTCCTCTTTTTGATAAATATTGTTTAGAATTTTCAATGAAGAATCGTATCTGCTTTTAATTCTTTATAATAATTTCGTTAATTAGTATGTACATATGGATTGTTAAGAGAAAACTGTATTAAAATATATAAAGGTGGTATTTTGTTGGCCTCAACATTGAATTGAACAGAATACTTTCATAGGTAAAAATGCAGATACAAACATGGATCACTAAGTCTAAAGTCGTGAATGAAGTGGATTTCCTGTCACTTGCAACGTTTCTTAGCATGCTTCCACAGAAGAAACGCATCGAGGACTTACATATCTTGTTGAAAACCATGCACAGGTAATTTATTTCTATGTTCAGATGTTCGTATTATGTAAACGTTTTCCATTTTGTATAATGCAGATGGATAATAAATAATAAGGCTGCAAATTTTAAACAATAGACATCCCTTTACTCGTTTATGGTTGATAAATAAAAATATTCGGCATATGATACATTAAATATTATTATGTGCCTTCTTATGTTCATATTGCAGATGTATAACAAAAAATGACGACTGTACTTGGCATAAGACATATAGGAGAACCGTGAAGCATGTTCAACGTTATATGCAAATAGAATACAATAACAATTTAATGGTACCGTCGATCAGATGCAATGATTCGAGATGTAATAACGGTGATTGTGAATTTGAAATCTTGGAAATTTAATAAATTAAATCTTCTATATAATCAAAGTGTAGTAAATATAAGAAACCTATTTACAAGCAAACATATATAATACTTACCTATAAGTTTTTAATCGAACGCAAATGACATTCTTTGCCTAGAGAAGCCAATAATACACGACTCGTTTAATGCATACCTTTGAAAAAGTTTGCTCGAAGGTCTTGTATAAATTAGTAAGAAGTCATTAACTTCGAATTCGTGTATCTTTCATAATATTATATATATATTTTTTTATATATATACTTTTTTCACTTTGTCGTTACGCGCGCAGGGATGGTGAAAAAATAGAAAGGGACCAGATGAGCGTTCACTACTCCCATTCAGTTGTTCCCGGCGGTTTAGACGTTAGATCATATAAAACACGTGAAATACCGGGCACCGTGGATATTTCAGTCACTATTTTTTTCACCACCTAAAACATGATGAAGTCAATTACAGATGTGTATGTGATTATTCTTATAAGTTTAAACAGTTTATATAACTACATAAAATTCTAAAATATTATATTTAATATTTCTTCTATATAAATTTCACGTAAAATTTCACAATCCTTCTAAGAATTTATCATCTTTCTTTTCTTACGAATATGTGAATGCCAATATAACATCAAATATATGGATATAGATATAAATAAAAATATACGATGAAGAGTAATACATTGTGACGTGCATATCATAAATATGGAAAGATTGTATATGAAGCTTACGTGTATCGGCAAATCTTTGCCGGGAATGGCGGGCGTGCCGGTCATAAAATCATTAGTACAGAACGGCCTGAGCACAACAGAACGTTGACAAGATAACGTTCGGCATGCCGCATCGCGATCGAAATGTATTGGGATTAGAACAATAGGCATTTGGCTGATGGCCCCCATACAGCCATTCGAAGTTAACACTTGATTAGCCAAGTGGTCCGCCTGTCGCAGGGTCGCTATCACATTGGAGGTGAGATACGTGGGCGTGATGTCTTGTATTGGGTGATGAAGCTGTGGTCCAAAGATATAGCACACACGATTCACGTTGTGACACACACGCGGGATTAGCTTCGCGAGGAACAACATATCTTCCCACTCCACTCCCTCAGATACAGTCTCTTCGCACGACAAGCCTACCACGTAGCTGTAACTTCTTCGGTCACCCTGTAAGTAGATAAAAAATGTTTAGTATCTAAGTAAAACGAAAAATAGAATATCTTATTAATGATCTTTCTTTCTTTTTTTTTTGCAATAAGGTTTTTCTTCGAGTACCTGAACTCCTACGCTGCGGATGGGTAGGAGAGTCGCTGCGATATGACGATGACTCGAGACTCTGCGGAGTTGTTGACGTTCGGCTTCGGTCGTCGCGCCTTCCACTCGATTGAGCAACGCGTGTTTCTTCTGAAGCATCTGCTCGTACTCTGCCATTATTTTGACTATGACCTGCAAACGAAAATATCAATTGAATATGTCAATTGAAAAGTAACTTAAGAATTAATGTATTTTACTTCACACTTTCGTAATATACCTGTGTTTCGGAGAAATCCTTTTCTATGTAAGGCTCATCCGCGCATAGAATTCGTACTGCAAGTCCAGGGCCGGGAAACGGATGACGTGCGACGAGCGCTGCCGGCAATCCGAGATCGCATCCCAATTGTCTCACTTCATCCTTGTGAAAATCTTTCAATGGTTCGACTACATGTCCTTGCGCTCTTAGTACTCGTACAAGCTCGCTGTCGTTATGGTGCGTCTTTATGGCATCCGCTTTACCTAAACGAATAAAATTCACATTATTATTCTATAAAAGTTGATTAAAAACTATAAAAATGATGATTAAACATTTTTATAGTTTTTAATCTATAAAAGCTATGATTAAAAACTATGATGATTAAACAATTTTAATGTTGATTAAAAACTATAAAAATGATATTTACCACTGACTAAGATGCTTGCACTTTCTATAAGATCGGGCCTAAGAGTGCCTTGCCCGAGGAAAACATCCTCCGGTTTCAATCCCATTTCCGTCATCGCCTCGTTCGCGACTCTTACAAAAACGTCTCCTATTATCTTTCGTTTCTCTTCTGGGTTGGTACTTTCACATAACATCTTGGTTAACCTGGTTCTCGGGCTACTCGTCGCACCGCATACTCCTTTATTATTCGTAATATTAGCGTTCATCATGGGCGCAACATTGTCTAACGGGACAGTCGTGGTGCCTTGCATGAAATAACGGCCAGCATTCACCACTCTTAACGTCACGCACAATTGGGCTAGACATTGTTCAACGAATTGCGTTTCTCCCTTACGCATGAAGCCATTATTAATATGTAGGGCTATAACTTGCTCCTTATTTAAAGCTTTTTGTAACAGAGCCGCGCATACCGTCGAGTCCACGCCACCGCTCACCAATAACTGTAAGTTTCCAGATAAATATTTTAATGAAATATCTTTCATTACATATTTAAAGCGTTAACACTTTTGTAGTAATACTATTTTAAGAGCCTAACGATTTTATGTGTGTTCATTAATTGCTTACCAAAACCTTTTTATCGCCTACAGTATTTCTGATATATTGTATACATTGAGCCTCCCGATCGCGGAGCGTATAATTGCCCGTAAGGCCAGCGATACCGAATAAAAAGTTGTGTAACATCGATTTTCCGTTAGGCGTCAGATCCACTTCTGGATGAAATTGTACGCCATACAAATTCATCTTATCACTCGCTATAGCCGCTATAAAGCTTGACGATCTGGCAGTAGTACGAAAACAATCGGCTACCCTGTCTATGCTATCTCCGTGCGTTAGCAGTACCATTTGTTCCTTATCCAAGCCCCTAATAAATAATATTTTTATCGTATCTTATGAATTTTCGAGATATCATTAAAAATGTACTTTTGTAGAATTAGAAAGTTTTGCTTAATTAAATATTTTTTTAAATGTATGATAATAATTTACATACTTAAATAATAGGCACTTGGTATCAACTTCAATGGGAAATTGACCATCTTCTCGACTTTCCCTTCTGGTTACAGTACCGCCAAATTCTTTGTTCATCATTTGCATCCCATAACAAATACCTAGTACAGGAATTCCTATTCGGAAGATATCGGCATCATATCTGGGTGCATCTTCTGCATATACTGAACTAGGACCCCCAGAAATTATAATAGCTCTAAAAAGAACAATGCATATACAATCAATATGTAAATTCATGTCTACTTTACAAAAACAAGCAAAGCAATTGTAATAACAAAGTTTATATCAAACACATGCACATCTTACTTGTATCCTTTTTCTTGAAGAGTAAATGCTGGTGTATCAAGTGGCAGAATTTCACTATGGATATTTAATTCACGAATTTTTCGATCTATCACTTTTCCATATTGTGCACCTGCATCTAAAATAGCTACTCTTTCGTCAACAATGTCCATGGCTGCTTCATCGGCACCATTATTTCTCTCAGCACGAAACAGCAATCCATCGCCACTTTTTTCCATTTCAATGTTACGTTTGTCAATGTTATTATCACTGCTATATCACTAAATCTATAACAGTTGGTAAGAAAAAAGATGTACAAAATGCATTGACATGAGAAAGATACATGTAAAAATAGTATTAAGTATTATAAAATATATAAATATAAATATATAATTAAATAATATATTATAAAGACAGAAACTTTAAAAAAAAATCAATACATCCTTCTTTCTCATTCACAAACATAATATTATCTTATCTTATATATAATTTCTGTGCATACTACAATATAACTATATATATAGTATCAAATGGCAAAACATTTGACTTAAAATTTATCATACTAGCAGTCTTCACTGTTATATAATTTAACTTGTGCAACACTATTTTTACTAAATATATTTATCAGTAACACTAATAGTGACAAAGTCCAAGTGCATTTAAAGCTGAATACTTGAGCAACAAAATTAAATATTAATTTGGTATTTTTTAGAAATAGGCAGAAAATATCTTTATATACTGTATTTTAAACCATACAAGCACACACCTATATACATATAAATTTTTTTTATATATTTTACTAATTATAGTAAAAAATTTATGAAATATGTAGATAGCATAAATATTTGCAATTTAATATTGACACATTACAACTCTAATAATGCAATGTTAATAATGCAGGAGCAATAAATGCTTTTTGATTATTATATAAAAATTATTTTATAAAATTTTTTACTCTTGATTTTGTAAAATTTAATTTTGTCTAGCATTTGCATACTATACTATTGCATACTATACTATTTTCTTATTATACATATATATATATATGTCTCATATATAATGAATGAAATCAATTTGTGCGCAATATAAAATCGAGATATTTTACACAATGAGAGGACGAATTTTCGAGTGACTTAAAATTACATATACCCATCCACCTTACTGTGATCATAATTTTCATGGATACATTCACATGCTTATATATGCATCAGGAATTTTCACATATCGGACGGTGAATCGAATACATTTTTTTCGAGCACCAGCCTCGAAAAGGTATTTCTCTACTTATCTTCCCGTTAATCGTGCAATAACCTAATGACAAGCGGAGTAGACAGGAGCGGAGCGGGGAGGGGAGGGGAAGGAGGAAGGGGGGGAGGGCGGAGGAGAAGGGAAAGGAATAAGAATGTTTCCGACTTCACGCATGCAGCGGTGGACGTCTCTCGGGGACAAAACTACTGTACGTTACGATTGTCGTTCCCCAAGACGACGATACGCCCGGTACACCCTATATATACGGCCGATGACGTACGGGGAGATCCGCGCTCGCGTTTCACGCGTACCACCGGTTATACTTATTTAACGAAAAACAAATCTCGCACACACACCGGCCGCGAGAATGCACGCACTCGGGACTCGTCGCTCTAGAGCGGATCTATCGTTCTACCCGTTATATCGTACGATCGGAGGGGCGTGTGCGATCGGCGTTGCCTTACCGGATCGTTCGTCGTGAGGTACCGCTCGCGTGGATCACCGAATAAAGTAAAACTAATTACAGAAGAACAGAATCGACAGACACCAGACGAGGCGGCCATTCGATCGCCACAATGCAGCGCGATCGTTGACTGCTTTCAAGTAGCGGTCGCGAAGGCGCGCCAATCTCGTGATATTAAAATTACTAGGGTTTCGCGGACGCGCGCCGAGATAAGCGCGTCTAGGGTTAAATACGAGATTTCCGCGGATCTCCGAATTGCGAGCGAGTAGATCAGAAAGACCGATTAATGAACTACCGCGATTGACAGCCCGAACGTGCGTTTAATTTAATTATAATATCGTCCTGTATTTAATTATAATATCCTGTAGATGTTTCGATCCCCGCATTTGAAAAATTGCTTCGAAAAAAGAGAAGGAACATATGATTTAAATTAAAAAAACATATTAATTAAATTAAATATATAAATAAATAAATTTAAAAAATTATTAAATTAAAATTAAAGATACAAAATACGAAAGCATGACTATATAATTTCAAATATATAAACTAATTTCTAATAAATTGATATTAATAATTGATATTAATAATTTATCTTCATGATATGGCACTTTTGTTTTAGTTTTTACGACGTTTTTGTTTTTAATAATTTATCGCGATTTAATGATTGTAATATCTTATCTTGAGATAGTAGTTTTAATTTTCGTTCACTCAACGTTTATTGAGTTCAAGGAATTATTGTATGCTTAATTAATCTTCGCTGTACGTTACATTGTACGCGCGTCATTTATTTTCTTATCTTATACTAATATATAATTTTAATACCTCCAATTAAAGAAAACGTACGATTAAAGCATGCACAATAATCGCGTACGAAAATTGCCCCTTTTGAAAGATAACCCGTTATACCAATGAGCTTGTATGTCACTCTCATTGTAGCAATAATACATGCCTAAAATATAATTATGTATTACAATCTAATCTACGCAATATTAACATGTATAATCAAAGCTAATTTATAACATTTAGCTATAAAAATATACTTTAATTAATTAATTTCAAATATATTATAATCGGATTGAAATATATTTTAAATATTTGATAAATATATTATGATCCTTAAGAAGTGTAATAATATATCACTAATAAAATATATACGTATATATATATGTATCTTTGTTACAACAAAATTTTGAAAATAAATTTCCGTCAAAAATATCACAAAATAGATAATTCGTATTTTATAAAATTCTCTGCAATTTTGAAATTATTAAAAATTTTTAGTTAGAAACACACAAGCAGAATTATAAAATTACACGGTGAAACAATCTTAACGAGATTATTTTCGATAATTACTTGTATAATTGTTTGAAATAAACATCTCATATTATCTATCTTAAGCTGCAATCTCGTAGATCATATCTCGAATTTTTAAAACGATCCTCGGAATAATCGGCAAATTTTCTGGTCAGATATTAAGTCATTTATTAGAGGAAATTGCCTACAACCTGAACTACTATTTTTAGATAAAAAACACACTCAGCGTTAATTCTCAGGTACCGATTCCACATATCGAACATGAGAGCAAATGGTATGGTTACGAGTGTGACATTGCATGTTAGTCAACAATAGTGCAATGTATTACAGTATTCGCGTAATGCAAGAACAGCAGTTTGAATCCCGGCTCGTTGGTGATCCAGGAGAATGAAGACGCCTTGTAAACCAACATCGAGTTCGCAAGCCACCTTAATCACTACCTTACATGAGCGAAACAACCGAGTGTTCGCCTCGTCTCGAGTCATCAATTAATCCTTCCAGGATCTTCCTTCCGTCCACCTGAAATATATGTAATTACAATTAGTACGACGTGTTCCTAACGACTATTTACATAGTATATTTACGTAAGGAGCAGTTCGCCAAGGGCGAGCGCGAATTATAAAAGACACGCCGAACCGAATCGATATTCAGTTTCGCGCGGTACGAATTTCTAATAAAGCCAAAAATATGGATAAATCGAGTCTCTGCTTGCTGGCCCTCGGCGTGCTGGCGGCCGTCATCGCCGAGGAAATGTACTCGGACATGTTCGATCACATTAATCCCGATGATATCTTGCCCAACGATGAGCTACGAAATCAGTATTATAACTGCTTCATGGATACTGGCCCATGCGTGACAGAGGATCAGAAATATTTCAAGGGTATGTGATACCTTATTAACTCATATAAATTTTTAAGAGAACGGAAATTATAGATTCTTTTTTTAAAACATACATTAAAAGTAACATTATAACAATGTATAATTAATTCTACAAATAATATTATCATATAATTATCTATAATCTCGCAAAATATTAGTCTTTCTTATTTAATTTATAGATATGGAAACAGAAAAAATATTATATAAGATGTAAAAGATATAATCGATAATGATATGTTAGAAACACTATTCCTTGTTTGTGATAATGTGCATGTGTTTCAACTTGTTTCATTTACGCACATTTTTTTAAGTTATATTTTTTTATATTTCTGATATAATAATGTAACAATATAAAGAATCATTTTTCGCGCGATCTTGTTATTAAAGAGCTCCGATTAACTTTTCGCTCGTGTAGAAAATAAAAATGAATTAAGAATATTTTTAATTCGTGCAAAAAAATTCGAATTATTAAGAAAATGTTACTGTCAATTATAAATATCGTATGTAAAGTTTGGAATGAATATGAATGTGCTATATAGAATCATAGAAATTGTCACGATGCCAGATAAGTCCGTTAAAATATTCATGTTGTCATGTTTTTGCAGAGCATGCTGCCGAGGCATTCGCGACGAAATGTCGAAAATGTACGGAAACGCAAAAGAAGAACGTGGAGAAGATAGTCGTGTGGTACACCGAGAATCGTCCCGAGGAGTGGCAGGCGATGGTGCAAAAACTCCTGGACGATGCGAAGAAGTTGAACATCCCCTTTACCCGTTGATGAAACCTACTGACTGAACGGACCCTGACATATTAGCGCATATTTCGATCTTGTACATCTAATTACCTATAAGCGAACAAATAATTAAAGAGAAGAGCTATCTTGCATCATGTGTAGTTTTCGAGGTTTACATAGCTGTAATATATGATACGAGCACACGTAGACGAAAGCAAAATGCAGTTTAGCAGTGTATACGCACAATTTTAACCGACAATAAAAGCCACTTGGTGAAAATTGGACCGAATGTCACCTGTACATTATCATCGAGTACATTTACATCGTGTCGCAAATCATGTCGACGTGTATATTTACACGTCGCGTCGTTAAACACCCGCGGATCTTTTCGCGAGAATCCAGACTCCGGACTCTCGAGGAGAAGAGCAACAAGAGCGTCGTGCGTCACGCGTCGTCGTCGACCCCGTCGTCATCCTTACGCATGCGTCGGAAGTATATCTCGTTATAGAGCATAGTATCAACTAGCAGAGGGGTGATACTCGACCTTTCGATTGTCAGCGAAGTTATTGCAAGTAGTCGTGAAATGTGATCACGTCGAGGAGGAGGTCTGTCTCCCTGTGCTCAATCGCAAGCAATATTATCATACATATCGCGATCGAGTCGTTTTGCCCTAAATACTCATGAAACCGCGTTGATTGTCAGCGAGACGATCGATACGGATGGCGGAAAGAGGTAGACGACGCGAAAGCATCCTGACGTGTCTGTCAAGTTGAGCAATAATAATGCTCCGGAATTTTCCGGAGGAAGGAACAAGATTCGCCAAGTTGTCGACGATGAGAATTAACATAATCAGTAATGCTCAATTAACATGATATCATCTTGTGGCAATATTTCGCATATCAATCGAGGATAGCCAGTTTAACAGCTACTATCTCGCATAAGACACTGGCGCGAGTACCGAGTACTCCCCATGTGAGCGAATACTCTCGCTCTCTCTTTCTCTCTCTTTCTATTTCTCTCGAGTTCTTATCTCGAAACGGAATGACACATTTTCTTTAACACGTCCAAAGTTTTATTCCAGTGTGAGATTCGGCCCCGTCAACGCGAAACGACGGATTTCGGATGGAAAAGAGAGAGAAAGACCGACCGAGATTTAATTTTCATGTCGGATTTAATTTCCTCCTCGTCGCGGGATCGTGTAACATCATAGCATCCGATCGTAACGCGAAAAGACGGGGAAAAGAGATGCACGGCAATTTTGTTACGTATTACAATTATAAATGTACTGTGTGCCATGAATATTAATATCGTAAGATAAGAAGAAAAATACCACATACGTATATCATATTTGAATTGGAACGTGATGATTGGAGGCCGACGCCTATTGCGCACAAGGGAGACTTGTATAAAAATAAGGACGAAAGGACGAGCTTAAACAAGCGCTGTGAATCAGGTACTTGTACTGCAATTTGCAAAAAAGAGTTTCGCGATATTTTTCCTAGCACTTCTAAACAAGAGGCTTTTAAAGTTCCTGTTTTAAGAATAGATAGCCTCGTTTAACATTTTATTAACATAAATTTCTCACATTTTTACGTGCGATCCTTCCCGCGTGGTTCAAAAACTTCTTGGTTCAATGAACCGTCACTTGTACACATGTAGATTATTCTATTATCATACGCGATAATCTAATTTTGAATCATTCTCTTCAAAAGAATTAAGATTATTTAAACTGTCTCTGACAATTTGCATGACACATGCTCGATTCATTTCTACACTTATACTTTGACACTGTTCGAATTAACATATACAAGAAGAACGACCGTCCATTAAAATTGTTTCGAAATTATACTTATATAGTTTCTTGCGACATAATAATCAAGGAAATAACTCTCGTATATATTGCATTTTTATGTGACTTATACGATATCTTCTCGCTTATCATGCCTGAAATTGAAATATTACAGTCATCTTATCTCTTTTTGTGTGCTATTTCAGAAATAAATCTGCAGTCTCTCCGCATGTTATTTTCTGTCAAAAGATTCATTCTTACATTCTTTTATTTTAAAATATATAGCCATTACATAGCCATTCCATAATCTCTTTTTGTATGCCATTTTTATGGGATTTCAAAAATAGATCTGCAGTGCTTCTGCTTTCTGCTTGTTTTTTTCTGTCAAAAAGATTCATTTCTACATTCTTTTATTTTAAAATAATTAATTACATATTTATAGATAAGCTTGAATGCATTTTTCGTCTCGCATGGCTCTTTACATGTGTATTTTTTTATATTAGAAGCATTGTAACTGTTAGATTTTTAATTTTGAGAAAAAAGAACGCACTATCTTTTGAAAAATAAATAGAAAGCGAAAATTACATTCGAAATATAAATCGGTAATTTTATCTCGATAGTGCATTTGAATGAGAATATTAACAAAGATGAAAAAAAGATTATTGTGGTGCGGCTTCACATTCGCCGTCGTGCTGCTCATCCTTATGATCTCGACCGAGAACAACATCATCCAAAGGATACCGTTCTTTGACATGTCGACAATCAACAATATCAAATGTTACGATGAAGTCTCGTCCGCAGAAGGCATTCGTGATTTCGATCCAGAATCAAGTAATATGACAGTCAATTATTGTTATTTATCATTATTGTCATTTTTCCTCGTATCAAGAATTCGAGAAAGTGGAACAAGTCTATGATTCACGAACTTTGTACACTTGACATACGCGATTTCGGATAAAATTCTTAGAAATTATAATGACAGATATGTTTACATTTGAGAAATTTTGAACATAAAAATAAACCAATTTTGTCACATTTATAAGATTTATTTTAGATATGATTTCACAAACTTGGGAAGCTTTCTCGATCTCTAAAATTACAGGAAATAAAACATAAATTTTTGTTACTATAATTTTCAATAGTACTCTCTAAAAGTAAATCAGTATATTATTACAGTAAATAGTCACTGATTGCAGCAGTTATAAGTACAGCATTGTAAATCAGTGATATTTTATTGAATCAGTTAATAATTTTGACTGTTTCAATCAGTAATATTTCTCAATATCAGTAATATTTCTTTCGTTATCGTCACTAATATTAAACTATAATTCATCTCTTCATAATTTTCATTAAGTCGTCAGACATATCTAAAGCCTCTCTATTGAGATTGTATCAGAAATTAAATCGAAATAATACTTCTAATTTTATCTGTCGCTCTTTGCAAACTTTATATAATTCTTATGACTAAAACTAAATACGAGAGAGATAACGATCGTAGCGGTAAACGAACGAACTAGCGATTACTAGTTTTACAGTGAATTTTATTTTAACTGACCATAATCAGTGAGATATAAGATAAAATAACAAAAAAATAAGCGTTTCCACTGAAGATCAGTAAAATACTCACTGATTCTCAGTGAAATCTTATTTTACCGTTTAAATTAGTAATATTTTCACTGATTCACTTTTAGAGAGTAGAATTCTTATTAATTAAAAATCTAGAAAATTAAAATTAAAATTAAAATTTATTACTCTCTAATGTTTTCTATTTAGTTAATAATAAAGAAAGACATACTTATATTTTTTGAAATTGAAAATGATTCAGTCAGTGATTAAAATTGTAGTAAATTAAATATGATAAGTCATTCGCGCTGGAAAAACCAAAGTATATTACTCATGATACTCTCGTGCACAGGAAATTATTCAAGTTAATTATTGACGCTTTATTCCTGCAATTTTGATGCGCTCAGCGAAACATCACTGTTGCGATATACAATTGCACGAAATGTGTAATATAATCAAAATATGCTTAATATGCTTAAAAAAGTGCATTACAACGCAATTTCTTTGAAGATGTACTATAATATGCACGATAAAATGTATATAATTATATATAATTATATATATATGAAATCTCTTATAATAGCTAATTTTTTTAACATATCTCTAATTTATTGGAAATATAATTAAATACAACTTATAATATTTTCGCGAGCAATCCTTAATTATTCGTATTCAAAATGTCTCTGATTGTGCGCGCAGAAAAAATTCACTCATATTTTTTAGCTAAATTTATATACATTTTATCTAGATGCAGTAATGCCTCATATTTTCATTTAAGTTTACAATCAGATAAGGATAATGTTTACTACAGATTTTTCAGAAATTACAGAAATACTCATCTTCGCATTCAAGCAACATTTTTTCTGCATTTATTTTATATGTGCCTGTTTTTAAACGATTCAACGTAGCGATTGCTTGGCTTTTTTGAAAAATTTGCTGAAGATTGCGTATCTCGAAAAAATGTTGGGACAAACTTCAATATTTTTTATATTTAATAACTTTAGTTATATCAATTTATATTAACTTTATTAATTTCAGTTATATCAATCAATGAGAAAAATTGAATGCAACAATAGATATTTAAACATTTTTTTTCAAAATCTTTCAATTTGAAATATTTCTTTTTAAAACATATTCGAGATATGTAAAATTTAAGATATTTTTATTTTTATCGCATGTAATAAAAAATTAATTTCTATAGAATTAGAGATATGTAAAATTTAAGAAATTTTTATTTTTATCGCATGTAATACAAAATTGATTTCTATAGAATTAATCTCAACACTTTCTGATCTCTGATCACCTAATCGATATCTAGTAATTAAATTATTAATATATATTAATATATAAATATTTATGTGAAAAAGGTTGTTCAAGTCTTACACGTTATACTTCAGATGATAAACCGGTACCAGGAAGGAACATCTTCTTCCACGAGACTTCCTGCTTCGGCGAGGAGGGTCTCGTGCTGAATGCCCGGCAAGCCTGCGCCGTTGAATCGGCGGCGCGGATGAACCCGACGATGACCGTGTATTTATTGTTCGTCAGCAAATCCGACTTCTCCAACAGCACGCGCGAGATCGTCAGGCACTTGCTCAACTATCGTAACATCAAGATCCGACACATCTATCCGAATAGATACGTAAAGGACACGCCGTTCGAGGTGTGGTACACTAGCGGTATGCTGAAGAAGAGCCACTGGCCCGCCAGCCACATGTCCGATATGCTACGTTACTTGACCTTATGGAAGTATGGCGGTATCTACCTCGACCTAGACGTGGTGGTCATCAGTTCGTTGGAGAATCTGACCAATTTCGCCGGTGCCGAGGATTGGGACGACGTCGCTGCCGGTGTTATGGGCTTCGACACGTCGGAGCTTGGTCGACGCATAGCTGATGCCTGCGTGCGTGACTTCAAGAAGAACTTCCGCGGCGATGTCTGGGGCAACAACGGACCCGGAGTTATCACCAGGACATTGCAAAAGCTTTGCGGGACGATAAACGTGAGTATTGAAAGCAGTAGAAATTGAGAGAAAACTCTAAAATTAAATTTAAAATTTCAATTGTTAATTGTCTTAATCTTAAAAAAAAAGAATTTCTTTACTTTCGAAGAAATAAAATAAGTATCAATAATTTTGACATATGTCTTTAACAAAAAAAAATCATGAACAGAACAGATGGTTATAAGAATTATGTATGAATGAATAAACAAATTATTTAAGAATATTTGTGTATGATCTGTTCGATAAGCGTAATATGATGTTTATACAGCAATGATTAAAAAAAAACTGTGGAATAAATTTGAATCCATCATTTCGTGACGTTAGCAAATTACACGTTTACTCAGTCCTTGTTTAAATAAACGAGACACGATAATATGCATAAAGTAAACAACAAAGTGCATTCATTAATAAGAAGAATAAGGGACATGCCCTATTGAATTGATTCGTTCAGCGGATATAGTCCATTATGCTCTTAAAAGAAGATTAAAGATGCCGATTTAATTCGCAGCGGATTAAATCCACCCAAAAAAAATCATCCTTATATTTACTTTGTCATTTTTGTCAATTTGCTAACAATACAATTAAAACACGATTGTTAAAAGCATTATTAACGAATAGCGTTATCAGTTTCTGCATAGTATTTTACATTTTATACGCACATACTAAGTGGATTCTAAATATCAGCAAGTCTCGAAGAAAAGATACTGTATCTAATGCAAATACAAACACAGACGTTTTCGTGATAACAGATAATAGTGATAACAGATGTCTCGTGTTTAACATTGTAATTTTTTATTTACACCATCTAATCTGCATGCTAATTTTCTTGCATGTTCCCGTATCTCTAATATCTTAATAATTGTTAATTTATGTTTCATTTCCATCCTATTTCTGTTGCACTTTATCAGTTGCATGATTTTTATATTTGGCAATTTTTCTAATTCTTCTTAAATTAAAATTAAAGTAAAATCTTTTTTGAAAAGTTAAATTATTTTTCTTAGCACTTTAAATTCCCCTTATTAATATAAATACATAAAAATGTATTATTATACATATCATAATACTTAGAAATGTATTATTTTATTAAATTTAATAATTAGAGCTTTGGCTCAAGTAATCAAAAAATTAAAAAGAAAATGTCATAAGAGCCAACGCGCGGTAGTTGGAGCGCAGAGAAGCAACAACACTTCTTTCTTTTTTCAATATTAGTTTATTAAAAAACACATTGAAATAACAAAAAACGAACGTTTCGGATCATCTTTTGATCCTTCTTCAGCGCGATGTTAACAATTTGTATTACAGATAGTGACGCGTTACATTAAACGAATTTGTTCTCGACGCATAGGTGACGCTAAATTGCATTCCGCGGAGGTCTAGTAAGCGCTCTGCTTCCAACAGTCAATTAAATATACTATAGTTATGCTATGCGACGTCACAGTAGATCAGATTCCGCGCTTTTTACAATTAATAATATAGTATGCCGCTGTGCGTCCCATGTCGTTCGTTTTTTATTATTATAATGTGTTTTTTAATAAACTAATATTGAAAAAAAAAAGAAGTGTTGTTGCTTCTCTGCGCTCTAACTACCGCGCGTTGGCTCTTATGCCATTTTCTTTTTAATTTTTTATATTATTTTATTACATGTTACATTAAAAAAGAGAATTTCCCATTTTAAATTCGATCTCTCTACTATTTTAAAATGCTATTTCTAACGTAAGATTTTAGAGAGATTGAATTTAACAGCCTATAAATTTCATATGACACTGTTTATCAGTTTCTGTCGCAAATCGGTTTTTGTACAGCACATTATCATTTTTCAAATTTTTCCAGAAATAAAAGTGTAGCAGTGTAAGCTCTGGAGCCAAACAATTATCCTCTCCGATCTATATCCACTTTTCGTAATAATGTACATCTACCAGCGAATCTGTCATTTATTTTTGATTTATCTTCGTTATAACGTTATAATAAAACTTTCCTATATACTAGCGAAGTATAATCATTTAACTTTGAAACATCCTGCATATATGTGTAATTGTATACATTTCCTTTAGTTATATAATTTATTATATCTTATAGGTGCGAGATATGACGACCGATCGTTGTCGCGGCTTCACAGTATTCCCACCGTCGGTCTTCTATCCGATTCACTATAAGAAATGGAAGAAATATTTCGACACGAGGGACAGTAATGCGACATTGAAAATATTGAGCAAGGCAAAGGCGATTCACGTGTGGAACAAGTTGAGCAAAGCTGAACAGGTGCGAGTGAACAGTCACGTGCCATACGCCGTTATCGCGAGGAAGCACTGTCCCTACGTTTTTAACAATTGTGGTAAAATATTTTAAATCCGAGTACATACATTGGAGGAAAATTAGCGAAAGTTCGACTGATAAAACAATATAGGAAAAATCCAAACGATCCATGTGATCTCTATAAGAAAAGCGCATCTGGTTTTAAGAAGGAACGCGACGAGTCAAGGATTCGCCAAATCAAATGTATTTAACGAGATAAAGGCTGATTTAGAAAAGTATTCTAATGATCCCGCAATACTTGTACATACGAATAAATTATATATTTAATATATAAAAATGTCACGTTGAAGAGACTATAGCGTCGCTTTACAATAAGTATTGCGGCGGCTATTAAATAATAAATCGTGCTACGATGCGCGATATAATGTCAGTTTGTAACTCATATGTATTAACGTGATAACCTCGATAGTGTAACATGTTGATAGCATATATATTGATCGCTTGTACAAGCCAACAAATTATTCCTATTCCGCTGTCAAGGAGGAAAAATCTATTTTTACATTTAAAGAGACTCGTCAATTGTATTTTTCGCATTTAGATTATATCGTAAGAGGAAACGCAATTTTGCTCATAAAATATTACTCAAATAAAACTCTAATCAAGTTATTCTCTACACTCGATAAAATCGTCTTAGCGAGCGAAAATCTCCGCAAAATCATCATAAAGGATTATCATCGCTAAATAAATTTTCAATAAATGTCTCAAGTGTGCGTATATACAATTCTCGAAGATTGATACCTATTTTATATCAAGATACGTGATATCGACTGTTCTAGTATCGAAATATACAAATAGTATATTAATTGACGGATTAGGATTCTTAAAGTAGAATAGATAATTAATTGCTCATCATAGAAAAACCAACAGTCATTTAACAGTGCGTAACGTTTTTGTCGAAATCTATTACATAAACATCGGACGAATGCAGTTACGAAAACTATGATCCATTAGTACAAATTATCAAAAACAATTAATTTATATTGATAATATTATATTAATATTATTAATATTATTATAATCATATTAATATTATTATTATTATTATTATCTATATTATTATTAGTAATATTATTATAATTAATTATTAATATTATTATAATCAAAGATTTCGGCGCACAGCAATGTAATTTCCTAAGAATTTGAGAGAATTAATCTAATAATTGTATATACTTTTTGTGTTCATAAATCTGAGATTAATTTTCTCGAGTTCTTAACAAAGCGAGTTAGATCACTTAAATTCTTGCATTCATGCTGTGAATATTGTTAATATTAATGTTATTGTTTCTCGAATGTATAATAATAATTCGCTGCGTATACGCAAGCATGGCATAGTTTAAATACCAGACTATCGTAACTTCGCTGATCTTCTTGGAAATGGCTTTACAAAAATCGATGTGACTGGATATATTTCATTTTAGCTCATCGCATAAAAACTCATCACATAAAAGCTCAATATTACGATGTTACGCTCAATGTTACGATAGTATTGATATTATGGCTGTGCAATATTTTGCTTTATATCCGAGATTGACGACAAATGTGTTCCGCGCATGTTATCGAGAATCTATAGATTTTTTGTAAAATCAATCTTTTTCAAAAGATTTTTAAAAAGATTGGTTTTATAAAAAATATGCAACATATCTATATTAATAACATATCCATTTTTGACGAATTTTTCCTTGCATTTGTCTGTTGCGAATAGTTTGATCTTGATAGTAATAAATATTTTATTTGTTCTTATTTATAATAGTTGAATAGGAAAATTAATCATATTCTTGATGGAAAAATATATAGAAATTGAGTATTAGAAAGCTAGTTTGGCTCGATGTGCCAATAGTTAATGTTTTAAATCATTAGAGTGTAAACTCGGTTAAACAACAACTTTGTTAAACTGTTGACCATACATATAAATTATGTGTTCCCATTTTACATTAAAATATATTCAAATAAATTCAAATAAATTCATTATAGTTAAAAGGTCCAGAGAAATTAAGAGTTAAACAATGAAAAAATATAATTTACTCCTTTTTGTACTATTATACATACATGTTATAAAACTATAAAATTGCAAGTGCGTTAACGTAAAGTAAGAAATTATGACAAATATCGACAACAAATGACAAATATATCAATAATTCTAAACATATTATTTCAAAAAATCTATCTTAAAGTATTCGCATGTAAGTTGATAGTACAATTGGAAGGATGTTAGAAATTTTATACTTGCAAAAATAAATGAAATAAATTTGAGTTGAGTAAGGATTTTATAAATTTTGTATATCAAATGATAAAAAATGTTTTATAATATTATATTATATAATTTTATAATGTTATATAATTAATTTTATATATTATATAATTTTATAATATTATATTATATAATTTTATAATATTATATTTTAATATCCGAAATCCGATATTTAACTCCATTTCATATTGTACAGAAATATATAGCATAAGTCTCTCAAAAAACTAAAGATTTATTTTATCAGTGAATATATATATATAAGTATAGTCAGGGTTTCTCTCTTTCTCTCTCTCCCATTTTACGAATATTTGGAAAACAATGCATTTTCTTGAAAAATGTTTGAAGTAAAAATCATTGATTTTAAGGGAGAAGGACAGACTTTTAATCAGTGTAATTTTCGGAACTTGAAGATCTTCTTTGATTTTTAAATAACAAACTAACCGCAAAATATTTTTTAAATCAAGCACTTTGTTTTTAAAACTTTTTTATGAATATAGGTACATTGTTTCCACAGATATTCGGAATACAAAATTAAAAAGGAATATAACTTATGTGTTTATATGATATGTGTATAATGTGTATGATATAACTTGTATGGGTGGCAAATGTTAGCAAATATGAGAAAATGATAAAAGATGTTTTATTTAAAAGCTATACTATTTATTCGAAATAGCCATCATTATAATTGATTTATTTTCAAAGATGGTATTTTGATTTTCTTTTAAAGATATTTAATGATATGATCAAGGATTATAAAATTGTCAAAAAAAAAGAGAATATAAAAATGATATATTGTACGATAATAAAACATACGTGTAGATACTTCTTATTTTTTTATTTATTATATTTTATGCCAATTTTCTTCGTCTTTTCCGCTACTTTGTTTTTTTAATTTTTTATAAATAGTGAATCAACAACAATTAGTAATTATTTCTGAAGTTATACATAATTAGAGAAGAAATTATTGTGGGTGTGGGAGTAGAAATAAGATTATGTATGTATAGAGACAGAAGATGCTATTTTATATAATAAAAATTTTTTAATACATGAAATTTTGAAGATATAAAAAATTAAAATTATATTTTGTACATATAATTTGTACATATATTTATCGATTCTCTAGCTATATTCTGGTTATAAAAACATAATAGAAATAAAATGACTTCAAAAAATCAAAATATACTTCAGATACTGTCATTGCTCATTATATGTACATATAATAATATAAGTTTTATTTAATTAGATATATATTGAGTTGTTAAATAATTACTTTGTGAAAAGTCAACTTTACATTTGACATTGTCTCAAGTACGATATTATTTTTTAAGAAAATTTATTAAAGATTTAAAGATTTAAAGATAGTGTTTTTTAAATATTTTGGAAAAAAAAGTATGTCTCATATATATAAAGATCTCTCTTGACGATCTAATGGTTACCAGAAGCGAAATTCAATTCTCATTCTCATCAGTCATTCTCATTCAATCTTCGAATGACATGTTTTCAAGAGCAATTAATAATGCCAATAAAATGCTTCAAGATCTACCTGTCTCATTGTGTGTTTATATAACTTGAAATACAATGAGAGAGACTAAAGTCCAAACAAAGATTTATTCTTCTCTATCACTTTATTTTTCTATCTTTGAAAATTGTATAGCTATATATATTTTTGATAAATATACCTTTTTTGAAATATATACAACTTAATACATACGTCTTACATCTAAATTTACGATATTTCCTCAAAAGTTTACCGATAATTATAACAATTATGGAATAAAAAGTTATCTTACATGCGTCAGTTTGGTCTGGCCTTTGAGAAATTAATTGTTCGATATGATTCCTCATTCCAGGACTCGAGTAATTGATTCTTTATAACAGAAACAGAACGATTAAATGATTTCGTAATTCTTTTTCATCTATACTTTCTTTCATGTGAAGGATTAATTGTCATAATGCTTGAAGTCCACATATATTTCTAATATTAATAGAAATTATATATTAAGCAATATAATTTATATTAATATTAAGATTGTTTTATATATATATACTTTCGCTCGCTTTCTCTCTCTCTCTCTCTAAATAAAATATAAAAGGTTATCAAAATAAAGCTATATTTGATTCTCCACTCCCATATCATTCGAAGGTATTTGACATAGATATTTGCCAGATATTATGATGAAATCAGTGATAATCGAGCAGTCAAGAGCTATTTACCGCACACTCATCGCGGAAGTTCTTCCTCTTTGTCGGAATATCGTCTACTTGCAAGAAGCAGTACCACATTGACTACCACGGGAGATTGTGTATCAGTTGCGTTTTACATATTAGTTATTAGTTATTAAAAAATATTCGTTCGTATTAAAAACAACATTTTTATTTAAAATTATTATTTAATATTTTTATTTAATACGAAAAATCAATGTGTGGAAACCGAGAAATATTGATGGTAAATCATAAACTTTGACGAATTTACAGTGTAATCGGGAAGACTGCTAAACAGATAAAGTTATCTTTGTGACAGGTGAAGTATGAAGAAAGGTCGCGTATTGTTTATACTGTGTTCCCTGCTCGGATTAACGGCCATCGTTCGTGTATTTTGGAAAGAACTGTCGATAGAATTGACAGCCATCGTCTCATCCAAACAGCTTTACTGCTATTGGAGTAGATCCAATGGTATCGTGGAACTTAAGCAAGGAAAATGGGGTTAGTGAGAAGAAACGAAAAATAGAGATGTTCCTCTTTTCTTTCAAGTTAAGAAAAAACGATCTTAAATTCACGCGTAAAAATTTATAACACTATTGACAACTTCTGAAGTATATTAGTATATGATATCTCACATTTTGATAATAAATAGCATTATAACGATTCGTGTATTTTTCGAAAATGCGATATCCTTTAAATTATTTTATATTTTTTAGGATATATTTTTTATACAATTGTGAATTATAGAAATGTTTAACAATTAGATTAGATAATTATTCGAATTATCGTAAAAACTTGGAAAAACGAAATAATCAATTGTAAAGAAAATAAGAATTAAATAGGATAAATTTTCCTTAATAAAAATATTCTATTTCAAAGTCCTTGATCTATATGCAACTGAGGAATTCATATGCAATTACTCACTTACGCTAATGGCAAGCTTCACGGGAATAGAAATATGCGATCACAAATCGCACTAGACGAGTTATATAATGGCATTTGCGTAACTTATTTTTGTAGAATTTTTTTATAAGAGTTTTGCACGAGTCGCGTAATTATATTAAAAAAAGATATATTACTTTTTATGTAACATTGAGTGAGCACATATTTGCAGAACTATGTTTGTTGCTGCTTGTAATTCTAATAAAATTCGCGACCTATATAACATTAGATGTAATTCTTTAGTCATTTGAGACACTGTGTATGCAATGTAATATTATATCCACTCGTAATTAGAGAGGATAAAGAGTTGCGTTACAGTATAATATGATATTTTCAACGCTGTGTAATATATATTGCTCTGAATATATTTGTGCGAAATGAAAAATATTTTCACGAAAGAATGTTTTGTATTGTGAGATATGATTATCATTTTTGCATTCTTTTTTTTAAAGAAAAAGATTAAAAAAAAAAAAATTTTTATACGATATTTAATCTTTAAATCGAAATGTCTCAGTTTCTGAAATTCAATTGTATAATTTAAAAATGTTTTAATTATATAGTAAATACATGTTTTTCTATTCTTATAGAATAGAAAATAACATGTAAAATTATTTATTGAATTAATAACGGATATATACAGGAAGTTATATACTGTGTTTCTGATTAAATATTTTTTTTGTGTATACATTTCGGTTTAAGAGATAAAAGTTCTTGTTCGGAAGTTTGCTCGAGTAAACATACCTGCTCTTCTGTAATTCCTAGATGAAGAAATGCTAATACCAAGCCGATGCATATTCTTTCATAACACCAATTGTTCACCGCCTTATCTCACTCCTCGACAAGCGTGCGCCGTAGAATCAGCAGCCAGGAACAATCACAATTTGAATGTCTTTGTGCTTTTCTTTGCGACCGGCCAGTTTTCTGAAAAATCCCAAGCATTCGTCGATATTTTGCAGACATACGACAATGTATACATAAGGAGAGTACGTTTGTCGACATACGTTATCGATACACCATTAGAGAGTTGGTTTTCGAGAAACATTCAAGAATTTTCAGAGAATCATGATTGGCTACATAAAGATTTTCACGATTACATCCGGATGTTGACACTATGGAAATTCGGCGGCGTGGCGTTAAATCTGAACAATATAATACCGACGTGAGTTACGCGATCATCTCCAATCGAAAGTCTCAAAGTAAATTCGGTAATAGCAGATAAAATTGAGACAGTTCTCTTTAAAGTTTTCTCACATTAACATACAAGTAAGAATGTATCTTGAGAATCTGTGTCAGATATTCCACGGAAACTTATGCGTGACTAAACAAATACTGGCATTGGAATATTTGTAAAACTTAAAGATGCAATGACAAATAAATATGAAAATTTATATTTAGATCCTTGGATGAGTTGACTACTTTCGCGGTTGCGCAAGACAATCAAAGTACGGACGTCGATGTGTTCGGCGTGGACACAAGCACGAATTTTGGCATGAACTTTGTCGACACTTCAATAGAAGTTATTAAAAATATCAACGTGAAGAATTATTCGCGATATAACATCACAAGAGTAATAACTGAAGTTCTGCAAAAACTCTGTTATGAGCAATATGTGAGTATAAAAGGACTTATTAAAACATATATAAAAACAATATGTATTTGACACAACATTATTATAGAGAAAAATTGTTTATAGATCGAAAACCGTGTTTTTTATCTTTTACATGATATATTATTTATTATTTACACAAACATATTATTTATTATTTATATTATTATCTGTTATAACTAAATGCATATTAAATAGAAATTTTTTTATAAATAGTACGAAACATTTTAGTAAAAAAAATAAACCAAATTTTTTTTTTATGAATTTATTTCATTATATAATATTATTAAATCCCGTGATGAGAAAAAAGTTGAAAAATTATATTTTATAACAAACTTTTAAATGTCATAGTTTAATTTTTATGCGCGGACGAGAGATTTTAAATATTTTTAAATTTATAATATGAATCATAAATAGAAAAAGCATACATAATTTTTTTATCGCGTGACCACAGTGTCATTGTTTGCGTGATCGCCGGACGATTAATAAATCTCGTTGCGTTAGAATGTATCGAATGATTAATGCGAAGATAATTTAGCTATGATACAAATAATTGATATGTGGGGAAAAAACGCAACGAATAAAATGCCTTCGACCTTACGTGTGTAATTACGTTAATTCGAATAATATCTTATTTTGCAGGATAGAGAATGCAAGCAGTTCACGATTTATTCACCGGAGAAATTCTACTCTGTGCTTCCTTACTCACGGAATATGGATGAATTGATGAAAGTGATGCAAAACGCACAAATGATCTATTCGTGGACAAATTATAGTCGGGATACTAAAGCGGATATAGTGGCGACTTACAGAATAGCTGCTAAACTGCATTGCCCGAAGATATACGAGTATGCTGGAAATCAATTTTAAAATCGCGACATTAGCAACGCAAATTTATACAGAATATATGTGTGCGCACATATATGTATGTGTGTGTGTGTGTGTGTGTGTGTGTATATATACGTATATAAATATAATATTGTAAATGCACATAAATGTCTGTGTGTTTTCTCTATTATATAATTATGTAGACTCAACATATTTAAATGGATTGGAGCATTTGTATCAATTAATTAACAATTAAAAATATAAGTGACAAATATTTCTATTTATTCTTATTATAATATTTTTTAACGAGTATGCTGGAAACCAATTTTAAAATCGCGACATTAGCAAATTAATATACAGAATATATGTGCGCGCACGCACGCACGCACACACACATATATATATGAATATAACATTGTAAATGCATATAAATATGTGTGTGTGTTTTCTCTATTATATAATTATGTAGACTCAACATATTTAAATAGATTGGAACATTTGTATCAATTAATTAACAATTAAAAATATTTCTATTTATTCTTATTATAATATTTTTTAATTTTTCTTTATTTAATTACCTTCCATTTTCGCGCAAATGGCGTTCTTCTGGCGTATCACATATTTCAATGATGTTTTACAGTCGTGTAACGAACCGATCCCAATAAGATTCGATCTATAATGCTTGTCTTCGATCTGTAAGAATAAATACAATATAAATAACGAATATAAATCTCGATTTTTGTTCAGCAAATTTCTTTAGAAATACATACTTTGCAACTCAATTGAATCACTTGAATTTTTACCAATGAATAAGAAAATACAAAGAGAGTTTATTTACCGCATTTTTGCGCCTATTAAACCGCTTGGATAATTTTATTCAGCGTTTCGATTGGCTCTTCCTTCGATCGTGAACGCGCGCGATTGGTCCGTTTCAAAATGAACGAACAAATTCGGTGACGTTCAATGACGTCAGGATATTTTTTTCTTCTCGCACATTGAGGCTGCGGTCAAAGGGTACTTTCCGATTTGCGCATGAAGTGACAGAAAATGTATAATATGCGTGACATGGGCTGCATTCCGTTTCATGCATTATGCGCAGAAAATCTATAGTATATGTTACATATATTATAGATTTTCTGCGCATAATGCGTGAAACGGAACGCAGCCATGAACTATACATTTTCTGTCACTTCATGCGCATCATGCGTGAATCGGAAAGTACCCAAAGTGACGCTGAGGATGCTTTGAAGCGTTTGATTGACCAATCAGGTTAAAGAAATCTTTACTCCTTTTATCCTGATTGGTCAATCAAACGCTTCAAAGCATCTTCAGCTTCAGCGTCCCTTTGACCGCAGCCTGAGCAATGTCCTTTGACATCTTAACCTCGTCCACTTCACTTATGCGTGATTAATATTTCGTAATATATGCGCATAAATAACGCCACTCGTTATATAATCATATAATCTTCAATGACGAAAATCAATAATGAAGTTTCCCGCAATTTTCGACGAAAAGAAGAAGGAAATTGAACCGTTCAAATGTTTAAAGAAAATTTGACAGGTTAAAGTTCCCTCGATGGACGATGTAAATAATGATGAAGAAAAATGAGAAAAATCATTCACGTGCGCTGCTTATGCAAGATTGTTATTGCAATCGTGCTCTTATCAGTCCTCGAATGTGGGGTACCACGATAGTTGCTTGATAATCATCGGTCTCTCCGAGACTCGATCGTGTTCGATGAAAAGAGCGTCAACTGCAATATTGTTTCGTGATATTGTTACGAAAACATTCAAAGGTCGATCGTCACTAAAGAACACGATCGTCTTTCTCTCGGATTCGCGATATAGCACGCATCGACGACGAATCGCTGGACGATTGAACGTGTCCACTACCGCAATGACCAAGCAAATCTTCAAGGGTCGTAACGATCACTACAACGGTATCACGGTCGATTCGATCGAGGAGGCTTGTGACAGTAAAATATTCGCTCAGCGTCTGAAAGGTGGGCGCATTTTATTATAAATGAAAATATAAAAATTGTATGAAGAAAAACCTCTTAAATTGATCCTCTCTGATTTATTATTTGGCAAAATGTATTTTATATTAAAGTGAAAGCGTTAACAGTTCCATTCTCTTCTTTTTAAAATGACATCAAAATAGATTCATCACTTATAAATGTCCTTATATATAGATTCTTTGGAGCAATGGACTAAAGATAAAAAACGTGCTGTATGGTTTTGCGTACATATACCGAACACAGAATGGGTTCCAATATTGACAGAACAGGGATTCATCTTTCATCATGCAAAAGAGGAATATGTCATGTTATATCGTTGGTTGCCCAGTGAAGAATGCAACATTCCAAAATATGCTCATACATTCTTAGGTGTTGGTGCATTTGTGTTCAACAAGGATACTAATGAAATTCTTGTTATTAAAGAAAAGTATGCACTCAATAAAGCCTGGAAACTTCCAGGTGGCTATGTAGAGCCAGGTATCTTAATCTAGGCAATGGTATATATATATATTTTTTTTTTTTGGTTTTATCATCATGTATATATATGTATCTATAATTGTTAGGAGAAGATATTGAAGTAGCAGCTAAAAGAGAAGTACTGGAGGAAACAGGAATTCAAACAGACTTCAAGTGTCTAATATCTTTTAGACACGGACATGATTACTTATTTGGATGCTCGGATATATACATGATTGCATACTTAACACCTCAGAATTTTGAGATTCAAAAATGTAAAAGGGAAATTTCAGAATGCAAATGGATGAAGGTACAATGAGATTCGTAAGATTATTTCCTCATATATTGTGTCCAAACCAAGATATTATTGTATTTGATTTATATATAATTTTAACAAAGTGTATCACAAATGTTCGATATGTTAAATTGTAATAATTGTATATAACATATGTTGCATATCTGTATCCCAAATTGTATAACTGTTTTAAATATCAAATTTGTTTTTTTTTTCAGTTGACTGAATTCATGCAACATCCAGAAGTACATGCAAATAATAAAACTCTAGCGAAAAAAACAATAGATTTTTTGCGACATGAAATGGGCATGGTTGCAAATTATGGAATACATCCTATCACCAAAAAGCAGATATGTGTATACAGTGTAGAAAACATAGATGTTGGAACTACATTTATGGAATAAGTTTCCTTTTAAGAGAGCAAAAGAGAGATATATTGTATTATATAAAATTAAATGTAGATAGAAAACATTTTATAATAATAATATACATAGCATTGTTACTGCTATACGAGCAAATGTACAAAATAATTTAGATGACATAGTTAAATACTGTATATATAATACATATCATTAAATGATGTTATAAAAATCGATGAAATTTTTTAATAAATTATATTAAGAATAATTTTTATCTATACTTATATATATCACACACATATCACAACAAGAAAAGAGTCTTGCATTATAGTACACAAACATCCTCTGATTAATTTGCGCTTATTCTTAAAGTGTTGCTAACGAACTATCTTTAGTCTTATTATACATTACATATTTTGACTACTTTTGTACAAAACAATACTTGTATGCCACAACATTATTATATTACTTTTTATATTACATAATCTAATAAATATATTCGAATGTAATATATATCGAATATAATATAATCTAATAAAAATATTCGAAATATAATAAATTTTAAATAACAGTCATGGCTATGATGGCATGATTCAAATTGTTTTATACAAAATTATTGATGGATGGTGAGAAGAATTGCATAAACATAATATTTCTGCAAATTATTACCTTTTAAGATAGGTTTTTAGGAATTATAGTATTTAGTGTGAGGAGTGTTACTATTGCGGCTGTGATAGGTGGCATATACCAATGATAAAAGAATGGACGCGGAGCTCCTGTCATGGAAAGAACGACCCAACTGGTAAGACGTAATATGCTGCTTAATATAAGCGAACGAGCTCCGTCATCTGTAGGATAGATATGTACAATACCCAATGTACTACACGCAGTTAGTATTATCCAACTTGTTAGAAATACAGGGTCTTCTGAAGTGAGTCTCATGTCGTAGCTGTATGTTAATATGTTCTCATTAATACATATGAGAGATTTATGTGTGACTCGAAATCGAGAAATTTATAATACATACCTGAAATTTTTTGCCCAAACTAAGACAGCTGGAATTGCTGGGATTGCAGTAAAAGTCCACAATAGGAACAAGATAAGATGATTATATATTTCTTGACAAGGGCTTCTAGTGTTTTCTTCTCTTATATTCATGAAACGTTTAAACCAATTGAAATGCTGAAGCGAGGTCATTAATATCTCTTCCAAATAATCTTCATACATCCTTGTTAATTTCAAAAAATATAGAAATACTGAAACGACCATAGCTAGAGCTCCGCATGTTGCTGGAATTAGGGATAATACGAGAATAGTTGTGATAAACGGCAGCTGATTTAGACCATTCAATAACCAATCTGACCATGTTGTTGAATAAATTATTACACGTGCTAAAAATCTACAAAAAAAATATATATAGTATATATATATATATATATATATATGTATAAAATTTTTATAAGTTATCGTTATTAGTTAATTTTGATTTCATAATTTTACGAGAAAATAATTTTATATAAATAGAAAATTTCTTACTTGACAGCTATTCCATGTGCGACAGAACCCAGAAATATGACACAACAGCATACAGCAATGGCAGATATGCTGATAATGCATAAAGCAATGCAAGCTTCGTAAGTAATATTGAAAATAAAAGATAATATTATAGTAATAATTACTGCCTGTAGTTTGTCTGTACTATGTACCATCATAGAGATAAACAGTAAAAGTAAGCTGATAATTGTTATGTAAAGCAACGGCCAACGATCCCGTATTCTACAAGAGATCTTATCGATGATTCCTCCAGGTTGAATATTAATCGCGTAACTACATTCTGGATCTAATGTTACTCTTAAATCTGCCGTTTCGTTGCGGCGTCCGTAGAGAGTTTGCATTTTTATCGATTTTGGACCATCATCCCTGCATCATAACATTGAATATAGAGTGAGCTATATAACAAAAGTAAATTCCCTGCATTAAATATATTTGTGATATATACATATTCATGAAAAATCTCGATTGGGTCGATCCTGCACTCCATGATTCGAGCAATTCGACAACAGCATAATGCTTGACACAATCCGTCGATTTCATTTCAATTGTAACTACATCCATAATGTTAGGAAGCGTTACATAATATCTTATATTTCCCTTGATAGTTTCAATCAAGTTAGATCCGTAGAAACCGAAAAGATATTTAGGATGAAAGATTTTATTTTTTAAAGATTCAACTCGATTCTTATAATAATAGGAATCAAAGCTGACTGTAAGATGTTTATTCAAATCTTCTGGAGTTATCCTTACGATGATGTGCGTCATACTTAGATAACTTATTTCTTTCAAATCTAAATCAACGGCTTTTCTTGGGCGATGTAAAGGATCGATTAAAATTCTCGTGTTATTCGTCAAATTCCAACCCCACTCACTAAAATGTATATATTAAATTTTATCAGTAAACAATCATCTCTTTTGTAACAATAATATACACTTTCGTGCATTACCAAATTCTTTTATCTTGTTTCATGGATTTTTTACACATAAACAGCCAATCCTTGTTTTCCAAGTTTATTGCATCAATAGTTAGGGAATCGGATTTGTCAAATAGTTCTACTACGAGATATACAGTAGAAAATTTTTTAGATCTATTCTTCTTGTTCCAGACATACTGTTGAGATGGAATGTTTATCCATTCACTATTGTTTTCAAACTGAACTTTTTCCTTATAATGATACAACTTCTTGCCTGAACTATGCTGAAATATCAATTTTGTATTGAAGAAATGGTGTTATTGCAAAGATTGTAAACGATTATTGCTTACTTGTAAGAAGTGATAAGATAGGGCCTGCATTTTCAAATCAGGACTCGACGTAATTTTAAATGGTTTTTTCACATGATCTACAGCATCAAACAGTGCACGTACGATTACAAGTACCAGTTGCTTACACCATAAAATACTCAAATGATCTGTAGATTTCCAAACAGTTGGTACACTTGTAGAAAGGACATTTATATCTGCTGTATGATCGTAAGTTTGCGCGGCGGTTACGAGTATGTCACGTGGTCCACCCCCGATTGATATCACCTTCACTCCTGCATCCTTAAGTTTGTACAAATGTTTCTCCAATTCCTTATAGTAATTGGCGAAGACATTATCGAGAACTAAGGCTGGAGTATGTGGTGTAGCTAAATTTATTATAATACTTGCAAATGAAGCATTCATATTTGGCGCTAATAAGAGAGCTCCTTTTGCTACGAGACCACCCTATAAAATAAATACTGATTAAAAAAAAATTTCAGCTACATTGCATCTATGATATTCTTGTGTTTCTTACCATAGAATGACCAATCAGCACAACATTATCCACTTTACCATGATACAGAGCTAATATTGTCTTTATACAATGTGCAACATATGTAGTTTGGTCCATAAGCACACCTTATATTAATGAATTTAAAAAAATAACAATTAATATTATATACAAGATACCAATATAAATGCATATAATATTATTTGTGTTATTTTTACCTCCATACAACGCAGAATAATCCTTGTTGAAAGAAACAGTGAAGAAATCAAAACTGAAGGGAGTCTTTTTGCTTTTTCTTATACTTACTGAAGCAATGGAACGTACTGAAAAAAAAAGAAAAAAATGTAAACAATACATATATAAAGCACGTCTACTATATAAATATTTGTTATAGAATTAATTTTCTAGAATGTATAACAGAGTAATACAAACCTTGTTCAGGAGATCCAGCATTGCCCGGTATGAAAAGAACTGGTATTCCAGTAAAGTGTTTTCTCCTCAATTTTTCTGTCACAAAACCTTCTCCATAGGCATATAGTTCATATCGCGGATATTTCTCTTCTATATGCTTGTTTAAAAATATTCTCTGAAATAAAATAAGTTGCTTGAGAATCCACATAAGAAATTTTATACTTATTTTTGTACAATATATATATATATATATATATATTTTAATAAATGGAATAAATCTATATTTATAGTTTAGGAAATAAAGAGAATTATTAAGTCTAGTTACAAAAAAAAGATCACTTATAATACAATAGATATAGGGTGGATAGAGAGATAAGTGTATCGTACAATCTCTACTATTGTAACAGGCATTCTGATAAAGTATTTTGTGCCACACATGTGATACACATACCACATATTGCGGATATTCGAACATGTATGTCATCTCGCATGTATTCTCTTCAAAATCGGTAACGTATCTTGCGACTCCGAGAATATAGAGCACAGAAATCATTGCAAAAAACGGCACTAGCGAGCCATATATCATCATCCATTTTATTGAAACCATCTCGAATATGTTTCTGAACCACCTAAAATTTAAAATTGATATTTATTATTTGTTATTCAAGTGACTCGAATGATATTGATGAATTTTTTTTTGATACTCGGCACACATGTTTCTCGTCAGTTACAATTCAAATTATATGTGAACCGAATTGAAAATATATGAATTAGATTAATATTATAAGATAAATATTAAGGTAATAAATAATAAGATTACAAGAATAAAACTTGTGTATTAAAATATGAGAGAATAATTACATACCAGACAGATCTCTATCGAATTAATGCCAAAGTCGAAATCCCTCAAGGTTACAACACAATCCGATCAGATATTGAAAAAAACACAAGTTCGAATGAAATTCTGATTATGCGCAGTAGCAATATTACACAGCAATATTCGGCAGGTCTGTTCTTTCATGGTTCGTTTTGTGTTGCGATTGAAATTGACCAATCAGAACAAAGCAATTTGTCGGCCGACTATTTTGATTGGTCAATTCCAACCGCAACCAAGCCCGCAACCCGTAGTGTGATTACGGTTTTACATCGAGCATTGAAAACTAAAGATTGAAGATTAAATTTGGAGTTTGACCAATCAGGATCAGAAATTTTAGCTCCTTTTGTTTTGATTAATCAAATTCTATTCTCTAATTTTTAATCTTCAATTTTGTACTTGATCAATCAGAATAAACAAATATTTTTGTGTTCTGATTGGTTAATCAAACGCCACTCTACTCTAAAGGTGCCTTTTCATGTTCGACGCTCATTTTCCAGCATCAAATATATTACGGTCCATATTTTGAATCCTCTTTTAACGATAAAAGTGCCTCTAAAAGTGGCTTATAAGCCTTTTGATTGGCTATGAGCCACTTTTAGAGGCACTTTTATCGATAAAAGAGGATTCAGAATATGGGCCTGAGTGACTAAAGATAAAGATACCAATTTGTTATTTTTTGATAACTTTTGACGCTAAAAATGAGCGTTGAACGTCAACTGAAAACTTAAGGAATAAATTTTGAAAAGTAACGTCTTTTTTTGCAAGAGCCCAAAATTTTCTTTTTTGGCATCACTGCGTAAAATCGTCTCTTCCGCCTACTTCCCATTTCCGGCTGCGGCAGAAAAATGGCGGGTCCATGATGAAGCCAGCACGTGGAAAGTCGTGTGATGGAGAGGAGGGAAAGAGAGATAGCGGAAAAAGGAAAGTACAGTGTGCTAATCTTAAAAGCGATATCAAAATAAAGAGAATGAAACAAAAAAATTCGGATTCGCAAATTTCGCGAAAGCGAAAACGAGCGAATTCGGAAACGGAGGAGACACCATCTAAGGATTTCGACTTAAAGGAATTATCGAAAAAACATATTTTACAGTGCATTTCTGCGATTTTCCATTTAACTCAGGAACAGTTGAAAGAAAAAAACGATGTTCTAGCCACGGAGGTGCAACCGATATTTATGCAAGTTACTTGTGTTAAGATCCCACAAGTACCTCGCAGACAAATGAGAATGTAAATAAGTTTATGAAATTATGTGTGCTTTCTACATGAATTAATTCGATTCTTTCTTGACTTTTAAAATAGGAATCTATATACGTATATTAGAGAAATCTAATTAATTCAAAACTTTATAAAAATTATAATTATTCTCTATTTTTATATTGGAGTTAATTTTAATATATTTTTCCCTGATTGGATTTTACATGATTATATTTTATAACTGCCAATGGATCCTTATGAGATTCAACCTGATTATAAACCCAACAATGATAATACTTTATATTCTAATTTATTGTGTTGTATCTTTGATAAAATTCTAATATCCCTGTTCTCTTTTGTTTACAGCTTGCTACCATATTCTATAGTAGCACCAGATGATGAAATTGCTCTATTTGTTTGCGATTCGCAAAGAGGAAGAAGAAGAGATTATGAACCAACAGTGGAACATTACAGAAATCTATTAGAAGAACATAAATGTACTCGTGTGAATGATATAATACCTATGAATCGCGTGAAAACTGAATTTGATCAATTCGAATTGAGAAAAAAGCTCATAGGCAGTTATGATCATTTTCTTGTCGATGGTCGCATTGCTGGGCATATGTCACATCTGTTAGGAAAGCATTTCATGAAGAGACGAAAATTGCCAACATCTATCAGGATGGACAGCAAAAATTTGAAGCATGAAATCGATTATGCACTGAGAAAAACTTGCATGCATGTTCACTCTAATGGTGATACTCACTTGGTCCAGATAGGAAATACGTCTATGGATAAAAAACAAATCTTGGAAAATATACTGGCCACTTGCAAGAATCTGTCTAAAAATTATCCTGGTGGTTGGGTGAACATACGAGCTCTACGATTGAAAAGCACAACTACTCTAGCATTGCCTTTTTATATGACATTAAGTATGTTTTAATTGAAATGAATTATTTAACTTATTAGCGACACTTATAAATGTTACATTTTTTAAACAAATTTATATATTTCAGAAAATAAAAATACGATTGATCCACTTATAATTGCGGCATCGCCTAAGAGACCGAAAGCTTATCACGATGTGGAGGGAGAATTATCGACGTTCGTGCGTGCCACAGTCACTGTTAAGCCCGATGGCGAAGTTATTCTCAACAAACAAAAAAACTTACAAAACAGGAAGAATGCAAAGAAAGACAAATAAATTAATTTTTTTAAGACAATATATAGAAATTATCTCTCCTTATACTTTAATAATTTAAAATCTAGTAAAAAACAATTACAAAAATTCACTATTTCTAAATTTGTTATATATGTAAATTTAGAATACACTCTAAAAATTTCTAATATTAATTTAACATATTAATTTAATTAACATTAAATATATCACGTCTTACATAATTCATATTCGATTATTGCATTTAAGATGTTAATATTAGATAAACATATATACTGTTATTTAACAAATAGCTTGTTTGCTTCTATTATTAATATATTAGAGAGTATTTTGGAAATATTTAAAAGGAAGGATCTTTTCCAATGTGAGTGATCAGTATAAAATAGTCTGATCCTTCTTGGATATACTTTGATATCCATTAGTCGGCAATGTAGCCAGACTGCTGGTGACACCGTTTTGCATACTTTTATATACGTTTGCATCCATGACTACCTCAATTTCTTGAAAGTTTTCAAGTCTCTGAATGTCTTTGTCTTTTCTTAATCTGGTGTTGGGTAATTTTCGTAATTTTTGAATCTGATGTGGATTGAGATCTAACTCCTTGCAACACAAGTACAACAGAGCTTGATATGTAAGTTCGCTCCGCAACAATTCCACCTCGACGAAATCCGGATCTGCTGTATTAGCCACTCGGATTTTCAATATCAATTCTAAAAACAGTGTACAAATCGTTATACATACTACATTGCAAGTATAATATATTGTATGTTAACAATGATTACTTGACAGTCTTATATAATTATAAAAAATTTTTTTCATAAATATCAATTATATTTTAGATCTTAAATTAATTAATATCAATATATATAAATATACACAATAATTATTATATAACATTATATTAATTTTTGCGACCATATTTGTTGACTGTCAATATCATTACAAGAGTTGTATCAATTTATATCAAACCATCTTGAGAAGTAGTGATGAATTTATTTTCGTTATATGCATTATTTCTGGTTTTTGAGAGATTTGTGGTAGTATGCAGAAAATCTGGTTGATTATATGTGGATGTAATGGTATGCAATGATGATTCGTTCATGATTCGTTGATTATCACTACTTATACCCAGAAGATATAAGATTTGTTGATTGCTGCACACAGACGCTGGAGTTTCTCCTATTTCAGATCTTAGATTCTTATCGGCACCATTTTTTAAGAGTAAGGCAGCAACATCCAAGTATCCTTGTTTGCATGCCCAATGTAGAGCAGTCCTTGAGAAATAGAGATGAACATGATTATAAAAGCTATCTTGATAATACGAAATAAAATCATAAAAGCCTATCTCTTAATAAGATGAAGTAAATTTATTCTATTTTGCATTATATCAGAGTGCAACTTTCCAGAATAAGATACAAGATTACTTCTTTGCTGATCTTTAGACAAAAATAAATACAAAATAACATATCAACAGTGACAGAATCGTATTATAAAAAATGTTGAAAAATAAATTCATTTTATACATCACATTAGAGTAGTTTTTCAAAATAAAAGTGTGAGATTCTGATAAATATTTTCTGATCTTTATGCAAAGATATCATGTAAATCCAAATGACAAGTACCATCCAGTAGCAGAATAGTATTATAAACATGTATCTTGGTAAATAATTTATCTTATACATATGCATTAGACTGTAATTGCGCAAATTTATCAAAGTAAATCCAAAGTGACAAGTACCATCCAGTGACAGATTGTCGTGCGTTAACGTCGACACCTAAATTCACGAGATCTTGCACGACGTCGGTGTCACCGATACAGACAGCTTCCCTCAGGCGCTCTTCGAGAAGAACTCTTTCCATTTTGCGATAAACTACGGTATGTCACATCTTCTTTTTAATGTCAAATTCGAAGCGGAGTCACCCTCGGATCATCTGTGACAGGTCGAGGTGGTCAGTTGACGATTCACAAGAATGTGACAGTGAACTGGAATCAAGCCTGTTCGTTTGGCACTTGAGTTTCTTTCTTTCTTTCTCTCTCTCTTGCGTCGTTGAATACGTCTGTCTCATTTCAGACGTAGGGAGTTCTAGAAAGTGCAAACAAAACAAACAGATGTCCCGTAAAGATAACAACAAAGAGACGCCGCGACCAATGATGTCGTCGAGATGCTGATACGTTCACGATATAAGATTTAAAAAACGCGGAAACTCACTATTTGACAACCAATTAGCACATTTTAAATCCTCAAGAGTCTAAAAAATATCCCCCAATGGCTGCGTTCAGCAGGAAAAGCTGCTTTGCAACTGTTGTAAAATTCGTGAATCTGATTGGTGTATGCTCTTAGATTCAGTCAAAATTAAGAGCATATACCAATCAGGCTCACGAATTTTACACAGTTGCAAAGCAGCTTTTTCTGCTGAACACAGCCAATGATGCGGCAAATTAGTAACTTTTATAGTAAGTTTTGCAAAAAATCAAACGTTAAATACATTAAAATTTACATATTATTAAATAAATAAATAACAAATAATAATTATAAATACTAACAATAATAATAAATAACGTTAGCTAAATAAATATAATAAGTATAAAATATAATAAGTAAATAAAATATAATAAACAAACAAACATATAAATAATATATATAATATATATATATATAATATATATAAATAAATGTAATAATAAAATAATAAGATAATAATAGAGGTTTTTCTACGACATTTGACAGATTCGATACGCAATGTCGGCCCAATACCATAAACGGAACAGCGGTTGGTAGCCGTGGTTGGCTCCTCTTCGGCCCCCTCATCATCATATGTTTTGCGCACACTGTCGCAAGTGTACGTATATACACTTGCGAGAGCTGTTTAAGGCAGTGCCGACTCATCGCCGAAAAAATCTCTACCAAAACACCGTTTTATTCTTATCGGCGGAAAAGGGGGTTAATTTTGCAATTGGGAATTGGCGTAGACACACACACGGGGCACCCATCAGCTCGGCAATATGATTATAACGTTGAAAAACTTACAGCAGCAAACGTTTACGATAGAGATCGACTCGTCGCAAACCGTAAGTAAAAATCGGACGAGAGGGAGAGAAAATTGACTTTTTTTTTTAGAGAGAGAGAGCGATTGACGGAAACGATTAGATGTGTACTTATTATCGTTGCTAGGTCAAAGATTTGAAGGAGAAGATCGAAACGCAAAAAGGCTTTCCTGCCGAGCATCAGAAGTTGATATACGCTGGTAAGCAATGTAACCTTAATTCGTCAAGAACGATGTTGGAAAGAAAGCGCCCGGCGCTTATTCGCGTAAACGCAACACGGACTCTCCGCCTCCTTATTACAGTGTGTTAAGTATTATATACTTTCGCGCGTATGCTTAAATATTTATATATGTGTGTGTCTTTCCCGAGGGGATAAGAATGATGTTGCAAAAACGTTCATAGGTTATGTTATTTTGGTATACGAACGTGGTATATTAACGAGCGTACCAATTTTTTTACCCTCGAGATTGCGATAATGTGCGATAATGTGCTTACAGGGAAGATATTGGCAGATGAGCAACCGTTAACAGAATATAATATCGATGAGAAGAAGTTTATAGTTGTTATGGTAACAAAGCCTAAAGCTGGTGCTACGCCCAAAACAAGCGAAGAACAGCGTGCGGAGAGTACGGATAACAAGGAAGAATCTACTAGGTAATTTCGACATTTTCGCATTTTGTATTATAAGATATTTTATGTATTATTAATCGCTATCTATATGGGAGATGTCATCACGTAGGGGTGTAACCCTAAATTGTGACAGGAACGAGAAAAACTGTTTTAAAATTTGAATTTTATACATAAGAGTACAATCTTCTCTACGTTTTAGATTAGATGGCATTAGGAATACTAATATCTCTAATATTTTTTAAGATATATTTCATCTTAATCTCTCATTTTTCAGAGAACACGTTAGTCTGTTATGAAATTCTTTGATATAACGAGACCCCCCCTCCTCCCTTTACAGATTAGATAAAAAGCATATAAAATCCGTGTGGTTTATTTTCTTTTTTTATGTTTGCAATTATAGCTCGGCAACTACGCAACCTAGTTCGAATCCTACTGTTCAAGAGACTTTGCAAGCTGCTAGTAATGTGCAAGAGCAATCAGCAGTACCTACACCAGCGGCTGGTCAAGCAGAAAGTGCCTTGCTAATGGGAGAGGATTATAATACTATGGTAAACAACATCATGGATATGGGGTATGTATAATGAAGAAGGAACTATTAAATGATGATTATTAATTACTTACATAATATTGGGGTTTTTTTTTTATCAGGTATGAACGCGAACAGGTTGTACAAGCATTACGTGCGAGTTTTAACAATCCTGATAGAGCCGTCGAGTATCTTCTAACAGGTATACCAGCGCAACTTTTTGAAGATCCACCTGAGGATCCGCCAGAAACTCAGGAACAACTCCAGGATCAGAGTCAAGATCCATTGGCCTTCTTGCGTATGCAACCACAATTTCAACAAATGCGTCAAGTCATTCAACAGAATCCACAGCTGCTGAATAATCTTCTTCAGCAAATCGGTTCTACTAATCCCGCCTTATTGCAGCTCATTTCTCAAAATCAGGAAGCGTTTGTACGCATGCTCAATGAACCTGGTTAGTCCCAGTTAATTATCTATGATTTATTTTGTATTTATAACTGAAAAGAGAATACAAATCATATTTAATAATATATCAATTTACTAATAAAACTCGGTTTGTCTTTTCTCGTTTAGTGGAGCCTACTACAGGAGCGGGGGCGCGAGTTTTGCCAACATCTGGAGGAGGCGTAGCGTCCGCAACTGCAGCGGCTGCAGCGGGAGGTGCTGTAAACGGCGGAGCTGGTACGGGTGCAGCCGCGGGCGTAGGATCCGGTACAATCCAAATAACGCCACAGGACAGGGATGCTATCGAAAGGTTGAAGGCATTAGGTTTTCCAGAACACTTAGTCGTACAAGCATACTTCGCCTGTGAAAAGAATGAAAATCTCGCTGCTAATTTCCTACTCTCGCAAAATCTCGACGACTGAATCACTCATTTAATTTCGTGTGACATTTCGATTAAAAAAAAAAACAGAAAATAAAAAGGACTGACAGAAGGTGAATGATAACATCATTATCTCATTTTGGTCTTACAATAATCATCTTTACTTTGTATATAGATATACACGCAAATATCTATGCTATTTTATTCATTGTGTAGATAAAACCTTTGGTGTGTTTGGTAAGCGACTGAATCTAAGATAAGCGCGTATACCGCAACATTACGTATACCAACTCTCTTGTTTCATATTTTTAAAAATACTTTCATTTAACATATACCACATTTTTATGAGAGAAAGAATTGTTGCTTACAGCAAATGGGGTTATAAAATCCATCCTTATACAGCCTATGAATGCTCTACTATAAGAATCTTATGTTTCTTAAAATATATATGGAGCAATATAATTCTGTTTTTTATATGAGAAAGCCTATTGTGTTGTATGAAATACTCTGCAGAAGAATATCTTGCAGTAGTTATATGTACACATATATATATTGTGTATATATATATATATATGTGTATGTATTATATATACATATATATATATTGAGGGTTGCGAATATATAAAAATTGAAGAGATATATCCATTCTCACACATGTTATGGATATGTTTTATACATGTCTAAACACATCTATAAATAGATGTAATAAGTACACTTTGTACACTTATTTGGCTTTCTGATATAAAAATTATAGAGTGCATCCATTTATGTGTACTTGCGTATATTCGTATTTATGTATGTATGTACAAAGACGTCTACTTTTAAATGGTAATATTGAAAAATTGATTTAAAAGTTCTCTTGCATGTGTCATAATCTGGTAAACTAAAAATCTGTCACAAAAAAATAACCTGCTTTAGAATATAATTTTCATCAATCAATTTTTAGATCTCAAAAATTATAATTTATGATGTGTAAATATCACATTATTAAATTCTAATAATAAGAAGCTTGTTTGCTTACCACACACATATTGATTGAAATTAATAAATGAAATAATACAGCACTAAAACACTATGTATCTATCGATAGTACTCTCGAAATTATGAACATTTAAATATTGTTATGTATATTATGTTGAGATTCTATTAAAAAGCGCGCTAAGATGTGGTATAATATTATAGATTGTATTACAAATATGACATACGTAATTTTACTTTTTGGCAGCATAAAATAGCAAGTGATATTAAGCGGTTTTCTTTACATAATAAAAGACTAATTAATTTTATGCACATTGCATAATAACATTACATACATACGTATGTACGTACTTATGCATGTTACAGAAAATTCCTTGAATTTGTACCATACAGTTACTTATATTAATATCATTAAAACTACAATAAATATTTTAAAAAATTTTCATTGCTCTTATATTTGATAAAAAGATAATAGGAAAGCAAAGAGCTATTTGTTGAAAAGCTTTAATAATAATGCATAAAATTTTCCAATCTACCATGCTGAATACAATTTTAATCTTCTTTTTTTTATAAATATGAAGAAGTTATTAAGAAAACAATGCTGTTAAAAAAAGAATGCACTCTGTTGTGTGCTCAATATACTTGTAATACATAGCATATAAATAAATTACGATTTTATTTAATATAACTGAATGTTATATTACTGCCTAAAAATAGTTTTTAAGAAATCTTTCAAGCAATATAATTCTGATGTGCAGATACTTTTTCTCTCTCTTTTTGTTTTTATATATATGTATACATATGTGAAATAAATATCAAGATTTTATTTCTATTATATTCATCATTTTATAAATAAAGATAAAAACAGTGACTCAAAGAAAATTATATTGCTGTCTATAATATTCTGAGTTAGTACATAATTACACGCATATGTTTATACATATTCATATAAAATACGGAAGAAAGAATATAATACATGTAAATTTATATATAAAAAGATTAGAAAATTTAATATATTTTAAATTTTATTTATAAGTTTTAAGTTGAAGTCTCTCTTAGTACTACACCTTTACTCCGAAGATCCTTTGTAGCTTCCTCTATTTGCTGAAAGAGAAAATGATAACAAGTAGATATTAACACTACTAAAATATTAATATATTTTTTTATAGATACAAAACAAGCTAACTTGTTGAAGTTCGATGGCTGCGCTATCACAGTTGTTGAAAGTGAATACTCTATACAAAACGACGGTAGCCGCGTACAAACCAAAGAGAAATAAGCAAATGATTGGGAGAAAAAGTATAATTTCATGCCATTCCTTGACAAAAGTAGAGCTGCTTGTAATCGTAGCAAACCAGATGCCAAAAATTACAGTTGCACACGATAACCATTCCAACAGTTTTGTCATCTATAATACATATATATGCATTCTTTAATATTTTATTATCATTAAAATAAGATGAAATACTTAATGTTAAAGAATATTATATGTAACATTCAAAATTGGATAAATACAGGTTATAGAGAAATAATATCTTACATTATGAAATACGTATATAATAAATATATATGTGTAAAATGTAAAACTTGTTATATTAATTTTATCGAGATTTAAATATGATGCATAATCAAATAATATAATGTTGATACGTTTCCGCACATACTTTATAAATCGTAACCTCTAAAAGCTAGGACTAGGACTCGTGCACGCACCATAGAGTTAAAAATAACATAAGAGAGTGTAACTCGTGCAAGAAACGTAAAGCCTATGTATTAAAGATTGAAATTGCAAGGAAATCTGTTCTTTTATTTTAATTGGTCACACATGGTTATATCATAATTCTATACTTCCAAGAATGCCAAATAAATTATTGATGAATAAAAAAATCATTAATTATATTTATTTATTTATTACCATTTATTATTCAGTTTTACTGATATAAATTTTAAGATATTTTATAAAGAGAAGATATGTAATATCTATCAAGGATATTTAATATCTTGCTATTTTTTCTTATTTATACATATTTGTACATATTTATACATATTTGTTAAACCATCGCTTATCAACTGGTGATATCCAGTTTTGGCAACCTAGCATGTTATTTTGAACCATATATTTCCAGGTCCAAAAATGCTGATTGTTTTCTTCCAACCACTTTTCTCTAGCTGCATCTCTATCCAAAATTTCCTGACTGACAGCTTTGGCTTTGAATGGCATAATCTGTGCTATTTTAGACAACATATCTTTTACCTAAAAAAGAATTTCATGTATTAATACATTCTTGTTTATTCATATTTGATTAACTGCTGTCAGAATGAGTTTAATAACATACAAATTTTGAAACTTACTATAAAAATAATTAATATATACCATTACAAAATATAAATTATTTTTAAAATTGTTGAAAGAGATAAATGTTGAAAAAGATACATTACTGGAAGATACCTCAAAAAATTCGCAATGACCACCAACTTCTACAATGACACGTCCAGCTTTAACTGGAGTAGCATAGTGATCAATAGAACCTTTACCACTACCCATACGATGTCCTTGTCCCTAAGTTATAATAACCGTAATTGTTAGATTAGAAAAGTAATATATTTCAGTTTAATAATAACAATGATATAATTTATTCTTTAATTATCCAACCTTTTTTGTAACTGGTTGCCATGGTGGATCTACACGCCAAATTGCAAACATCCTGTCTTGATCGAGTTTTCTGCCAAGTTTTAAACGTATCATCTCAAAATGATTATGCTTTAATCTACCTCCCCCTGTTGCCTGTGCAATTTAAGAAAATATCTATAAATGATCTACAACGATCCTTTTAACATTATATATCCAGACTTACAATGATACCATATTGCTTGTATAAAAGGAAATTGTGCACTTCTTCTGGACCACGCATGTATCTCAATCGCTTTTGCATTTTAAAAGCACGCGTTCCTGGTGGATACTGTGGGACTTTCTCCATTATTTTGAGTCTTCGTCGTTCAGGATATTCAATGTCTAGTAATCATAAGTTTAAATTACAAAATATTCCATGTATATAACAAGTAAATTGCGTATATATATTTACTGCCAAATTTTACAGGCGGCGGAAAGAATTTTAAACCAGCTGACGGTGTTATCGATATAGGTTGCAAATCTATAAAAAATAGCATATAATGTTAGAAATAAAACTCAAATTTTAATAAGACTATATTAATAAATGTAAATGTAATCTGTTTTTTTCTTTTAAAAGTATATATTATATTGAAAACTTACTAGAAAATAAAAATCGCACTATATTTCTGGATGCTTGCATCATTTTTAATTTAAGAAAGTATCAATTATCTACGGGATGCGTTTGACAAAGTTTGCATGTATTTTAATATTTTTTTGTTGTCAAATTTTTCACATAGGTTAGGCTGTTGTATATATTTTGCTAGATTAGCTAACCATCTTCACGAATCTACTGTCCCTAGAAAACAGGAACACTACACGAATCCATCTTTCGGTAACTGCGTGAACATAACAATATCGATTGGAAGCAGAGAGAAGACTGAGAGATGTCATGGTCTGCTTTTAGGTGATCTCTGAAAGCGATACTCCCTCTATGGACATTGAAAACGTGGACATGAACTACAAAGCCATGTCCATGAATGTTCTCAGAGGGTAATATATAATGCACAATTTCTGGTTTTGTTCCGTGCTATGTGCACGAAATGCCGGTAGCACCAGTGCTGTATAGATACTTATGTATCTGCAAGATACTTATGTATGTAAATTGATAGTAAATAAATTATTCAATCGCGAAAGATACTGTAATATTCAAAGATGAAATAAATATTTTTCTATATTCATTGTCATATTTATATCTTTTTATTTACAAAACACAAAATGCCTGCTGGGGGATAAAAACATTTTTAAACATTTTTAACCGTATTTCTATAAATCTTCTTAATTAGCAGTAAACTGATCTTTGATATCCATCAATCATTTTTTTAATTATTTAAAATTTTTATTAAAATTATTAAAAATTTATTTATTAATTATTAATTATTAAAAATTTAATTATTAATACATGTATAGAATTTGTCAAATTAATCACTGATTCTTCTGAAGTTTTTATAATTAAGACTCGAAAAATATAGATGTTGCAAAATATTTTGTCTCTTCTTTATATAAAATATAAAGAATTCATATGTTCCATTTTAATATAGCTAACATTATTTTTATATATTTTTATTATAATTTTCATAATAACCAACATAATATTTTTATGCTTAATATAATATTTTTATGCATAATATTTTTATGCTAAATACATATTACAAAATATATGACAAAATATAATACAAATTTAATATAAAATATAATTCGAAATTTAATACAAAATAATTTATTACATGGAATAATTTATTACACGAAAATGTCCAAAATATACGTATAATATAAAATTTACTAAAAATGTTTACATAGTCCAGACGAGACTGATCAGCGAAGATTAATTACGCGACATTTATTATTAATAATAGATATGCAATAATATAATTTAATAAGTTTTATATAACGTAAATAATCATGATCAAAAGAGTCATTAATAAAATTATTGATCGTTTCTTCGATTGTAGAAGAAAGTATTTGCATTACTGACGCATTTTGTATAGATTATCAAAGGAAATATTCAAAATGAAAAGATAGAATAAACTTCGAAATCAACAATTAAATTATTAAATAAATCGCGATTTAAAATTCGCGAGAAAACGCGACGAATAAATAAATCGACAATAATCGGAATATTCGATTGCGAGATACGCATAATTTTTATATGATAATCGAAACCATCAATAGACACGCGTGCGATGAAATGAGCTCTATAAGCTTTAAAATATAATTAAAAATCGCGTTGTGGCCACGTTTAATAGAAAACAATGGAACGAATGATTTTCAAAGTCCCTCTAATAATCGATGTAATTGTAGAGTTTAATAAGATTTAAATAATGTAAAGAATCATGTTTAAAACAGTCATTAATAAAGTTATCGATCGTCTTTTAAATTATAGAAGAAAATATTTGCACTATCAGCATTTTGTACAAACTATTAAAAACAATATTCAAAGACATGGAAAGATAAACGAAGCTTCGATGTATAAGTCAGCGATTAAATTATAAGATAAATCGCGATTTAAAATTCCCGAGAAAACGCGACGAATAAATAAGTCGATAATATGCGGAATATTTGATCGCGAAACGTATAATTTTTATAATATAATAATCGAAGCTCTCAATAGACACGTGCGCGATATAATTATTATCACGTAAATATAGAAAATCGAAAATATTTCGACAAACATTTGAGGTCTGTAATGTTTGTGAATATGCAATTCACCGACCGATTTACTTGCGAATTTTTATAAGATAAATCGATTCGAAATTCGCGATAAAACGCGACGAATAAATAAATCGATAATATTCAGAATATTCAATTGCAGATACGCGAGTGACATACCGGTAATCCGATAAAAAGAGGAGCGATCCTAAAAATGTAGAACGATTAACATCTTATTTCTACATCAGATTTCGCAAGATCAATCTGCGAAGAAAAGTTAAGTGATCCATTGAACGTCGGGAACTTCACTGTAGGAGGGAACGAATCCTGGATCTTCCGGACTATTCCCGATAGCAATGATTTCAGTAATAAATCAACGACAATTATCCCTTGTCATTATCTTCAATTCACGAAATTGATATGCACATCAGAAAACATGTTCTTCCATCATTAAGAAATATATTTCTTTATTGAAAATTAAATGGATATAACGACCTTTTTTATTGAAATGTGATTACGAGCGATTATATTTATAAATAATAAAATACATGCATTATTGGAGTTTGTGTTAAATGTGCGAACACATATAATTTGGGGTACCGTTCGCGCGCACGAGACGAATCGAACTCGATATCAGCAAGATCTAAAAAATTTCAATTCGAACAGTGTGCAAAATAAAATAAATCAAATAATTTTAAACAATTAATTCTAGATTAATTCTCTAGATTCTTATTCTTATAACGTTTAAATTAATAATTTTTTTTCTTTTAATCAATATCTTACTGATATAGGGGTACCCATTCGATTCGTCTCTAAATTTTTAAGTATTCGCACATTTTATGTAACATTCAGATATAATTTCGCGTATATATAATATATCATATTAATAAAAATTATAAAAATATTTTGGATACGTTAATTTGTGCATGTATTTAATTATACACATATATAAAATGGTATATATCTAAAAATTAATATTCTAAAATGGCGATGGATGTCCAATACCTGCAAATAGTTTCTTAAAAGAAACTAAAAACTAATATTAATATCCGCAGTACCTAGAAATAATTTTTCAAATGAGATAATTAATTAATAATTAATGAAATATATTCGTTCGTAATCATTTTTATCAAAAAATTTATACAAATTAATTACAATATGAAATTATTTGAAAAATTAAAATTTATACACAACGCTATATCCATATTTAATCTACTATTAAATCTTTCTGGCATTATATATATATATATATATATATATATAGACAATAATAATACCAATCCTAATAATGATAGAACATTTTTAACGAAGAAAAAAGAAGATACATTTCTCTCATCTAAATATATATTATTTAAATTAATTCGACGTTAAAGAAGCGTATCGTCGTTGAATTACTACCGAAATCATTGCTTTCGGAAATTGCCAAGAAAATCTGGGATTAGTTCCTTCAATCTTACAATAAAAATTCCCAATTTTCAACAGGACACCGAACTAGACGTCGTGAATGGATCTCACAAGAATCGGTGAGAAATAATTCTCCATGATGAAAATCATTTCGACTCCTCGACGGTACGAGCCACGCAACTTTCATTAACGTTTATTTAACGGAAGGAACAATGATAACTCTTTTATTAAAACGACAATCTCGTCTAGGAACGCGAAAAAGAACGCGAGAAAAATAATGCGTGTTTTCGCAACGATAATTTATTAATTTATTTATGAATATTTTCCGATACGAAAAAAAAAATTCGTAAATACAAATATAACTGAAAAAACAAATTATTAAATTCATAATAATTAACTCGCGATTCTATAATATCGAAGGTGATCGTTAAATTTTGTGAAGCTAATATTTAATCGTTGACTTATCCCATCGAATCTTCACCCTCTTATTCGACATTTCTTTATATTTAATTAGCAATATTTAGGAATATTATCTGACGAGAGGGACAGCGATACAATTCTTCTGTTAAAATGATAATCTTGTATAAGAACGCGGAAAGAACATGGTATTTTCGCAATCATAATTTAATAATTTATTTTAAGAATATTCAGTTACGCGCGATATCGAATTCATAAATAAATAAAGCTAACGGAAAGCATATCATTAAATTTATAATAATTGACTCGCGATTCTGTAACGAAGGCGTCCGTCAAATTTTATAACGCTTATATTTAATCATTAATTTAACATCGAATTTTTATATTTTATATAAAAATTTTCCGAATTTATTAATGACTCTTTGACATAAAAATACAAACAGTTACTCTTTTATGAATATTCCAAAAATATATACTACAGAAACAAATACTTTAATTTAATGAATTACTATTATGTTAATTACTATTATGTAATCATTATACGTATATTTTCGATAATTTTTCGTGTAATTTACATAAGAATTTACAATCGTAAATACAATTTCATATAATATAATTATACTCATAATTGTATTGTATTTTACAATTAAAATATCAATGTTAGATTATAATTAAAATACAATTATAACTATTTATAATTTACAATTTACAATTTACAAATTTATGATGCTATCAATATCAAATAATAATATTCGATTTATTCAAATATTTAATAACATCGATATAATAATTTGATATTGATAGCATTAACATTTGGATTTAATATTATATTTGATTTAATACACATATATTTTTAAGTTTTAAAATAAAATATAACATGTTAAGATTTCTTAAACGTTAATAATTATGCAATTTCTTTAATATTTCTGAAGATAATTTTGATAATTTAAATTTCACTTTTAAAACATGTTACATTTATTTTTACAACGTTTTTAAAAATAAATTCAACTTAATGAAAATAATTTTAATTTACCCCTAGGATTATTGAAATATTAAAAGAAAGAATGAATCTTACTTAATAGACCTAACAACCCTACTATTAAAGGATTCTAATAATTTTAATAGCTCTAACAATCCTACTATTACAGAATTCTAATGATCTTAAGAGCCCTAACAATCCTAATATTAATAGAAGAATTCTAATGATTTTACTTAATAGCTTTAACAACCCTACTTCCTGATTAACTAAAATTATTCGAGATTTGAGGAACCTATCTCTAATCATCACCTCACCTAATCATGTATATATTTTAGTCACGTGCCCTAACCGCGTACCCTAACCGTATTCTTCAGGCCAGTTGAACCTACCTTTCGTTGATCCTGGCCACTTTCTTTCTCGATCTCTAATCAGAGATCGAAGAAGGAGATAATTACTCCTTCTTTTGCCGGATAATTACCGGCAAAAGAGCGTGAAATATTTACGCTCATTTAGTAACGATCATTCGTTTTCACGATCGTTCGTTAAATATTGAATATAACTTTATTTTAACTGAAATAAAGCCAAATTACTACAAATTTTTACAAATTTCTATAAATTATTTTTTATAATAAAATATAAAATTAATGTATGTATTTATCATATTACAAATTATTTAATTAATTAATCATTTGGCTTTATATTAAGTTAAAATAAAGTTTAAAAATAATATCTACAAACAAATTCTACGATGGATGAGCTATGAGCAATTAGAAGATAAGTGCGTATTATAAGAATAAATTAGCATCAAAAATTGATAAAATTGATAATTGTTAATGCGTGTCCTTTATTTAATAAATTAGACAAAATCTTTACAAAAAATCTTTTCTTGATCTCTTTTTTTTTTAATTAATATTTCAATATATTTTCGCGATAGATGCAAAGCATAAGTTCGAAAAAACTTATTAAAATTATTTAATTTAATTTAATTAATTTAATTTAATTATTTAATTTAATTATTTAATTTAATTAATTTAATTTAATTATTTTATTTAATTTATTTAATTTAATCCATCCTAGCTCATCCATTTTAAGGCAACGGATTTATCTACAATCTACATCTACATCTACATCTGCAATCACTACGAATCCGTTACCTTAAAGTTAAATAAAAGTTTGTTTCACTCACCGGCACTGATGCGCAACAGCGGAGTTGTTGTTATCGAAGCTAGTTGTCTGTAACATACAAATATAAAATTAGAAGATAAGTGCGTATTATAAGAATAAATTAGCATCAAAAATTGATAAAATTGATAATTGTTAATGCGTGTCCTTTATTTAATAAATTAGACAAAATCTTTACAAAAAATCTTTTCTTGATCTCTTTTTTTTTTAATTAATATTTCAATATATTTTCGCGATAGATGCAAAGCAAAGTTCGAAAAAACTTATTAAAATTATTTAATTCATTTATAATAATGCTCACAAAATGCAATTAATATTTAAAAAAATTTTTATCGCGAGGAATTTTATATCCGATGTGTAAAATAATAAGCAGATAAACACGTATAGAAAAATTTTATCAATTTTTGAAACTGTTTTTTAAATAGAAAATTTTATATGACTTTTATAAAAATCTTTCTCTTTAATTCATTTAAATATAAGATCGAATGTTCGTTTATAACAAGTTAACGATTTACAACAATTAATATATAAATAATAGATATTCACCATCAGGTTGCTCCGCCGATGTAAGATGCCTCTCCCAGGCCTCCTCCTCCTCTCATGTTGTTGGCGCGCGATACTTTTAACGACACTCCCGCACTCGCGAGCGATATTTTTATATCGCTATTTCCGCTATTTTACGCGCGATACTGGACGGTTCTCGCACTATTTCGGTACGATAAAAAATTTTCTATTTGATCGCGCGATGTATATACTTAATATGTATATACTTTAGACGGCACTCCCGGTTTCGGTACGAGCGAAAATCCCATTTCACTTATGAGAATCAGCTTCGAGCCAATAGGTCGGGAACGCAACGATACAACGAGCAAGGATTAAGTCCAAACCGGAAAGAAGACGAAACGATTGACGGAAATAGAGGAAAATGAAGTTCACCAACTCTTTTTCGCGCATAATTATTCTATCTCATATCGAACCTGGACCCGCTAAGCACGATTTCAGGTGCTCCGCCCGGACATATTATGCCTCCCGCGGTTGCTATATGCTACACCAGGCTAGTAGACGGCAAAAGAAGAGGATACCCACATTTTTTAAATGCTAACATTTAGCAATTTAGAAAATGGGGAGGCAACCCCTTTTACCGAGCGAAAATCGTGCCTAGGGGAATCCACTCGACTCCTCGACAGGGTTAACACACGCAGTGCGTGTGGCTGTAGACGAGCAAAGAGAAGGGACCCATTGACGACCATTCCGAGCAATCGATCGAGTTCTAATTAATTCGGGCCGAATCACTTGACGAAGCACGAAGCACGAGCGTACGTTGCAAACAACGTGTGCAAACTCGGAACATCCCAGTTAGTTGGCATCGGAAGTAGAGACTCGTGACAATAAATGAAATTGGGATTTTATATGAAAAAGTCCAAAAGTTCCGCGAAAACGCGACGACGCGAGAATACTACAACGCGAAAACGCGGTAACGAAGCGCTTGCCGTCCGCGGCACGTTGACGGCACCGACGACGCGAAAGGGTACTTAGCTTCCCATTCAGGCACCTTAAGATTTATCATAAACAGAAAAATTTAAGATGAACCTCAAGGCACCATCCAAGTACTAAGCCCTCCCACCGCGACAAGGTGTACCCCATGGGAGGGTTATATTATATATAATTGTATATATAATATAATACATAATTTGAAATTTATTTTGTAATACAGTACATAAATTAAATTCGCAAATATAAACGATAGATAAAAATATAAAAGATAAAAGAATATCTATTATATATCTATTATAAAGCAATGTTCAAAATAATTGATTTTAAAACTAATTATTGCGCGCAATTAATTTTTACTTTTAAATAGATATATTTTAATGTTATAAATCGCGTAATTACAAAATAATTTATATTTTTTATAGATATAAACTTTTAAAAATATGATAAATAAGAAAATTTCTATTTTTTTATATATGAAATATTTAAATAAATTATTGCATCCGCGGAACGATATATATCGAATGCGCGCGACACAATCGGCATACGCTGACGTTCGTGCACTCGTAAATAATAACGCGATTTAAGGTGCACAAGAATTTTAATAAACCGCGAGTAACACAAGAATTCAGAATAATCGTAAAACGGATCACAAATAGACGCGCGTCCGCACAACTTGACAGCTGGGCTCAGACTCTCTGAGAGTCGCTTATAACAATATCTTGACAACGCGCGCGGAAACAATCTTCTTCGAAAGAATTCAACGGGTGACGAATACATTCAGCGGGACGGGACGCGGGGACGCAACAATATAATAAATAATGAATGTGATAAATAATTTATATTAATGACTTACATCATATCTTATTGATCCATCCACTTCCAAAACCTCCTTTTTTCTTTTGTTTTTTTCGCTTTTTCCTCGTCGGCACTTCAATCCTCGTTGCACTCATTTGAATTCCTCGTTGCACTTACACTCATTCACGAAAAGTTCCTCGTTGCACTTGCAATTGTGTTTAGAGAAAGAATTTGATAATATATGAAACGTCTCACATCACTACTTCACTGCTCAAGAGCCACTGAGCGAATGATCGTAAGTCAGGAACACTACCGCGGTACTGTTTATATCGCTAAGGTTGACTATGTAAAGAAAGAATTTAATAATATGTGAAACGTTTCTCACGTCACTACTCAAGGCCACTGTGCGAATGATAATAAAGCCGTGTCACATATTAACAATAGCGCGATACTGTTTATCAAGGTCGAACACGGTGTTATTGATAATTCTCTCGTTGCCGAAATATTTTCTGTAATATAAACTATTTGCGCGAGGAATATTAAATTATAGAAGTATTTTAATTTATTGATTAAGATTAATTGATTATTTATTAAACTATTCATCATGAAGTCTTTCGTTATGCTAATTATTTGCATTTATAATTCGATTGTTTTACTTCGTGTTGTCTCACAATCCCCCCCCCCCCCCAAATTATATTTAGATTGTCAAGTAGAATGATAAAGTAACACGGATGGAATATATTTGTGACTCTAAGTATTAAAATAATAATTATTGTCCGTAAAGATCGCAAACATCGATGTAATTATTTAATATGTTGGATTCCTATCACATTAAATCGATTCTCGATTAAATTGTATATTGTTTAATTAACCAGAATTGAGAAAATTTAAAGCATTGATCGAAATATATTTAATTCTAATATTGTTAAGGAAATATCATTATAATAAGCATCAATATGATTGAAAGGTCATAACATAATTAATTCTCTTATGCCCTTTTATACATCCCCTGTTTCAATTTTTATTCGCAGTAATGAATGAATGCGATTCGATAAAGATTTATCGTTGCGATACAGTTTTATGTCGTTAATTAATTTTTAATTAATTAATACTTATTAATATTTATAGTTAAATTATGTTTCGATACTAATTGTAATCGTGATTAATACAAAAATTACAATATACGAAGCGTTTCTCATCACTACTTTATTACTCGAGAGTCACCGTGCGAATGATGACAAAGCCGTAATGTAGCGCGCTACTGTTTATATTTTATATTGCCAAAGTTGAACACCGTGTTATCGATAATTCGTTGCCGAAATACTTTATATATTATAAAATATGCATTAACGCGGAATATTAAATTATACAAGTATTTTAATTTATTGAGTAAAATTGATTATTTATTAAACAATTTATCACGGAGCCTTTCGTTATGCTAATTATTTGCATCTATAATTCGATTGTTTTACTTCGTGTTCTCTCATAATCCAAATTATATTTATATTGTCAAGTAGAACGATAAAGTAACACGGATGAAATATTATTATATAAATAAGACATCTAAATAATTTTCTTTTTTTAAGAAAGAGAAAGAGAGAAAGAGGAAAATGACTCGCAGTAATATTAATTACAATTTCGAGAACTTCCTCTGATTATTTGTTATAAATATAAATGCCAAGCACAAATTAAGCATGCAAACAAACGGTACTTTTATAGATCTCTTTTATATAAAGCAAAGTGTCCAAAATAAATAATTTTGAGAAACTAATTATTACGCCCTATTTATATTTTTATTTGTCCATTGAACAGATATTTTATCATCAATTGTACAATTATCGAAAAAATTGTTCTTGAGTATTACTTTTAAAAAGTGTAATGAATAAAAAATCTAATTCTTATATATAAAATATCGAAACAAATATATTATAAAAAATATTTTATAACGTATCTATTAAATGTTAATATTATTATAATTAAATATTAATATATTATAATGTATCTATTAAATGTTAATATATCCATAGTTTTCATGTATCTCGTATAAAAATATTTTATTTTATTTTATAATTTTAAATATTTGGAATTAAAATGTGGAATGTATGTTATATATATATATATATATATATATATACATATATATATATATGTGTGTGTGTGTGTGTGTGTGTGTGTGTCTTATATATTATATATACGTTATATTGCATGATAATTTAGAATGAATTATTATCCAGACAATGAAAAAAGAACAAACAATGTTTATTATGTGTGAAAATAATATATAAATATGATAAATAATAAAATTACTTACCGCATATGCGTGTGTGTTCCGTACGTTGTCCAATGCTTTTCTAGATTTTTTTTTCTCCCTTGTATATTCTTCACTGTTTCCTGGTGACACTCATCCGCGTAAATACGATTAATTACAATTAGTAGAATACGATTAATTACCATAGTCTAATATGTGAGACATTTTGCATGCTATTCTCGATCGCGGAATAATCATATGAAATTCGCACTTTATTATATCATAAGAGCAATATTTATACGAGATTAAAATTAATAATATAGCAGTAATAAGCAGAGCGAGTAGCACTAGTACTGTTGATGTATATATAGTATATATGCATAAAATACAAATCTCGTAAGATCAAAAATTAAAGTAATGAAAAATCGCGATATAACTATTGTTTAATTAATAATTAATTTATACTTGCTTTTTAGAAAAATTTAATAAAAAGATACTTGTTAATTATAATAATTATAACGAATTATGTTGCAATATTAGTCACGATCGGGTTGGAAAAAGAATTTGATAATATACGAAGCGTTTCGCACACTACTACTTTATTATTCGAGTTTAACCGTGCGAATGATGACAAAGCCGTGACATGTATAGCGCGCTTGCTATACGTCGCTAAGGCTAAACATGATATTATTGATAATTCTCTGCTGAAATATTTTACGTACTACATATACACGCGGAATTTTAAATTATAGAGGTATATTTTATTTTAAATTAATTCTTAAACGATTGATGTATCACGGAACCTTTTGTTATGGTAATGATTTGAATTTATTCGATTATTTTACCGCACTTTTCCGAAGTCAAATTTTATAATATTTAGTTTTGCATTTTAAAAGACTGACTTAGAGCGAATTAAATAAATAAATAAATAAATGATGTTGAGAAAAAGAAAAGAAAGACACATAAATAAATAAATAAATAATAGCGTGAAAAGAGAAAACATACTAATATTTTTATATAATAAATTATTATTAATTAAATTATTTATATTTTTATTTATATTATTTATATTATCAGAGGGACATATATGTTACCCTCTGAGAACATTCGTGGACATTGGTTTTGTAGTTCATGTCCACGTTTTTAATGTCCACAGAGGGAGTATCGCTCCCAGGGATCACCTAAAAGCGGGCCGTGACATCTCTCAGTTTTCTCTCTGGCTGCGTTCGGAAACATCACCCGAGTGTACCCGGATATCATTTTATCCTTGTTTAACATTCGGTGAACAAGGATAAAATGATACCAGGGGGCACTCGGGTGATGTTTCTGAACGCAGCCTCTGTTGGAAGATTTTTATTCCACTAGATTTTTATTCCACTGATTGACCAATCAGAGAGTTCTTCGATTATCCAATCAGAAGGCGGATGTCGCTTATTTAAAAAACCGATTAAAACGTTTTTCAGCAAAGGAACACAGAGAAGCACTATATCATATATGAATACAATGTGGATGTTGCACTTTCTGATAGCAGGTATGTGTACATAAATAGAAAAAATCTTTTCAGCTCTTTTTCTTTTCTATATTTCTATAATTATCGAAATAATATTAATGGCATCAGTATGTATTTAAACACATTCAAATATACATTTACGTCAAACAAGAATCATTTAAAATATGTATGTATTTTATACAATTAATCATTTTCCCAATCACATTTTATTATTTATTAATTTTCGTATATTTCATATAATTGAGATGGTTGTATCATTTTTGAATTTATTTTCCTAATTGCAGATTTTTTCTGATATATCTCACGTTTATATATTATATTTATAATTCTAAATATCATACTATTAAGGAGAGAAATTGAATGAATCTTACATCTTTAATTATATTAAAGAACTAAAATTCTTACATAATTAATTTACAGAATTATTATTGGTTGTATAATATATATGTATTGAAATTCCACATTTTTATATTTTTCTATTAAAATAAAGATATTTTTTTCATGCACAATTATTGATGTTATTCATCTGGAATGAATAAAATTAAAGGAAAAATTCAATTATGAATATGTATTAAATATGAAAGAAAAATTGTTTTTATACAAGGATGTTTTAAAAATCGCGTATTTTTTTAACCGAATGAATAATATAATATATACACATTGAATAATAATTTATTTTTTTATATACTATATGTCGCTTTTTATATCATAATTACAAAAAAATTAATTACAATGGTTAAACAAAAATTCTATCTTTAATGCTGCAGTTGTGTGCATATATAATTACATATCTTAGATTTATTTTACGTGGTTTGATATTATATACGTCATTTTTATATATTAATATCCATTTTTTTCTTTTTTTATATAAACTCTAGCACAAAAGTAAACACAAATTTCGAAGAAGTAGACCGCCGATTAAACATGTGAATTCGTTTATAACCGATATGAGTGAGATAATACGGTCAGTTTAAGGAAAGAGGGCTTAGTGATACGAGAAGCTCGATATGTTACAATTACAATATTTTTATATATCTTTGATGACGATTTTGATGGTAACAACAGATAAATACTACATATTGTACATTGAGTAGGCGATAGTCGTATCTTATTGTTATAATTAGCGTATCGATGGCGTCGACATTGATGTCAACGATGACGATAACGATGACAAATCGTGAACAACGTCTTTTCATATTTTTCAGGATCGACACGCGATGGACACGTGGCAATGGCAACAGCAGTAGCAACAGGAGCAACAATCTCAATAACAATAACAGCAACAGCAACGATGACAATAATACAATGACAGTAATATAGGTAACAATAGAGTATAATTATAAAAGTCATGATAATAATTTCATTAATGAGAATAGAAGATCGTCCTATAGTTTGCGAATGAGATATTTCAGAGACTTTTGCGATAAATCGCGATAACTTCGAGAAAAAATAACTATAAAAAAAACCTATAAAAATAAATAAACTCTAAAAAACAAAATTTAATATCCTATTCTTCTTGGATATATTTTGACACTTCTTTAATTTTTTATATTGTCAATATACTATATCTTTGACACACTAAGACAGAGAAAATAAATTAATTAAAATATTAAAATATATATTTCTCAAACAATGATACATATAAATAATCCTTTATAAACAAAAAACGTGCCTTTCACATATTTTGAAAAATATTTTCTTTTGAGATTTCTTTGATTCTGAGCACAATTGTAAGAAATGAAGAAAGAAAAAAGAAAAATGACTGTAATATTTTTAAGATAAAATATTTTCGTTCTTGTGGAAATGTCAAATGTTAGCAAAATGTCTCTGAACTTTTGAAACCAAGGAAAATGACGATCTCTTTTCACACAACGATTTGACAAACGGTAACGAACAGCTAGAGGCGAAATCTGATTGATTATTATTAGAGTGCGAAAATTTCACACAAGTGAATCTTCTTAAATGAGCACTTAATTCTGGCTTAGAACATTTATTAATTAAAGAGCTCCTCTTCAAATCGTCTCATAAATTCGATACAATTCAAAGGTAGAGCTCAGATCTTACAAAAGCATGGAAAGATTTTTTTTATTATTTTGAAGATAGATTTAAAGCTATTTTGGAGATGAGCTCTTTTGTTAAAATTTTGTTATTGTGCTTGAAAATGTAAAAGAAATCTTGCCTCTGCTTTGCTTTTCGTCTCATTTCATCAATCGATGAAATGGTCGACAGACTTCTGTACATTAGTGTAATCAGTTTCTCCCCAAAATCGTGCGTCAAGAAGAACTTTTTGCATATATGTACTACACGGATATTGTCGTCGTTGATCATCGATCACCATCGTCATCGTCGGCCATCCTTTCGCTGACGACGTCGCTCGAGCGTCGTCGTCGCGAAGCATACAGTTAGTAACTAGTAATTATCGCTTTCGTTTTTTTTTCTCTTAATTTCCGCATTTATCACACTTATTATGTAAATGGGCTGAGGAATGTGTGTGTGCGCGGATGCAGAGTCAGTGATGCATTTTCTTTGCGCGATGAATCTATTACACCTCTAATCGACAGGAAAAAGGAAGAGAGGGGGATTCTGTAAAGGACTTTAATCGCGGAGACAAGAATTTTCGTGTAAAATAATCTAATGAATTATGAGAAAAATATACGGATATGGGAGATTACCAGTGATCCCCGAGTGATTGAATATTATTTTAGCCAAGCGATTTAATATATAATCTCTCGCGCTATCTAATTAATATATAATTTTCTTTGATAAGGAAAAAAATTAAGAATAGACAGAGTGGAGAGAAGTTGAATAAAAAAAACGAGAAAAGGAAGCGAAAGGAAGACAGAAGAAAGAAGTATAAAATAATACAAGAGGAAGAAAAATGACTTCGAAATCTCTTGTATGACAACAAAAATCCTATTCAGGAATCACTGGCTCACATTGGAAAGATAATTTATATCGCAAATATATTTCCGATGCATTGTTTTGCGGCAAGCACAGGTCGATGATTACAAAAGCGCGAACTTTTCATCGGAATGATGTGGAACCAGAAGTGCAGAATGTACACGACATCTCATCTAATACATACGTGTGCGTGTATGTGTTTAGGTATTTGTGTCTCGCAATGATACATACTAACATACAAGCCACTGACTCCGATCACTCTCAGTAAGACTAAGTAAACGCTATGGCATCATGATAATCACCGATGGGGTGCTCTTATATCAAACTCGCTAGATAATAGTTACGAACGATTAGCGCGCGTCTATTTTTCGCTTGATATTCGGATATGATCGCAATTATCGTATAGATTCTCACCGTTGAGTTCATCGATAAGTTCTCGCTTCTCCATGTTCATCTCAAGAGAAAGAGAAGATAAAAAGGAATATACAAAGCGTTACATTAGCTTCCGACACCGGAAGACTAGGTATACCTGCATCGCATACTTGGCACTAAATCCAGCTTATTTATCTCGCACAGAATATCGTATAGAATCAATCAGGATAATTGTGATACAATTTAACAGTTTGTAATAATAAAAGCGATTATAATATCATCGGGAAATGTTCGGCCTCACATCTAGTATAATCATATAATCCTGATTGTATCTGTGTCTACGATAATTAAACGGTCAAAGTGTCGAATATGAGATACGAGTACAAATTTTAGCGTACACTCGAGAGTTATATTATGGATAATATCTCTTAAGCAAAACTCTCGAGTGAGTCACTCCCTCAATTTTGCGCTGATCGAAGAATATAGTATGAAGAATCGCTTTCAAAGCATGAAAACCGATTGCAGAAAACAATATCCGTATATTTCATCGTAAAGTAAGCGATTAAGACCGCTTTCGGGAATTTTATGAATCTATCTTATATGAGGGGCGTTCTTCTTTTATAGTATCAAATAGATTAAGTTATGAGATTCGCAAGGAATTGCGGCTAGATGTCGATGAGACGAAATGTTTTTTCTGCAATCGGTTCAAAAATTATTCAACCCTTAACTAATATGGCGGAATCTTACAGTGTGATATATAAGACTAGATGCGTTTACATATTATTATTATTTTTTGAATAATTTCATGAATTTCATTACATCATTATTAAAATGAAAAAATGTTTCATTCGTTGCTCTTGTACGAGACAAAAATCGTCTCCTTACGAATACATCATCATTTTCTGTTTTGCACAATTATGTAGAAACATCCGGATATACGATTCGCTTTACACCACAGCAGTTAAGGGTCGATCATATGTACATCAAGCTTGACGCATCGTGATCGCGAGAGCATTCGAAAGATACGTATTATCATCAGGCGAAAGGCAACGTACATCGCACTCTTTTTTTTTTACGTTGATTAATATTTTATATATTACGCGCTATATAAGAGACTAGATTCTCGGCGGGGAGGAGGGGAGAGAGGGAGAGAGTATGCTCCGATTCTTCCTCAATGTTTGCAGAATCGTCTAACACCATATTCGATTGGATCACTATTGTCCCACGTGATTGTGCTGACACACAACTTACAGAGTTACATACATACTTAGACACGTAGTCCTTAAGAATATGTATATAGTGTTATAGATTTTTTTCTGGCTGAGATTTTTGGAGTAGGTCGCTCACTTCTTTGCGTCCAGAATTGCTACCTCGTTTTCATTCTCGATCGCTTTGCGGTGCTCAGTTTTATTTTAATGGAAAACAACGGGATGACACTGTATGAGCTCGTAACTATGTGTATATTTTAAATTGATCGGGAAGAACGGTATATTTTTTTTGCTCTCTTTTCTTCTTCGCTGTATACATATAAGTACACGGAGAAAATTTTACAGTATAAATTACATGAAGGATATATTTCCTTTTATAACGTCTATTGTAAAATTGGAACATAAGATGTTTATTATAAAAATTATAAATTATGTATTTGTTTTATTATTTCTTAACGATTATGCATCAAATATTTGAATAATTATAATACTCTTTAAAATATAATACATATATAATACATACTCTTTAAAATATAATACATATATAATAATATTATGAATAAAAATATCGTGATTTTTCTTATATTCCATAAATCACAAAAATTATATTGTAATTTTTACTATATATTTTCTCCGTGTACAGTTAAAAGCACGTACAGATTAAGCGAACATACTTTGCTTATTATTTATCGTTCAATGAAGAACTCTTGTTTAGAAAGTATCTTTAGATTCTTTACAGTTATATTCAATAGTTGCACATCTTGTTTCAAAAGATTTATACGAACAAAGTGGATAAGAAAATAAATAATTAAAGAATAAATTTTTTATTATATGGAATATAGGATATGTTTTTGTTTTACGCTTTCATACTTTAAAATGAATGCTTCTACTTTCGCCAGGAACAAATTTGGTTATTATAAAAATCAACATGTTTCCGTTATATGGATCGATTACTAAGATATAGACTGATTATTAAGAAGAGAATAGAATCTGCGAATTATTATAAATTAATTCTACGTTATTATCTCAAAAATATCAATTAATATTTTCTCTACTATTTCTCACGTGCACATATACACATACACGATACGTTTGTGTATGTTTGTCCTTTACTAGCCATATAAGCCATTTATAGACAATAATGTTCACTTAGTTTATACACACTTTCAACACGCATTCTTTGTATCTAGGTACAAAATGCTCGGATACATGATAGAAATATGCGTTCCTCTTTATACGATGATACATACATTTCTCGAAATAGTATTCAGGTATGAAGTATAGTCATTAAAAATTGCGAAACATATTCCTGATATTTAGCCCTTTTGAACATTTGGCCCTTTTGGCCTTTTTAGCTGAAAGTGCAGTTGTAAATAAAAAAATCTAAACTGAATAGATATGTATTACAAAAGGAAGTAGGCTATCTCTTTCAGAATATCTCGGCCGATTTCAATATTCCCGATAATACATATTTTTACGATAAATATACAATTATATACACTCGTGATATGGCAATATACATGGTACGTGTTATATCTCGTAGCAGATATAGAATACCTAGATACAAATGTTTAAAGCAAGAATAATGAGAATACACCGTATCTCAATACTGTACCTAAATACGTGTCGATACGCATACGTGTTATATTTAGGTACTATCTAGACATTTATAGACGTTTTTCGCGATATACTGATCTCGCTAACACACGCATTTTCACATGATGAAGGTGATATTTTCGGCGTGCTTTTAAAAAGTGCTGATTGCGACACGAGTACGCGATGTTTACTTAAAAAAGATCGTCTCTCCCCAAGGGAGGATAATTCAAAAGCGAGAGAGCAGCGTGTAATGTATATACGCTTCGTCACTTTGTCGACGAGATATTTCTTCATTCGATATTTCCGACGTCTCTCGATGCGTGGAACGCGATTCTCTATTAGCTATATAAATGTAACTTTAAATCTGTAAGTCCATAATTAACATGCGCTTTATCGCGTTTATATATATATATATAATATATATATGTATATATGTACACAGTCTTACAAAGCAAAATTTACAAACATTATGACGTATGGTCGATCGAATAAATATGCGTCCTCCAATGCGGTCGGGTCGGATTGCAAGTCTCGCACGTTTTGCTTCGTCGTATTTTGATCGCGCGTCTCGTATACACCTGACAAAGACCGATTGGCAGTCTGCCGTTCGGCGAACCGATGAAAAATTCACCGGCTTGACGGCGAATCGCGCGCGTTAAGCGAATATGTATTTGATGCAGATCGAATATCCAGCGGAAAGGGCGAGGAAAAGACGCGCCGTCATACACATCGCCGTCGTACAAAACTCTTCCTTCTTTGTACATGAAACGTGACATTTTGATATCAGTTATGGAAAGAGATTCGCGAGGTGATGTCCCTTCGCACTTTTTATCGTTAGATGCGGCATAGAAAGCCATTGCGCGATCAAAATACAAAGCATCTCGCAAGTGATGCTCGTCTCTTGCAACCCTCACGGGGGTGAGAGGGAGGAGGAACCGTGATAGCGCAGGGGAAGAGCTTTTGAGCGAGAGATCGAGATGGCACGGAGGGGGGAGGGGGCGAGGGGCGAGGATACGCGACGATCCTGCACGAAACGAAGGAAAGCTCGCAGCGAGGAACGAAACGTCGCGCGAGACGTTTTCGTCGTCATCGAGCGAGCGATCTACCTACCCCACTTGGCCATCGACAGTCAGTTTTTTTTTAAAGCCTCTTGCGTGTATATACGAACAGTGCTTCGATTATTTATTACGTCGACAAGTTTTCGCGACACACGAATAATATCTTCCCGTATGAATTTAAAATGATAAAAAAAGAGAGAAAATAAAGAAAAACATCATGATAGATTAAATCTATTGAATATTGTCAATATAACAGATAAAGTTATTTAGAGAGCTATTAAAGAGAAAATTTGGAGATAAAAGTAGCAAAAATAGTCAATAAAAATGAACGAAAACGAAAAAGATATACTTATTTGGTTGATATAATCATTTGGGATAATGATATACATATATGTATATATACTTTGTAAAAATGGTAAAAAAATATAGTGAATATATGCATCTCTTCGCTTGGGATATATAATATAAAGTATCGATGTAATGCATAGATTTTCCTTATCGCGCATTACATTTTACGTATCATTATTTACGTATTGACGTGAATATATTATCGGTGCAAATTATCATCATACTTCAGGAACTTTCACCCATTGCGCGCCCGAAAACTGTTAGCGATCGTAATAAATTGCCGAGAGACTGTATGAATTGTGTATGAAGGAGTTAATCTCTCTCTTAATTCCGTTAATATGAGAGTGTACTATGTATTTATGCATGTTTGCGCGTTACTCTTGATGTGCTGCTAGGAAGCTGACTAGATTATAGTCTAAAATACGAAATATCCGGGGAAGTCACCGTCGTCGTGTATAGCGGAATCTCATTTCTGTGAGAGCGAGTTGTCGCGACAGAGAATTCTCCGAGAGAATTTTCAAGAGGCGAACATAAAAAGAAAACAGTTCGACACGCTCGCCCGCATCTACTGACGAGGATCCCGGTGTTCCGTATCGACATTGACTACTGCTCGACCTTCCAAGAGGTCGAACGGCCCTACCTAGGCATTCGACTCCTTCAGATTGTCAAAATATTGCATGATCTGGTTGTAGTCCATACCTAGATTAAGATCGTCGAGCGGCACTGACTCTTCCTGTTCCTGGAAAGACGACGAAGCGCAGGAGCTGGAGGAGGATGAGGATGACGAGGACGAGGAGGAGGCGGACGGCGACGAGGACGGCGGGGACGTGGTGGTGGACGAGGCTGTGCCGCCGATAGGAGTAGACGCGTTGACGGTGGAAGCGACAGCTGACGTGGAGAAGGACGAGTACATCGGATTACCGACTATGGTCGCCCTCTTGATCTCCCGGGACCTCCCGGCGTCTTTCGCGAGGTCGCGTTTGTTATCGTCGTGATTCACCAGCTCCACAAATTCCTCGTCCTCGCCGCCGTTTTGCTGTTTGTTCGCATTTTCCATCACTCTGGCTTTCGCATGCGGTTTGACCATGTGATGGCTCGACTGTTGCGGCGGTTTGCCGCTGTGTCGATGGTTATTCCCATGGTGGCCACCACCGCCGCTGCCGCCGCTGGACGTCCTGTGGCGATGTTTTCGCGGTGGTTCCGGCAGCCGCACGTTAACGCCCGTATTTCTATGCGGCGGTACCGGTGGTTTATAATCCTCGTTGTTGCCATTATTCCCATTGTTTGTGCCGATCGTCGTCGTTGCCGTTGTCGTGGTCGTAACCGATGTCGAGATCGCGACCGGCACCCCATGCGGCGGCAAGGGCGGAGGGATATCGTCGTTGCTGCAAAGAAATTCCCAAGGACGGTTAAATTTCTATAAGGACATCATTATTTCATATCAAATTAATTTTATCATTTTTCTTTTCGCATAAATACCACTTTCTTTCCTTTGCCTTTGAAAGGATATTTAACGGCAATCTTTGCAAACTGTTTATAAAGAATCCTCCGTCGTGTAAAAAAGAAGAGTAACGTTTAATTATAATTACTCATTTCGCGTAATGGCCATTGATGGAGCTATCATCGACGACGTCGTAGTTGTCGCCGTCGTAGTCGCATTGGTGGGTGCTATCATCGCGGACGGCTTGATCGCGGATTTCGCCGCGAAACTGTTCCGCACTACTCTGTCCCTCTTGGAATAAGTTGTGGTGTCGATAGCGCTAGTACCGCTGCTAGATGTTATGCGTTGGTTGGCGGACGGTAGCTCGATGTGGTTCGGATTGTCGAAGCACGTGCCCAGTTCGTTCTCGGGTTCACCTTCGCCGGCCAGCGGATTACTTGTTACGCGCACCTGCAATCATAAACCGAGTTTCCAATCAAACGAGATTCAACGAAATCTCTCGTTTATTTTGTTTAAACGCTTGCTGGATTGTCGGGGCGAAGGGAGATGAACAAAGGTATTTACAGCATCGAATCCTATTGGAAATTCGTTGAATCACCGATTAATCCTGGATGTGTATATTCTCTGAACTGTCAATTTGGACTATCCATGTTACGTTTATCGAAATTTCATTCGCGTTACCGTTTAATCGTCAGAAATCCTAAGTAACTCTATGTTACGGATAGTCATGTTTGAATGAAGTTTGAATTAATATTAGATGTGTTGACTATGCGTATATCATTTAGCAATAATTAGGCAATATCATAGTTAATCATACATTAAATTTTTCAAAAGTAATGACTCTATCAGTCAGGATATCTGATTTTTGTAAAAAATATTCTCCGAAAATTCTCTGATCTTTCAGATTTTTTAATTCAAAATTTTAGGTAAAGAAAATTTTTATTTGAAGAATTTTTGGGTGCAATTTTCGAAAATAAGTTTTTTTTTATTCCGTGCGTTCTCTAATTTTTCTCTTATATGGAGAAAAAATAAAAAGCCACTTAAGTTTCAAGAGATTCGAAAATATATTTAAGAAATTGAATAGCTTTAAGATAAACATTTTTCACGCGTATTTTTTATTTTTTCATTACTAAAAATTATATGCAATAAAAAATATATACTGCATATTCTGTTAAGACATTGAATATATAAACACACACACAGAGACAGATAAATATTTGTATTACTTTAAGTACATATAATACACAACTTGGTCAATTAATGAATCACCGATTGCTTAGATTCCAATGTAAGAAGAGAATAATCAAAGAGGTCGTTTTTTTAAAAAATTCCCCGCGATCCTAATAAAATCCCATGAGAGTTTCCTGATCTTTCTATAAAAAAAATCCCCGTGAGAATTCTAGGTTCTCCATATTTCTCCAGGGAGTAGACATCTCGCTTTCACGTATATCGCAAGTCATACGTACCTGTTGCGGACCGCAGGCGGCTCGCTCGAGGGTAGCTCTACCCAGCCATACCCAGTCGTGTGCGTTGGTGGTGGATTCGCGAGGTGGACGTTGGTGGTGGATTCGTCTGCCGGACGCCAGCTGGTTCGCGGCGGCGCGCGCTCCGGCGAGGACCGGTACGGCCGCGCCGGTCAGGAGCCCCGGCGAGTCCGGCGGTTGAGGCTTGAACTTGCTGGCGTACACCACGCAGGAGACGACAAAGACAACGATCGCGAAGCAGAATGCCGCGAGCAGCACGTACATCCCGATCTCGAGCGGACTCATGCGCGCCCCGACGCCGTGATGACGCACGCCGACGCCGCCCATACCCCCTGAAGACATGCCATTAGCTATAGCCGTGCGATGCTGCCGCGCCTGCACCAGAGGCTCGTGCTTGTGCCCGTCTTTCTCGTCTTTCAGCGGTAACCCTTTGCACAGAAAAAAACAAAGAGAGAGAAAGAGAGAGAGGACAGAGTGAGACGACAGGGGGTTTGTGCCGAGTTGGAGAGAGCCACCGCGAGAGAATCTTCATCCCTTAATCCCCTTTAAGCTGAACAGACGGCTGGCTAGACATGCTATCGGGCATGCGAGGATCGAGGAAGGGATACTGGATCGTGCATTTACACTTTCAACGCGACAATAATACGTATAATCACTTTGTACTATCTTATTGAATGCGTAATATCATCTATATTGAGATTTTGATACTACTTTGAGATAAAAAGAGAAGGAAAATCATGTGTGTATAAACGTTTCAAGTAATTTTTAAGCTCGACTTTTTTCAATTTTGTCATTGTTCATAAATCGTAATTCGCGTATAATAGTAGATGTTTCAAGTTGATTGATGATGAGGTATTCCAACGATTTGTAATAAGCGCGTTGCATCACTGATTACGTTTACACAATACCCTTAATTGAAAATTAAATAAAAAATGGCACATAAGATCCACAGCACGATAGTTGAAGCGCAGAGAAGAAACACTTCTTTCTTTTTTAATATTAGTTTATTACAAAACTCATATTACAATAATAAAAGGCGAACGTCATCGGTCTAGTAAGCGCGTTGGTAACAATCCATCAAATATACTATAATTATGCTGTGCAAAGTCGCAGCAGATCTGACAAATCGAGTAAAAATAAATATCGAGACATGTTACACGTGAATAGGCTTTTTTTTGTTTAAATTAATAGTTAGAAGCATGACTCACCAGACTCCGCGCTTTTTTACAATTGCCGTTGTGTGTCCCATGTCAGTTTGAGATTCGATGATGAAATGTATAAATATGTCCTTGTTAGGACGTAAACATAGACTCAACTGAGGATATACTCAGTTTATTCAATGATAACAAATATATAAATATATGAACGAACGCTTCATATTTTCGATAAATTATCGATTATCGCAATCGTTGAATCATGCATTTGATAATCGATAATTTATCGAAAATATGAAGCGTTCGTTCATATTTTTATATATTTATTATCATTAAGTCAACTGAGTCTTCGGTTAAATCTATGTTTACGTCCTAACAAGGATATATTTATATATTTTATTATCGAATCTCAAATTGATATGAGACACACAACGGCATATTGTAAAAAAGCGTAGAGTCTGGTAAGTCACGCTTCTAACTATTAATTTAAAAAAAAGCCTATTCACGTGTAATATCTTTCGGTATTTATTTTTACTCGATTTGTCCGATCTGCTGCGATTTTGCACAGCAATTATAGTATTTGATGGACTGTTAGGAGCAGCGCTATTAAACCTCCGTGTGATGTAATTTAGCGTCACCTGCGCGTCGAGAGACAAATTCGTATATTATAACGTGTCTTAATTTGTAGTATATATTATTAGCATCGCGCTGAAAAAAGATCAAAAGATAATTCGAAACGTTCGCCTTTTATTATTGTAATATGAATCTTGTAATAAACTAATATTAAAAAAGAAAGAAGTGTTCTTTTTTTTCTGCGCTCCAACTACCGCGCTGTGGCTCTTATGTGTCATTTTCGATTTAATTTTAAATTTTTTGAGCCAAATCCCTAATTATTACCCTTAATTGAGTAACTTATAACTTTAGTAACACCCATAGTTTTAAAACTAATGGCTAATTACAGTTAATCTATTTTTAGAAGAATAGCTGTGATTGATCAGTTTTAGAACAGTTTAGAATGTTATTAAACCCGATAAAGGATAATGTATAAAAGTAATCACAAATTATTTTTCAGACGCATTTGATATTCAACATACAAAAGGGGAGGAAACTATCAGTTACGGGGAACTGGAGGGAAATCGCGGGGGAAGATTACACATCAATAGACAGACGAACTTTTTATAAGCCAAAGAAAGTTTTCGCTGTAGGAAATGCATGCTGTGCGCTACGTGGCGGTTATAAAGTAGAGAACGGAGGAAAAAGCGAAGAAAATGCGAAAGAAAGAAGAAAGGAAGATAGAGAGAAAGAGAGAAAGCGAGAGAAAGCGGCAAAGGGGAACAGGATCTATTTACCGATGAGAATGTCATGTAGATCCGGTGCCATTTCGCCCCGGTTGGTTTTACGTTCTCTGTGATGATGGGAGCCGACGGTGCCGCCGCCGTCATTTTGCACAAATTCCGGCCGATTGGGCACCTCGCTCGAGGCGAAATCCACCTCGACATTGGCCGACGCGCTCGCCAACGCGGCGACCGTCGTCCTCTGAGAGCCCTTGCCCGACCGTCTGCCGGATAATCGGCAGGAATCGGCCAGCTGAAGACTGACGCGCAGCAGGTCACCGCGACCCTCACCAACGGCGATGACTCGGGGATGATGCGAAGCGACCATCGGCGCGAACGCCACGACTTCCGGATCCGTGCTCTCGACCTGCAAATAGTAATCGCTCACGGCGATCTCCCTTAGGGGCGTACGGGTACCGTCCGAGAACTCCACGTCGATGTCCAGCAATCCCTCCTGTTGATGCGATAGTGCGATAATTGAGTCAAGCTTATATACAGTTTGCTTGTGTTTGCTTTGTGCAATCACAGTTTCGATCACAGAAACCTGAGGAAGTTTGGATCTAATTTCTCCAGTAGTTCAACATTTGATAGAATAACACACAATTTTACATTATTTTTTAACTTTAATGTATATGTATATTTCTTTTATTAATTTAGACTTATTTAATTAGATTTGAATGAGCTAAAAAACATCGAAATATTGAACTCTATAACTTTATTTTTTTATTCTAAAAGATTGCCTCTTTAAAGTTATTTTTCTTCTCAAGATGTATTTGAAAAATAACATGCTTATTTCAGTTAATTCAATAACTTTACCTGATACTGCGCAGTCAGTCTCCTTGTAACCGAGGTCTCCGCAACATATCCGTTCTCGATCGCGGTATCGGGACTGATGCTGAGCTGAAGTCCAGACACGACTCGGACGGACAGTCGCGTCACGGACACGCGATCGTTGCCGATCCTGATCTCCTTCGCGCCGATGACTCTACCAGTGATCGGCGAGAGTACCTGCACCTCCGTGCGTCCCACTCCGCGGCCCTGGACCAATTTATTTTGAAGAAGCGTCGCTATCCTAGGATCGGAGACGCGCAACATGCCGGCCACGAGGTCGGTGACGCGCAGCCAGGTGCGTCGATTGACAAAATACGAGACCCTGCCCGAGTCATGATCGGTCGCCAGGAAGCGGGCGTGAACTTCGACCGGACTCTGCTGGAAGCGAAGTCGACAATTGGCCGGGGATAGATTCCGATCGATGGAATTGATCGTGTCCCACCCGTGCTCGTTCCCATTGCCACGGAATCGCTCCTCGTGCTCATCGTCCTCCTCGAGGAGCGGCTCGTCCGGGTCGTCCATATCCATCGAAGTGTCCTCGATCGATTCCTCGAGCTCGACGGCGCTTCTCTTCTTCGCTCGCGCGGTGACCATCGGCGATTCCGAGGTCCGTTCCTCGAGCTTCGTCGCGTTCAGCAAGCTACGTTTGCTCTTGGCGCTGGTCGCGTGCTCCTCCGGCACCTTCCAGCCCTTTATCTGGCTGAGCCGAGTGTCGCCGACGGTCACCTCCAACGGAAACTCGGGCATCCACACGGTGAACCTTGCTAAACCGGTGTACGTGCCGTACTTGACGAGGACCGACGCGTTGCTGGAACCCCGAATCTCCGAACCGTCCACGTACACGCTGCTACACGAGGACGATACCTACGAATTTCGAACGATCGGGTGTTAAGTGGAGTTTGATTCTGGGCTACAGTTTGTAATACAACGTCTAACGACACTTGGAGTTTCGCAAGCGCCACTTGAACTGGCGATTATACGGAGTATCAACAGTTTGGAACTTTCTCGAGGATATTATACGATATATTTTCGAGGGAACTTAAAATATTACATTATAAAACTTTGGAGAGAGAGATATTACGTTATATATATAAATTTTCTTGTTTCCAAGATGCACTCTTCATGGTCTCTTAAATAAATCGCTGCTAAACTTTTGAAATCTCGGAGATGGCGAATCAATACTTAAATAAATTCTACATACGTTATAATATTTTTTTTCTAAAATAAACATTTATAAAAAAACATTGCCTACAGAATAATCATGTTAAATAGTATTTTCTGTCACGTATATGTGTCTTCAAAATATGTATGTATTTATATTATATACACACCTAAAAATTATGATGAATTATGATAAATATATCTCAAAAATATACATATAAAATATCTAAAAATTATATCATGCAAATAATAGGATTGAAAAACTTGAATGAAGAGTTTGAAAATACTATTAACGTTCATATAATACGGCGATTTTTCCCTTCGAAAAGTTTCCCTTCAAATTAAGGAAATCTCGATAAGTGCTGAAGATGAATTAAAAAGCAATTACCTTGAGAACGCTTTCGTCCTCGGAATGACAGGACGACTGCAATGTGACGTCGGCCACTGTGCCGGCTTGACTAACGATGAAAACCTTCATCCCCTGCGACACCTGACGCCCCGTCAGCACCGCCGTATTCATCACCTCCCAGTTCTGAAACAAAACACAAAATATTTTCTCGAGGAAAAGAAAGTCATAGCTCGAATGCTCCAATTTTTAATGCTACGTGATCGAAAAATTTGCGTATATTTCAATATACACATTTCTAGAGCCTTCATATGTGATAGAGCCATTATATACATTATTCATAACTGTTATCTATTCTATTTCATCCCCCTTTCGCCACTTGACATGATAAAAAGCGCGGTAAGAGCGTTATTAAAAAATATGTATTGCCCAAAATATAGAAAAAAATTCATAAAGCATAGAAAAATATATGCACGAAAGGATATTCTTTGAAAGAAATATCGTATATCTCTCTTTCTCAAATTTACAAATTTATGCATAAAACTTATTTTTAATAAATTATTTAAAGACAGATAAAATAAATGGAAGCATATTATATAGAGGATCATTCACAAAATATATAAATTTGAAAAAAACAGTTGATTTCTGTAAATGTTCAATATCCTTTCTTTAATTCCAAATTGATTAGAATTGTCATCTTATTTTATTCAATGAAAAAAATTATATATAAAAGAAATTTAAATATTTTATCAGTTTTTAAAATTTCTTTCGAGATGAAAAGAATACGATTTCTTGACCTCTTGTGAAAACTGGAACTGCAAGAAGTTCATAGACCATAATTCAAAATCCTTCTACGTAGACCGATGAGACTATCCTTTCCAATGATACATGTATTTTCCACGATAAAAGTTTGCCTTTTCATAACAACCGATTTATTTACTAACGTTTTAGCTAAAATATCCTCTCAAAATGTTCAAAAGGATTTCCGTGAATGCGATAACTAATAATATCTACCTAAACGCGTCTGACCGTACACAGCTGTTTTACTACTGCTGAAGACTCGCTCGCAATACACGTTACATACACGTAGAAATTACTTGCTACGTTTGCGTCCGCGTATACACACTTCATACTAGTTCGTCAACGAGAGGACTCTCCCGCAAAGGGAGTTGGTTGACGAGGATCGGTCGGTCGGTCCAGTAAGCCATTTCCAAGTTGGCTCCCGTCCGTGCAGACTCTGCAAGCTAGGGCCTTTGGAAGAGGAACATCAAACGGCTCGGATATTGCAGCGAGGGAATTTAAATCTCTGACGCCGCGCGTGCGATACTTCCCCTTGGTGTCCGATGTATGCGCCAGCCAACTCTATTTACTATATCGTCAACAGTCGGAGAGACCGCGTTCCCTCAACAATGGTAGAAGCGGCGGGCGCGGCTCACCTTCGCGCGCGAGACTCGTGGTTCCTTTTTCCCGTCCTTTCATGAAATATTTTCCCCAGTGGGATCGCTATTCGCACTCGCGAATATTTACGAGGCCGTCCGCGCGAGACGTAACGAGATGTAACAAGATGTAACGCCGTTATCTTGTATTCCATCCTACAAAATGCGACGCGAATTGACTCCTTGAAAGGAATAATCGATTACAATTGTACGCATATTAATCTCTGACTTAGGTTTTGTCGCGATAGAAAAAAAATCTTCGATCCTTTGATACGTAAAAATAGCAATTGTCTACTGAATATCTTTAGTAAAATCCCCTTCAGGTAATTTTTAAAAAAAGATCGTAACCTCCCGACAGTATTTTATTAAAATTTATTGAAATGTCATTTTTCTGCTGTTTGAATTTTTATTCTATGACTTTTTAAATTAATTTCTCTGTTCGAAATTGCGTTTTTTGTATCGTTATTTTGCGCATCAATTTGTTATTATTCACGTTATCACTACGTTAAAAATAACTCTCTAGCCAGCATTGTGACTTCAATTTTATTTGTCTTGTGCAAGTTCTGGATATAACTTTGTCGTGAATAATGAATTTTGATTTCTGCTGACATATTTTTGAAGAAATCCCACAACCAATTTTTAATTGATATTTTTCACATCGTGACACTTGTATTTCTATATTTTTATTTCTTGGCCATTTCTACACATTTTATATTATACTACTGAAGAGAGTCCAAATAAGGATTCTAAAACGTTTTCTTCTGTATTTTTGCGTTTTATTTTGCATTCACGATTTCGTTAATCAATTGTATTATTTCTACGATCTTTCATGTATTAAAATTGTCGTGATATATTTTAATTTTTAATTAATGTTGTATGGATATCTATTGCTCCACGAGCCTTTCTGTGTTTAAAAATTAATGATGATTAAGTCAAATTATAGAATTGACCTCATTGAAGCAATTTGGGATCGTAAGTTACTATATAATTCATAAGTTTATACCACTTACACTTACTTGAAGGGATGGTAGACACGTATAGATAGAGATAGATAGATAGATAGATAGATAGAGAGAGAGAGAGAGAGAGAGAGAGAGGAGGGGTGATAATGCTTGCACTTAAGCCTTGAGCACTTCGAATATGGCCCTGGCTACATTAGTTATAGCTATTAGACTATAATAAAGCAAGAGAGCAAGATAATATTATATGATAGTAATCTGTTATCAGTTGCAAATAAAATATAATTAAGATTTGTCTTATACTTTCGTGTTGACAAATGTGACAAATAAATTCTATAAATCTGTGAATAAATCTTATAAAAGCGCATAATGTACGTACATAAAAGTATTCGCGTTTTTCGCAGACTCAATTATATTCTAAATGCGTTTATATCGTAGATAGCTGATAATATGACTGCGACTTGACTCGCAAAGAGCTTACGATTATAAACTTTATATAAAGCTCAATTGCATTATTCGCATAATAATCTACTCTCAATTTGCCGTCTGCTTCTTTCGGAATCAAGTCGCGGAAATAATAGATCTTATCGTATCAAGATTAATTTCATTCTTTGCATCTGTATTATTAACACATTACCGTCCGGAGACATAAAAATATGTTTTTTCTTGACTGCTCGTAAAATGCCGGAGACATATAAATAGGGTTTTACGCATTGTGCATTAAATGCCGGCGACCTATAAATATGTGTTACAGCATATATATATAATGTGATATAAAGGAAAGTACAGACATTATATCGTAAGTAATTACATCGAAAATGCCTAGTAAACAGAACATAATAAAATAGCAATGTAATTAACACATTCAAAAGAAGTAAGAGGGATTTATGAGTGCCTAAATAAACATCGTTTAGGAACAATGCACTTTTTTAATGCGTATGGCGCCATTCAATGAGAAGGAAATCCCTTTTCTTATTGTTTTCGCTTACTTACGCTAAAGGTGATATTTCTTATCGACTAGACCAGTGCTGTCAATTATTTGCAACTCATTATTTAATTGTAAAATAATTACTTTATAAAAAGTCTTCACTTCAAATTTCATGAAAAAATATTTGATATTTTAAAAGTTATAACCATTTTTGTAAAGTGATGCAACATAGTCGAAAACCTTAAAATATGCCGGCTACACGCAAAAGTTTTCGCGCAAACAGCCCGGACCGTAATGTGTTAAGAGACAATTATTATATATGCTTCCAAAATATTTTGTATGTTCATTCTTGTGGAAAAATCTTTCACATTTTCGTTTTTCACACTCATTCGCATTTCAATAGATTAACTCGAGACTGATAAAATGCAACGCGAGTGTACGCACAAATTTTGATATATAAATTGACACACACATATATATGAGAGTCCAACTTTCATAGAAATTATTTTTAAAATTATTTTTTGATATAAAATGAACTCCTGCACACGTCAAATTATATTTTCCGTGTCCATAGAAGAGGAGCATTATCAGCATGGAATGTAAATATTTTTAATCGAAAGGAACGTGGGACGGGGGAGGGAAAAGAAAAGGAGCAAGGATCTTACGATCCTGCGAGCGTAAAATATGCACAATACACAGTCCATTACGTTAATAAATTTCAGCGGAGTAAACAAACGCGCGCGTGTCGGAGGTCGTTAATTGATAAATTAGATAATTAATTCATTTACATATCCTTTTGAAGACGTTCGCGCGCGCGAACGCACGCTCGCGGAAAGTTGCCGGAAACTGGGTGCGCGCGCGTGTGCTTCTTGATTATCCTTACTCTAATTGCTACTCCTTCCGCGCGCGAGAGACTGCGAGCAAAGTTTTTAATTAAAAGAGAACTCGGCGCGACCTCTTTCCTTCGACGTTCTCGATCTATGTGTTCCGAGTTACCTATCGACATTGCGATACTGGAATTTTATCATCAAACTAACTCATCGACAGCGTTATCGAACTCAACACCGATCTGATAAAAATCTCTGAAAAGTTGTAAATTAATAATCCTATAATATTATATCTACAGGATGCCGTAGAATCCCATTAAATATCTTTATATTCATAATACTTTGGCTAATGAGGACGCTATTTCCTTGGAGAAAATATCGATAAAGATTGCTTATCTCTCTTTGTCGTGAATTTACCAAGTATCTTTAAAAATATCTTTCAATTAAAAAATAATTAAGTACTTTTAAATTAAAATTATATCGAAATATAATCTTAAAGTTGAAAGATAGGATTTAAAAGGAAAAAGTATTTTTACTTTATTAAAAAAATTTGTATGAAGAGATGAGTTTTCTAAGTTGATTATTTTATACGCACATATATATATACTAATTTTCTAGTTATATTATATGATCAATTATTAAATTATGATTAAATGAATCAATGTATTGATGTATTTTTCAATTAATTCTTTTGACGTTGTTTCGCGTCTAATCATCAATGCGACTCCATATAAGCTGACTTTCATACACAGAGCTATGTACTATGCACCTGCTGCATCATGTTACCGGAAATTGCGAGCATGTCACGGATAATGTGAAACCATCCGATTTAATTCGCATTCCTAGGATTATGTCCCTCTTCTGTTGTTGTAGATTGTTTGAAAAGTGCTTTACCAAAACAATGTCTGGCTCTTGTCTGTAAATATATTGCATTCTGTTTTATCATTTTTTTTTTGTAAATAAAACTCAATCGTTAATCTTAATCGAATTTAGCCAAATTCGAAGAAGATCGAACGATACAATTCTTTTTTCTAAATAAAATGTAAAAAATATATATTTTTTAAATTTTTATGCGCAATTTCGTGTTATATCATTCGTTCATTTTTCAAGAGTCTTTCATATATGATCGATTTGACAATTCGATCACATTCATACGCACATTCTGTGCTTTTATTATACGCGGTTATAAAAATATAAAAATTTCGAGCGCTAGAAAAGCTCGCGCAAAAAAAATTTACATTGATATCGAAAAAAATGTAAAGTTGAATTTATGTCTCTCGGCTGAAATTTTCGATGTAGGAAACAAATTATGTAGTTTTATTCAGAAAAATCCTCGTTCAAAAACTGCGCAAAAATAAAATAAATCGAACTAATTCAATCAAGAGGATTAAACTATAATTATATTACAGTCACGTCGAAATAGATCCTCTTTGCGATTCTACAATTTTGATTCGGAAATACTCTCTTCCCTCGAGAATTAATATTTTAAATGTAAATTAATGTGTCCCTCGTGTAAGAACAAAAAATAAAAAAAAATTAAATATAAGAAAAAAATAAAATATAAGAAAAATATAATAAAAAAAATACATCGACGCCACTCGACGTCACGCAAGCAATCGAAAATTTCATTACAATCCGTTGTTACGGCAGCTGCCGTTACAACCATCGTTGCCGTTATCGAAAAAGGAGTATGCAGCATCGGCGATCGATCCCGTGGAATTTTGCCATGGCTAGAAATATTGCCGTTTATGGTGAACGTGCGGGCGCGGAAAAGCCGAGGGGAGGAAGACACCGGAGAAAAAGAGAGAGAGAAAGAGAGAGAGAGCGAGGAGGAAGGGGGAAAAGCATTATCCTTTGTCGGTCCTTTCTGCACCGGGTGTGCTTTTTCCTTTTTCTCATCATCTTCCCTTTTTCCCTCCTTCTCTATTTCTCTCTCTCTCTTCCGATGCTCGCGAGGATCGTAGATTGGCCGACCGAGTGGAAACAGATTCTCGCGCGACGGCGTGATCGATATACGAACGTGTATTGATCGGCCTCCCCGTCGCTCGAGTTTAGCTCTTTTCCGAGGGATTTTCATGAGGACGAGGAGCGTCGCGATGAAAATAACCGTAACCGACGAAAATGGCCAAAATTTGACCAAAATCTTAAAAACCCACAGACTTTATCCTACGATGTTTTTAAGTTCCCGATCTGCCACTGCAATCGTGCAGATTATAACGTCAAAAGTGCAGTTATTTGAATCTTCCCTCTTTATCCTATTGTATATCGAAATAATACAAGAGTTTTTTTCCATCATTTACGTTGGAGAAGATTGACAAAAGATGCGCCAAGATTTTCCTTTTTTCGTCTCTGTTCGATAAATCGATTGGCGCGATGAAAAAATCTATTTTTATCTCTAAACTTTAATCGCAGAAATAATCTTTCAATTTCAATCATCTTCAAGTATGAGATATTCAAATTAAGTGTAAATTTTTGCTGAGAGCAAATCGATCGACAAGTTGGTTTATATTTTTAAATCTACACTGTTATATTCATATTTAGAAAAATAATTGTACACTCCCCCACGTAAGCTATACAATAATATTTTAAATTAGGATTATAAAATTCTACATTTTTTAAATTAAATAAAATTCCATATTTTTTAAATAAAATTCATATTAATGATAAAAACTGGTATTGTCCGGAAAAAAACTGCAAAAACTGGTCTTATCTATTAAAAATATTAAAATAAAAAATTTTTCTATCAATATTCGTCAATTAAGAGAGTGTTATTTAAAATATGTCCAAAATAAAATCCAAAATAATAGATTAGGAATTGACGTAACAAATAAATTAGTTTGTTACAAGATATTGAATGGTGAACGCGAACCAGATCTATATCGGTAAAAATTTTTTATTCTGCTACTATTACACTTTTTTCTCCTATCAATCTAAAAATTAATATAATATAATATAAAATTTTTAATAACATTTATATCTCCCATGCTTTTATTTTAAAAGTGTATTTTACATATTAATTTGAATTAAAAAAAATGTTCTTATTATATTGATCTCGTCTTTTATATTGTAGTGAGTAATATGATTTATTAATTAAAGCAAAAAAATATTTTTGTGCATAAAATTATATAAATAGATTTTATTACATATTAGTTATTTTTATAATTTTTAGTTAGTTTATGCTATTGAATAAAATCTGGGACAGTAAAACTCTGGAATTTATGATTTTTTCCCACTTACTCCAGTTTCTAGCCAACTCTGTGCTAGATACAAGAGAGATACCGGTTCTAAGAATTCTTAAAACCCGCCTACCTGGTCTTCTAAACTTTTAACTTAGATAAAGGTAGATGAAACAGGAGTAATTCTTCCCGAAACAAAACGTGCTCGCGTAACTATTATTTCGTAAAATTAACATTTACTTCACTGAAAGTGTAATGCGTTACTTACCTTAGAGATCGGAAGCACCGCCTGTATATCGTCCTTCTGTATTTCCAGCCGCACCTGCAGCTTTCTCTTCTCGACATGATGATGATGATGGTGCTGCAGCTGATGCATTCGTTGCTGCAACTGATCGACGCCCGTCAACTGCGAGTCCTTCTCCTCCTCGTCCTGGAGCTCATAACGCACGCTCCACACAATTTTACCGCCGTCCCAACTTCCGCCTATTCCTTCCTCGCTGGCCTCCAGCAACATCGTCATTATTTCTTCCGCGGATCTGAAACATGACAATAGATTCTTTGAAGAAACGTCCGGGTAATAAATAAAAAGAAATGAATGTAAAGTTTACTTTTCGAAAGAAAAAAATGAGAGAGAAGAGGATCTCGAACGGAAAAATGTTTCCGTAAAAATTGGATAACCCGATTGTAAAATGGAAGATCAGAAATAACAATATATGTAATAGGAATTTATAATTTTTTAATAATGACAAACTTTCACAAAATATACGGAATGTTACAAAGTGATATCTCTGAATCGTACAAAAAAAATGTTTCGGAGAAAATTTATGGGATTTAAAAAAAAATTGACATATGTAATCTTGGATTTTAACTAAAATCATTTTTAAAGGTCGTGGAAACTTAGTTTTCAAACCCCTCTTTTTAAAAGCAGCCATCGTAATGTTTTTATATAAATTTTATATAAATTTTATGTAAATTTATATATACTTTTTATAAATTTTATATAAATTTTTTATATAAATCGATTTCTTGTAATATTTAGCATAAAAGATAGAACTAAAAATTAAACAATTTACGAGAAATTTTATATAAATTATGAAATATCTCGTAAACTATTTATTTTTCGATGATCTTAGCTCAATACTTTTATACGCAAAATAATAGGATATAATCGGTGTAAAGAAAATACATAGTTGTTTCTTTAAAATTAATTCTGCAAAAAATCGCGTAATAAATAAAAATTAATAGAAAAAAATTACAAGTTAATAAAAATTATATAATATAGGGGAATATATAAATTTTTTACTACTCGAAAAAAAGAACGAGAGAGAGGAGAATTTCTCCATGAAAGAAATTTCCCACGAAAATTCGATGTTTCAAAAGCGAAGATGATGAGAGTAACTATGTGTAATAGGAATCCATAATTTTGTAACATGACAAAGTTTTCGTAAAGTATATACATATGTAGATCTCAGAGATTCCTCCAAAGTTTGAGATGTTGAGGATAATCTAGGGAAGTTGTGTATCACCGGCAAAAGAGATCCGTTTGCAGCGGTTTGTATATATACGGGTTTCCGCCACGGATACGAACAAATGAGTTCGTTCATTCGCTCGTGCTCGCACGAATGTAAATATACTCTTCGCAATTGATGCTATTTCCTACTAAGGGAGTTTGCGAGAACGAGCGGGATAGAATTAAAAGGAACGAAAACTCGCCCGTTGTTATCCGGCTGTTGAATGGTAAATAGAAAATTGTTGCTCTCGCGCGACGAGCTTCCTATTTCCCTCAATACGTATTAAAAGAGAAAGAGATGGGAGAGAGAGAGGAAGAGAGATAAAGAGGTCCAAAATATCTTTGTGGCTTATATGCAATTCTCATTCATATTTTACAACGAGCAGCGGGCAACATAAAATTACCGTGAAATGAGCAATTTCCACGAAAATTAAACCATAATTAAGCATTCATAGCAAATGCAAATTTAATTATACTGATTAAGATCTATAAATTTAATAGACTTATTTAAAAACGCAGGTAAAATAATCAAAATAAAACATTACTTGGTGCGTGATGTTAAATAAATATCTGCATCTGTATCTATGTTAAAAAAATATTTTGAATTTTATGTAAACAATATTTATATAATTGCACACTTGTTAAAATCGCGAAAGTGCGCGTTTCTCATCCGGAAGTTAAACGTCAAGTTCTCAATCGCTCATTACACGAGATTATCGAGATTCTTATCGAAGAACCTTCTTATCGGAGGTACATAACGGACGTTACATCTCCGAGATAATTATTCCGCAGCTTCGAGGTATACTTGCCTAAAGGCAGCAGCATCACACGCGTCGCATTCGCGTCTGATCTCGATGCGAGAGAGCCGTCGTGCCTGCACAGAATCTCGATAAGCGAAATCCCCCTTCGCCCCCACCCCCTCCGGGACGAAGTCACCCCTTCCCAACCCTTATCGCGGCCGTCGATCTACGGTTGCGTGCATGACGGCCGACGTTATCCTCGTATCCTCCCCTCCCCTCCCCCCTTCCTCTCTTCCCCTCCGGATCGACGATCCGGAGCGGCGTAAATCGTCGATTTCGCGGAAGTCGAGTCGAGGCGGAATCAAAGCGGACCATCGGCGGGTTAAGGGTGATAACGAGAGAATATCGCTTCTTCTTCCTCCATCGACTCGGCACAGCAGACGGCGCTCCCCTATCTTTTTCTTCCTTATCGCTCGACGTCTCGTGATACGACGGTATATAAGGCGATCCGTGCGGCCGCTGTCACAATTCGTCTTTAGCGTGACTCGATCATGCGTCGCGACGCGCTACTCTTTTTCACGTTGCTCACTTTACTCAGCACGCTCGACGTTCGGGCGTATCCCACGGAGGGTCAGGAGGATGCATTAACGACGATGCCGATCATTGCCGGTTTAGACGACGTGGATTTGTGTCACTTCAAGATATGCAAAATGCAAAACGAACCTCAGGCCAAGTCTGACAGTTCGGCGTCGTCCAGCGAGGAGAAGAATCAAGTTGACGAACACGCGAGCAAAGACACGCATGAAGATGATGGTGTGATTGTCGAGGCAGAGAAGGAGGAGGATTTTCAGCGTGTGAAACGTGCGTCGAAGAAGAAGGGCGACAAGGATGACAAGGATGACAAGGACGACAGTAGTAGTAGTAGTAGTAGTAGTTCTTCTAGCGATGATGATGACAATGACGATGACAATGATAACGATGATGATAATAATCATAAGAAAAGCTCGAAGCGTAACAGCAAGAAACGAGGAAAAGATGATGACGACGATAATTGTGATGATGACGATGACAATAACGATGACGACGATAACAACGATGACGACGACTCGTCTTCCTCATCGTCTTCCTCATCGTCTTCGGAGGAAGATAAAAAACGAAACAAGAGAGACGTCAAGGACGATACGCAAAGTGTATCATCCTCATCGTCCGAAGAAGTGAAGAAGGAGAGATTTATTCGAGGTGTATCGAACACGCACTTGTCCGAGGAGAAAAATAACCCGACGAATGGACATATCGATGAGATCAAGGTTGGTTCGGAAAGCAAATCGTCATCCAAAGAGGAGGACAAATCGACAACTCCGAAACTGATCAGAGTTCCTTTATACCGCTTTCAGCCGTTAAAAATGCGATTTGTCAGAATGCTCCAGGATACTTCAGACGAGAGTAAATCATCGTCCGAAGAAATCCACACTCCGAAGAATCGATTTACTCGAGCGTTCAAAGATATTTCGGAAGAAAGTAAATCGTCCTCCGCGAAAGAAAGGGGTGAACCAAAGACTCAGCTTGTCCGGTCAATCGAAGATTCCACGAGTAAATTGTCGTCTGAAAAAAGTGATAAAGTCCTTTCCCTTATTCCCCCTCACATCGAGGATGTTAGCACGAGGATTCGAACGCACAGTATCGTAAAGCAAACTGACAAGCCGCACAATCGAGTGACTCGATCCAAGGATGATAAGAAGAAGAAGAGGGACCAGAAGAAGAAGAAGACGAAGCGCCATTGTACGCCCAAGGCGACTACTGTTAAGGCAGATACTCCAGATGAAACGGTGCTACCAGCGAGTCATCTTCCGGTTTGATATATATGTAGCATTAATCTCTAAAGTATATTTTCTTTACGTCACAAGTGTGATATACACAAAGAATTTACGTTATATAAATGTTAATGCAATTTGAATACCTTATTTGTACGTTTAATTGAACGTTCTTCAAATCATAGTAAATATATACTCAAACATAAAGTTTATTTGTTTTTTTATTAACCGTCCAAGTTTAATGAAAGTAAAGATTAAAAGCGAAGATTTAGAATCTTTTATACACGAATAAATCTTATATTAAAATAATTATTTCTGAAAATTGATGAATCAATTCGATATAATAAGTCATAAATATTAATTTTTATTAAATAAGATGTTTTAATATGCTTTGTATTAAAATAAAATATTACAATGAAATATTATGCAGAGGGCGTAAAATTTCGTTAAGTCAGTATGCATATGTTGGTGAGCTTGGAAAGATTTTCGCTGAGATTGTGAACATGAGAACAGTTAATGCGATGAGCAATTTAAATCCCTCGCTTCTCTTCGTTCGTTAAATTGAAAACGCTGCGAATTAAGTTCTGCCACAAAGTGAGACATAAGACGAATTTCTTGGCAAATGTGCGTTGAAAAACGAGAAACCGTTAAATTTTATTTCAATATTGTAATCAATTTTTTTATTTTTATGTTTATATTATTGACAATTATTTAAAGTTAAAATCAACTCTCTCTTTTAGATATTTTTTTAATCTCTTAATTTCAAAAAAGAATACATTTAAATAAATTTTTTATATTACGTTGAATGCTCCAAAAAAGATTAGAAAAATTGATTGAAAAATTAATTTCCCAATAAAGATTTTTTAATTATAATTATAATTTATACGTTGCTAAAGTGAAAATTGCCGTCGATAATTTTTTATAAAATCGACATTCATGAGCGTAAAAATTGATGCATTTAAAAAACATGAGATTTACTTACGTGCTTAATAATACACGCGAAGTTTCTTTGCGCCGAGCTGTAAACGTGGCGGCCGTACATTTCGCGTTTACATCGCTCTGGACGATCCAATCCGGGCTACTGGACGAAGCATCCACGATTTTCACACCAGATTTTACTCTCACTCTGAAACACAAATTCATAATTGTAGTATGAGTTCAATTGCACGTTTTACCGTGATTTGGATGAATAGAAAGAAAGGGATGAGATAGCGAATGAGAAATGTTCATGTGTAAATGTCTTGTAAAAAAGTATAATTAATCCATTTCTTTCCATCAAGATGAATACAGCACTCATACTCTTATTCATTAATTTGAGAAAAAAATTGTCCCAACGACTCGTTAATTAATAATCTGTACGTATAATTGGCTATTACGTAAGAATATAATATCGATCTAGATTTATTCGTTATCGAATCGTATAATATGGATTCTTCAGAGAGCAATTAAAATCATTTCTTGAATATACCATTCGAGATTTACATCAGACGATACATTGAAGCTTGTTATCAAATAATCAATATATCCATTTAATTTCTCGGAAAAATGAATTATAAAATTTCATCAAAAATAGAAACGCGTTTTATACTAATCTCATCATTATCATCGTTTCAAGCATAATAATGTGACGTAAAAATTTGTTCATACCTGTACAATATAATTAACTTGCAATCAATAAACCAGTACATAAGCTTTTAAATATTCTGAAATTATATCCGTTTAAGAACCGATGTAGGAAGTCTCGTGCGTTGCAAGTGATAGATTATCAGGAACAATCGTAAGGGAAAAAAGCAATAAAAAAAAAACAAAAAAAACAGAAAGATGTACGCTCGAGATATTATACAAGTCACGTACAAAGTTTTAAAACTGTTTCTTTTTAACGAAGACTTATACGGGTACTCCACTCGTGCGCTACTTCCATTACTCATATCACGTCATATCGATCGCGACTCGCGCGCGTTTCTTTCATCTACCGTATTATTAGCTACGTCCTCTTGTTATTAAAAATGAATGAACGTATAGTCCTTCACCAACGAGGCCCGTTGTTCCCCCTTTCCCATCCATGTAGTTCTAACAATATCCTCTCAAGTACGTTTGAGCATGTAGTCCTTGAGTTTACCCATATAAAAGTCAAAACAATTAGTCGCACTTTTTGCGGATGTACAAGTCGACAACTAATATTTATACAATTTTCTAGATGCAAACAAAGTGGGTAGAAGCATTTCTCTTTTCGAGTGTACAATAATAAAACAGTTTGTTGCTTCTCATCGCGAAAGGATTGTTTACGAGAAATTTCGTGAAAAAAAGGAAGTCAATAACGCTTGCTTCCCTTCATCAAACACAGAAGGGGATTACACTGATCACTTTGAACCCTGATTTCTTGATCGCAACGTCGCTTATACGTTTGACAAGCTTTATTGATATCACTGATAAAAATAGCGAAAGGGAAAAGAGATCTTTCGACTCGAAAGCAATCCTCGTTTTTATTTATACCGTTACTTACACTTGTACCGCATTAATGCGACACATAAATGGAGAGAAGAAAATAGATGAAGTACGAATAACTCGCGATAAAGTCGACCTTTTTCCTCTATTCTGGAGGGTCTATGTCCCATTATGTCTTTTCTCGATCTTGTCAGTTATCTTTGGCAAAGTTGTACGTATTGGTTTCCTGTTCGCTCGTCGGACCCATTCGAGGACCCTTCACGTATGGCATCTTCATGCTTCGAGCATCGGTTGTCGTCGCAATAACACCACGCTACCACTTGTCAATGTCGCGCGCATTCCAATCGCTCAAGAGCCGAATTATAATCAAAGAGACCTCAATAATACTTTGCATTTTATCGCGTTTTGTGATCCTTCTTCGACCATGTTTCATCAAACATTCGTTTAGGACCTAGTCTTTTGCAGACTGAAGCAGTAAAGTACAGAAAAAAGAGAAAATATTGATAACGTTGAACAAGAAGAGAGTAATTTATTTTGACTACCAGATTAAATTCTAATAAAACCAATAATTATTTTTAGAATAATTATAATATTTGATAGAAGAAAAGCAAGTGTTTATTAATTTTCTAAAAAAGAGATGAAGGCCATATTTTTCTATTTTATGTACCTATTTTAGAAAGATAGACAAGTAAGAAAATATCTTTGAATTCGGAGAAAATTCCAAAGTACACTCAATAAAATCTACTTGGGGACTCACGTTATAGCGGAATATTTCCGTATAAAGAGAAATCATCCTTAAATTGGCCAAAGGAGCAACGATATGATGAAAGGAAAACGTATCTGGGACGCTCGGGCATAATCATAAAACGGTACGTACATGACAGATAGCTGCGCGTGACATTCCTTTCGATCTCGAGATTCTCGCGTAGATTTTTGAAAAATTTACAGCCATGCTACGAGGAGAGTCACGAACGACTACGCACGTATTCCGACGGAAATTTTGCGACATTGGCGTCGTTTGTCTTCGTCGAGAGTATCGCGCGGACGAATAAGATGGTCTCTCGCGCGACTTCGTCGGGAGCGTCACGTTTCCCTCATCATCGGCTCGCTCGCGCGAACCAGAAGCTGCGTTCGACGTCGTCCCCGAACCGCTTGCACACTCACGCTCCAGTTACGTGATCGAGTCGCGCAAGGTCGGTATAATAGGGGGAGAGGAAGGGGGGAAGCGCGGCGGAAGAAACGCGTCTATCTGACGCCGTCGACGCACAGATTATTCATCGTGATGTTGCGCGTTCGTGTTGGCGTTTGCGGCAACACAAATCAGACGTTGTCGTTGCCGCGATAGAGCCAAGCCGATAATCCGACCTCGGTCCCCTTTGGGTCAGATTATCCGAGCTGTAAAACAAGCAATATATCATTATCGTTTAAATGCTTTGCTTTTATTTTCGCACTTTCATTTTTTTGCAAACAGCTCCTTCGATATTGACGTAATGCTTCGGTTTTATCGAGGAACGTAATTATTGTGGCATAATTCTCCCTGACATAATAAGATGAAATTATGCGTATTATCTGGAGTCAGAATTACGTGATTTTAATGCTGAAAAAAATATATACATACGGAATTGAAGGAGAGTGTCGTACATTACGATGCGAGAGCCGCAATAATTTATTCACGTCATTGACGGTTCGATGCGCACGCCCTTAAGCTTTTGTTCGCGACCTGTATCCTTTCGGCCTTGAGGTCATCCTTAATTCAACGAGGATTTTGGAGGATCGCGCGAGTGCGAGTGCGCTATAAGCGGATCTCGCGGCAAGCGGAAAAGTGCACCGAGAGCGGGTAAAAAGAAACTCGGGGCGTATATATTTTCCGAGACAGGATATTGCCTCTTCAAGTCACTCGGGCGTGTTTGCCCCGAGAAGAAGCGGCTGGCTAATTCGTATTTAAGGACGCTCCACCGTCATCGGACGTCGTCCGTAATAATAACTCGATTTGCCTCGAAAACGAAGGTAAGAACGGTGTGTCGGCGAAGCGCCCTTCGCCCTTATCGCCTAGAGAGAGAGAGAGAGAGAGAGAGAGAGAGAGAGAGAGAGAGAGAGCGAGCGAGTACCTTTTTCCCTCCCTGCGCGTCATCGTAATCCCCGCATCATATGCGAGGGATCGCGGGAGGAATTCAAAGCGCGGAAACGACATTTTCCGAGAGACGACGGCATAAAATATTCTCAAGGCGAAATGTCGCTTCGAGGCGAAGTCTGATTTGTCCGGGTCGGCGAGTATCCTAAGCTGGAGGGATTTCCGGCGTCACGTATTTCGGACGGAAGCCGGTCAAGTACAAAGGATCGTCGAGGACAAGTGCTCATTTATCGGCGAAGGAAATACCCTCTCGCTATTATTACGTTATTATTACGTACACACCCTCCGCGCCTTTTATTCCACGCTTTCAGCAAAGTTTCAAGATTAATCGGCCGCGAACTGTCAAGTTATCTAGGATCTTTGCCTCGCTTCAAAATTCCGCCGGCGTCAGATGTTATATAACATGTGGCGGTTTGCACTGCGGCATACTAGGATCAACACATACAGTGTGTTAACTTTATTCTCGGCAATCGTACTACATAGCGGCGAGGATATATGTGTACCGTATATCTAAGAAGAGAGAACTCCAGTTGTTCTCTGCGTCGCGAGCAATTTAAGTGTACAAAAACAAGCGTAATTACCGTCTCTCTGCGCGGCAATTCGCTTTCTCGCTTTCGACAATTCATTTACATATCTCCGATCTTAATCGCGTCGCGAACTTCGGATCCGGAACTTTAATTAAATATTTAAGCCGAGAGTAAATTAAACTCGGGGGAAAAGCGCGCATGACAAAAACCTAAAGAAAAACATCAATGCATTGTGCGACATCGCGAGTCAGATAACAAAGCGCTGCATGAAAATTTATTTAACGAGAGTAATGAAAACAGCATTCAACCCCTTTATACGTACATAATTCTTACACATATTTTTTTATTAAGAATTATAAACGAAATATATTAATGATATTGCTGTTCGTGTTGCGGTCTTTATAAAGTTTCTTATTAAACCTTCGTCATTTATCTCTAAATTCCTCGCGCATCCTTTTTGCAACCCCTTCATTATTTATCCACATTCTTGTGCGATTTAATCAAGTTTGTATTTATATTCAGCTGTTTATTAAGCACAAAATTTGCATGACGTGCCGAGACATTTTCGATTATCGCCTGCCGATGATAAATGATCATCTATGGAGTAAGAAGATGAAAACTAGCGGAGAAAGATAACGCGAAATGGGTGATGGATATCGGTCATCGTTAAACGGCGCTCGGAATGTCGGACGAGCGAGCCAATTACAAGTTCCAGATCAAGTTATTTCCGCGAGCCTATCTCGCATTTACATACAAATCATCCATGTGCGAAGCGACGAGGAATGTTATCCGGAGAAGCGACCTCGAATCTGTACACGTATGCGTGCTCTCTCACGTTGACAAATGACCAAATGTCGCTCCAAATGTAGTTACCCGTTTATTCAATGATCGTCGTCGTTGGCCCTCTCCCCCTCAGTCCCTTCTTCCTTCGTGTTTTCGTGGGCGATCGATATCGGTGACGGCGTATGCATAAAATCACTCGCAAATCGGCAACATCTGTACGTATCACGCGACAAAAACTTTTAGAAATTTTCAGAATTTACGGGGTATCTATATTCGAATCTTGTAAGAAAATTTTCTGAAAATTTCCTGATTCTTCAGATATTTTTGTTCAAAATTCCAGATGAAGAGAATATTTTAAAGAATTTTTTTATGCAATTTTTAAAAATAAATTTTTTTATTGTATGCGTTTTCTAATATTTCTCATTCATACGAAGGAAAAACACAAGTCTCCGAAGTTTCAAGTGCTAGATATATAAACGTACCGAAGAAAAACTAAACAACTTTCGTCAACATTTTTCACTTGCATAACCTTTTCATTTTTTATCGCTAAAAATTACAATAAAAAATATATACTGCCTTTATTCAATATTTTATTAAGACACTGAATATATAAAGAATAGATATATATTTATAGTATGCATTAAAAATAGAATTCACTTGATTGCCGATTATTTACAATATAAGAACAAAATTAATAAATGTAAAAAATTCTCCAAGTTCTAATAAATTTATGAGAATTCTGATTTTTCCAGATTTTTTCCATGTTTTCTCAAAAAGTAGATATCCTGAATTTAAGATCGATTCTTTCTGATTATAAATATCGATCACGTCTCCCCCAATGTTTGATGCGAAATATTGATACATGAAATATAAATATGATTATACGAGTCTATCGTAGTCATGAAAAAGAACCCAGAATACTTTTTCTCATCGGCATAAAAAAAAGTTGTATCCTTAATTTTCACGTCTCGGTAGGTACCTGCAATTGCAAGAAAATGCGCGATAACCGGAAACGATGCAATACCGAGGAGGAGACTCATGGCCGGAACAGTGCGGCTTACGAGAGGCGGGCACGTAGAAAATCTACAGTTTAACGTGGCTAGCTAAGAGCCTTAGATTAAGGTTGCGAGACATAAAAAGCGGCATAAAGCTCGACCCTCGACACGGACAGGGGCTACGATTAGCCCTTAACAAGCTCCTTAACGCGTGAAGAAATTTTCGCTCGCCTTGCCTCGAACCCGTTTTTTTCCCCGGGACTTTTATACGAGGTAGTTCGCGTTTAAAGTATTTACGAGAGATTCGAACGAGCGTAGCCTTTCCAAAATTAAAATTACATTTGTTAAATAAAAAGAATAGTGGAAAAAAAAAGAATATATTATATCGATAATACTTGATTTTTTTTCTTATTAGAACAATATAAAAATTTTTTCAATTGATAGTTGTACTAATAAAATCTAATATCTAATATCATTTATTTTCAGAAAAGTTTTTGGAATTATACGCTATTGATTTCATACAGTATTTTATCGTTATTATTATAAAATATTGTACAAAAGAGAGCGCGTGAAAATTGAAAGATAATAAGCTTTCTTACTTTTGCCATGTAAAATATTTGTAAAAGATATTTGCATAAAAATGTTCCTAGCTAAAATAATTTATGTAATCGAAAACGCGAAAACGAAATTTCACATTTTTTCGAAATGACAAGAACTGCGTTATACGGACTAAAAATAGGGGAAAAAAGATAGAACTTATCTTTATCTACATAATTCTCAGCTTTTATAAAAATGTACGACCGTATCGTTCTAATTTGCGTAAAACTGTAGAATGTCAAGGCTGTGTTCGGCCACGCGTAAATTCCTGCGTATATAAATAAGCTACGCATTTCTGTTTTGAAATCGCTTCTGAATGCAGAAATTGCGAAGATGATCTCGATAACCTGCGACCTCCGTCCGATGAGTCCAACTATCGATACCGTTTATCTTTCGCTTTATCTCATCGTTCAAACGGGTCACACTGGATTTGGATGCAAAATAATAATAAAATTACACGAAAAATACATTTCGAAAATGCATAAATTTTAATTCGATGTTAATGCGTAGCAGCGATAAAAATAGTGAAACAGCTTAACAAAAGACACATTATGAAAATTAATATCCTATAATATAAAGCGCGAAATTGTGCAAAAAAAATATTTGTAAAATATTTGTAAAAAACGTTATTTATATATAAAAGTTTAATTGTCGATTTGATTTTTTAAAAATTTATACAGCGAATATAATCTAATATTAGATCTGTACATTTCGTGTATGATCTCGTCCAAAAAGCGAGTTAAATAATTTATACACCATATTTAGTACCCATGTTGTATGCAGGAACTTTTAAAACTCGTAGTTGCATTTGCGAGTCTATAAATTTTAAACAAACTACACTTCTATTTTGAAAAATTTATATATTTCAATCTGACGATATATTTTAAATTCACCAAAGGATGGAGAAATAAAAAAAATTCATTCAATTAATTGTTCGAAATAAGGAATTAAAATTCTCCTCAAAATTTTATCCTCGAGAGAATGGCTGAAGGAGCTTCTCGCGATATCCGTAACATGCATATCAAACAGCAGTCAGTCTAATTAATACAGTTAATTATGTAAGTTGTACTGCGACTGTACGAAGCCGATGCGGGGAGCCTTTTATTATTCACCGATTTTGCGCGTTTCTTATAGCTCGCTGTAAGTTCGCATCGCATGTATACGTCATTATTCCGCGGAGTATCTAGCTTGGAAAGTGCAAGCGTTCTACGCAGCGTTATCGAACGCGAGAAACATCTCCGACGAGCACAGGCCGCATTCTTAAAGAGCCAACGACACGTTTCTCACGCGGATTGGCTGCTAGTCCACGCTCGAGTGTATCTCTCCCTCTGCTTCGCATTCCGCGTCGCGGAACTTTCAAGTGCTTACTAACAACAGGCGAGCTTGTAACTTTGCCCGCCGGCTTACTTGACAATTCATCCAATTAGGAGATTTCAGCTCCCCCCCGAGGGGACATTTCCGACCCACTTTCTCTCACCGCGTGCACGCGAGAGAGAGAAGGGGGCTTAAAACCTCCTCCCGAAATACATGCGGTTGAAAAAAAGTTGACGCACAAAGTGAATCTCAACATGCGGAAACGACATTGCGGCTCTTGCATATAATTGTCTATTTGCCTGGAAGCGGTTAAAGTGGACATCGTGTTTCTACTCGCTGATTGTAATAATCGCGGATTTGTCTGAAACGAGTCTCTCTATTTTTAATTTGTTTTTAATTGACAAACCATCACAAGTGGTTATGCCTTTCAGCTTCTCTAAAAAGAGAAGATTATATAGAATATTGGTGGAAACGTAAGACTGCATCAACTCAATATTTTTAAAACTCCAACACCCTAAACTCTAAAACTAAGCCGACAGATGTACGCAAACTTTTCTTTGAACACCATGTACATCCTCTTCTCAAACTGACACATGTAAAATTCGCACAGTTACTTACCTGAGGATAACAGCGACGATTAACGGTCGATCCTGCCGGGAATCCGTTACCTTGGCAGGATGCAGGAACGCCGGAACGTGCAGCCTGGATCTCGGATAGAGCGGTCCATGGGGTACCAGAAGCGTAAGCAAGTCATCCGCTTTGAGCTCCTTGTAATCCGCTTTGTTCGGCGCCAGCGGTACCTGACCAAGAGGGGTGACGGGTTGAATCTGCACCCTGGGTCTGCAGAATCCCGAACCGTCGACCGAGCCACCGCCGTCACCGCCGAGACCACCGCCGCCTTCCTCCGTACGCGGTTCCAGGACGGAGTAAGCGACCTGGATCAATCGCGGCAGACTCTTGGCGACCTTGACACGACCAGAAGCATCAGGCGGTGGCAAGGGCGCCCACCAATCGGCCGGTATGGTGATTTGCGCGAGGCATACGCCGTTTTCACCGTCGGGGCTGCAGGCGGCCGTGAGGGTGGAAGATGAAGATGAAGATGATGAAGAAGAAGAAGAAGAGGACGAAGAGGAGGAGGAGAAGGAGGAAGAATAGCCGCGTCCATTGATGCTCCTGCTCGCGGCGTTGCTTCGCGATGGACTGGCCAGACTGGCGTGCAGCACCACGCAGACCCGCTGATGACGCGCCATCAGCAGCTGACGTCTACCGCCGGTCTCGCTGCCGGCGTGGAAGAGCACCCTGAGCACGGGCGAGTCGCGCGGCACGCTGTTGCCCACCAGGTGGGCCGACATGTCCAGGTGACGGGCGCCGAGCTCCTGCGCGTCCAGGATCGTCGCGGCCGTGAGATTGCGCCGCGTTTCCGGTGCCGGTAACGCGTCCAGCGGGTCGGGAACTATGTAACGCGCCGGCACGGTCTGCTTGGTGCTGAAGGGCCCGTACGTGGCCCGCACCGACACCGGCTCGCTCGTCTGGAAGACGGTGAACTTGTCGATCGAGAGGACGGAGCCCGGCGGTGGCGACGGTACCGCGTTCGCCGGACTGTTATTGTTGTTGTTGTTGTTGTTGCTGTTGCTCGACGTGCTCGTCGACAGCGCCGGGACGGAGTCCGATGTGCCGCGGGCCGGATAATATTGTCGCTGCGTATGCTTGAGGAAGAATCCGCCATCCTTGTTCTCGAAGTGAACCTCCACTGACGCCGCCACGTCTGAAAAGGAAAATTGAAACAACGCTCGGTCAGATGGGAGTTTCGACTTTGTGCTTATTTTAGAATTACTTGATTTACAGTTAGCATGTTGATGCATAATCTCGATGTTGACAAGTCAGGCGCGTTTGATATACGTAAAGAATCTTCTTGGTAATTCATAAAACGATGTAATTTTCAATCACATTCATATATATTATAAATATGTATATAATAAAAATATGTAATAATCTTTACTTGCGAAAATATTATTATATAAATATAGTATATGGTATATTTTTTTAATTAAAATATCCAGGGAAGAAGGAAAGAATGAGAGAGAGAGAGAGAGAGAGGGAGAGAAAGAGAGATTTAAAGTCACCTTAATTGTATTAGTTTAAATCCCTGCTCTTTAGCTAAACCAAGCTTAATTTAGTACTCTATATATTATATTTCTCACCATACAACGTATAATATAATACATAGCGGTTCTCTTGATACCAAACAATAAAGACAATTTGAGATCAGTGTTGAATACAATAGATTTGTACCCAATCGGATGAAAGCATCTAAAATGTATGTAAAATATTTTCGAAAAATACATATATCTCCAACTTTTTAAAAAAATACATCTTATAGAAATTTTATCTTTTATTTTAATTTCAAGCATTTGAATCCACAAAGATCAAAATTGTATGCTCGTAATGGGGATTATCGGAAAATGGAAGAGAGACGAATAAAAAATATAATTTAATTAAATGCCCCATGATACACGAGAAACGCTTTAATATCGACAAATATCTTTTCGACGCAATTTTACAAAATATTCCTGGCATTTTACATAATACCTTTCAGACGCGCAAACAATTTCTGAGTATCCATTATCTCGTGCCCTTATTTTCATCGCCCACTAATTTTAATTCCGCGAATGTCTCACATCCCGTATTAGTGTCTGGTCTGCATCACGCCTCGACGACTTGCGACGCGCGCGACTTCCTCGGCGATAAATCATCTTGGCGCGCAACGCCAAGTCGACAATTTTTCCTATCGCGTCGATGGTACACGACGCGACGAAGGATGGAGTCGCCGAGAAAGTTGGCGCGCGCTTACGCGCATCCGAAAGTTGGTCCAGGTGAGCGGACAAGTTGTAAATCGGTGCGACGGGGGGGAGAAGAGAGGAAGAGGAGGAGGGGGAGAGGGAGGTCGGAGGATGGCGGCTGCGCTCCATCCGAACATAAATTTCCGGAGCAAATCCCGGAGTAAGCGCCAGCTGCCCGCACCGACCTCGCGTAAAATGGGGGAAATCCTTGGAAAAGCGAGAAGAGAGAAAGATGGAGAGAATGAGAAAGAAAGAGAGAGAGAGAGAGAGAGAGAGAGAGAGAGAGAGAGAGAGAGAAAGACAGAGAAGCAAAGAGGGAAGCGAGCCCCTCGATTCGACCCTCATCGCTTATCTCCCGCCTCTTGGCACCCCCATGGACCAGCCCTCTCGCTTCTTCCGCGTGCTAACTTAGCCTCTATTTCAGCTTCTGTTTTTCTGATACGATAACAGGCGATTACAGCGAAATGATTTAGTGGGCTCTTCCAACGGAACTTATTGCCGCTACATTGTTCAGCCAGCCGAATACACAGCCAGGTGGATAGAAATAATAATATTACGATGATATTCGAGATGGAAAATGTTATTTGGCAATTTTAATCACTCCGGATGAGCGTGTGTATTTTTTTCAACGCGACGATATTTTTTTTATGAATATTTAAATATTCTTTTTTACATTTTCGTTAAATATTTCAAAACGAGCCCGTGTTCGATGCGATATTTTACAGCTTTGCCGTTTGCCACGTATCAACGTATCGAACCATGAAAATTAAATATTTTTACGATTCGCAGTCGATTGGCGTATTTAATGGGATCCTCGCAATTCCCACTTTTGCGGATCATCCGCCCTATAATTCCGTATTCTTCGAGCACGCGCATCAGAGCGGGATGGAAAAAAAGGGACGGCGGGAGAGAGAGAGAGAGAGAGAGAGAGAGAGAGAGAGAGAGAGAGAGAGAGAGAGAGAGAGATGCGGTCGTAAAAGTTGTTTTATTGGCGTTTATTCAACTACGTTGACAGATACGGTCGAGCGGTAATTTGCACGGCTCTGTACACGTGTGCGACGTTTCCTCGGATGATGCCGCGAAAATGGATCTCTCTATCGATCCGCGAGCGATCGAATGTGACGGCCGGGCATCGTCATCGACCGGTGGTCGCTTTGGAAGTACGTAGGTACGTCGAACCACTGATACATCTTCGGTTGGCTCTCGTCCAGCTCGTACTCCAAACACCGTCTAGGAATGCTGCCAAGAGATCGTTAGCACGTCATTTGTTAAAGCTTCCAATGCTCGCGGCTTTCGAAATAAACCCGCGGCTTCCTCGAATCGTACCCGGCTACGATATATGAAATGTTCTTACATTCTTTTTAAAAAATTGCCGTGATTACGGTGTGTCGCGAAAGGACAATGTGTAAATATTTAGTTATTACAGAGGTAAATTCGAGTGAAAAAAGAATGTCAAAGGATATAATTTTCAAGGCATGTCAAAATTTGATTAGAAAAAGAGTATTTATAGAAAACGATTTGAAAAATTGCTTAAAAAAACGTCACATTTTCGAGAATAATACAAATGTACGGAAAACGTGTCGTTGATTGAAATACGCAACAGATAATATTGCCATGCATAAATAGATCGCGTGATGCGTGGAAAATTGAAACAGGTGTATGTATTAAATAGGAGAGAGGATCGATAAATTCTCTCGAGTGTCTGACCCATTTGAAAGTCGAACGCCGACTCTCTACTCGCGTAGCTTTAATACGCTTACGACTCACAGTGAATGCCGTTTGCAGCCAACGATGGGGTAGTCTTCGCGGAAGCACTTCGTGTCTAACACGTTGAAGTAGAGGAAGCCGACCTTCGCGCTAACGAGTTCCTCCGAGCCATGGAGACAGTCGTAGAACCTCTCGTCGCACGAACAGTGTAGCCTGATTTTACACATTTTACACGACGCTTTATCAGATTACTCGCTGTAAAAAGCGACCTCGTGTATAGCGCGCGCGCTTCATTTCAATTTCAAATTATTTTCACCGCACAACTATCGTGGAAATGCGGTGACGTTTGTGAGAAATCTTTCGGACTAACGAGTGAATGAAATAACAAAAGTATGTTGTAACAAATAATTCAAGGATGGACCGAGCAAAGTCTACCTTAATTCACGAAATCGAGTATCTAAAATGTAACTTACAAATTACGTAGCTTAGAGAGAGTCTATAAATCTAGTATCTTAATTTGGATCCTCGAACACTAATAAAGATTTATATGTTTCAGACGTAATATTTCCCCCGTGCATTAAAACATATTTCTTTACTCTCCCTCATCTCGTTTTTTCTATAAGATATATTTTATCACAATAATTAATATTAAATTGTATTTTTTTCAGCGCATTAATCACATATGATATTTTGATGTTTTCTATAAAATTATATTCCACGTTAAAATATTTCAATATATCGAATGTGATTGCTTCAGATTCTCTAAACTTTACGATATGTGCTTTCAATATTAGTTTTTGGAAACCATTATTTTTTCCATTTTGTCATATACATCACACAAGAAAAAATTACACCCCTGTATAATTAATATACTAAGTTTGCGATAATGCACGACGTCATATATCAACATCAAACGTCAGCCGTAACTATGGCAAGACACGCACGAAACTTGGTAAACTGCACCAGTTGCGTGAAACTCGCTCAACAGACTCAGTTATTGCAAACTAGTTCATTGACTTTCTTTTTATAATTGCTAGCGAATCTTTCTGCATGTTTCGAAATTCGTATGACACGTAGAATGAAAAATAATCGTGCATTTTGTTCATAAATAAAATAGGAGCCAAAATATTTTTTATTTTTCAGTTTTTTTAGCTGCTTCAATATTCAACAAGTTCATCTATGTCGTATTCAAATATTCGAATATGCTTCCACTATTTTTACTAAAGAATAAACAAGTATCTCTGCTGTATTAAAATACATTGAATCTTTAATAAAGCTAATTTTTAGCAATCGAGAAACGATATAAAAATAAGCCAGTTTACTAAATATTCGAAGATATATCGTTAAACTTACTTATTCTTTCGAAGTGGATATCTAATTTAGATAAAGATAGAATAAAATTCTATTAAAAATCATTTAACGTGGAATATTTTAAGAAGTATTAATCCGGATTATATCATTTTCTCTGGTAAAAAAATTTAATTGATTAAAAGATTTATCTATTTATGTTGTCCCAATTCAAAAGGTTCACCTTGTGTAGAAAGCGTCATTGGTCAGACCGTATTTAGTCTGCATCGACTCGATTATATCTTTGCATTTGTCGTGTTCACGGCAGCATGCATCAGTCATGGCGAATACTCCGAGATCGTCCGAGCTGTTTGCAATATTGCCGCTGCCGCACCATTTTGTTCCTGATGAAATATTCAAAGTGAATAATGAAGCTTGTCATCACTTGGTTAATTAAGTTGGATGAAAAATTTTCTTCGATTGCGATTTTACCGACTTCACTTTGTAGAATAGCCATTTTTTTTCACAATTACGATAATAATTATAGCCCTTCATTTGGACTTTATTGAATTATGACGTCAAAAGAGAAAAATTACACAAATCTCTTTTTATGCTATGTATGTCGAGATAAAATTGAACCTTTTGAATACCATTTGCATGGAAAAGTAAATTTAAAAAATATGCCGATAACTTTGAACTCGTCTTGCATTTTTTTCAATAAAAGTGAGTCTTTTGTTACAAGAGTTGATTCAATTTTACAACAATTTATGAAAAGAACAGACATTTTTCGGCTTTTTAAATCTATTTTATTAAATACAAATGTGATATTGTATTTTATCCTGACTTATATAATGTAAGAATAATTATAAAAATTAAATTAAGTAAATTTCTCGTTTCTGAGTCATAATTGAAATATTGATTGCAAGAATCAGAAACATAAGTATGTCAGATATATGTTATATATTATAATAATAATATTTTTCTTCCTTCAAAAAAATGTATGTAGTACATTATAATGACTATTCACACAGAATATGTCATTTTAATAAATCCTACCTGGAAATATGAGGGCTGGTTGTAAAGTTTCGCCGAGATCAATGTTAAAGATCTCGCTGTCGTTTGGAAATGCAATGTGCCATGCGGGGGCGTTTCGGGTCAACGAGAGTAACGAAAGCACGGAAAGCAACGCGGTGGTTAAAGTCATCGCGACGGAATTCTACTATCGTTTAAACGAAGGTAGAAGAAGAAGCCCCCTTATATATGCATATAAAGAGGACCACTGTCCATGCGCTCCATTTCGTTTCTAAGCCATCTAATCGCGCGAATTACGCCCGGCGTACCAAAGAGGCGACTAATGCGTTGGATAACGTTTGCGTTTCCTGTGACGGAATTAATCTGCGTCGAGATAACGCCACTCAAGGGGTTTTCGAAATGAGAATTATCGAGGGTCCCCCTTGATTACCGTAACAGATGCGACGTGACGCGATATCGAAAAGAAGACACCCAAGTAAATGACTCATAGTTTCCGGGCTAATTTAGCCTTAAATGAAAAACTGAACCGAGTTTTTCCGACAGAGATAAATTAATGATGGCGAATATTTTATGATGTCTCTCTTCAAATCTTGTAAAAAAATTCCCTGATCTTTCAGATATTTTTGTTCAAAGTTTCAGATAAAGAGAATTTCTTGAAGATCTTTTATTGAAATTTTCTAAAAAAGTAAGTTTCTTTTATTGTAATTTTTAATGTTTTTCATTCATACGAAAAAACACAAAGCTATTTAAGTTTCAAGTGCTAAATTTCTAAATGTATTAAAAAAAGAACTGAAGAGCTTTCGTAAGCTCAACATTTTTCACTTGCATAACATTTTCATTTTTATCACTAAAAGTTAAAGTAAAGAATATATACTATACATTTAATATTTTGTTAAGACATTGAATATATAAATAGGTACAGATAATATATCTTTATAATATATTTTAAATAGGTAATTCATATCTTGACTGTTTATAAGAGCAAAATCAAAGAAATAATTTTTTAAAAATCTCCAGAATTCTAATAAAGTTCCACGAGGATTTTCACGAGATTTTAGAGAAAAGAAATCTAGATATTTCATATTTTTCCAGGGAATAGGCACCCTATATTAAAAGAAAAAAGATATCACATGTATTATCAAACTACGAGAGAGAGAAATTAGATATCATTAATAAGTTATCTTTATAATATTCGAGAGATACGAAAACTGACAGATGAAAAATTAAAGGGGATGATCTAGTCATCCGAGACGAATATCAATCTGGGATTTATTCACCGCTGATAGAAGAACCGACCACAAGCCTGTGAATGACCGCGAACAGGAATTTCCAGCGAATTTTCAGTGAAAACTCTGAATTTCATAGGATTGTGCATCAGCAAGAAAATTTAAAAAATTTATTTTCGTCACGAACGAGAAACGTTCTTTTTCCGTGATGCACGAATAATAGACACTTTCGAAACGGCTCCAACTTTCAGAGCGAAACGCGATATCGAGCATCGATTTAGATGGACGCTGTCATTTGAAAGCTCGTCGGCCTGTCCTCTGTCTTTAAAATCCGTGACTTTGATTCCTTTCCCATGATTGAAACGCGAGAGGGTGTCGATCTTCAGTCAAATGCCTCTTAAAATAAATGTAGCACGTTCAATAATGCGCTCGCTTCAATGTCGCTGTTTGTTCCTTGTAACAGGAGATTGTGATAGTCGGTACCAAAGTAAATTCATCCCATCGAGGAGAGAAGGGCGCGGGTGGTCGGACTCCAAACCCTGGAGCAGGCCCGGCATACGTCAATATTGTGCAACCGTGATACTAATATTAACCTGCCCAATAATCGATTACCGAGTTGTTGTCGATGCAATGTAGTCGGCGAATCGACAAAACGCGTGAAATTGGCAGTTACCGAAAATAACGAACACTCACGTGTACTCAAAAAATATCGATCACTTCCGCTAGATGAATAGAGATAGATTTTACACGTGCACTTCTTTCTCGCGGGGTATTTATGTAATCCTCGTGTATGTGAAATGAAATAAATAAGCGTAATTAAATCCTAAAAATTGTGAAAGTTAACGATTTAAAAAATATTGCTTGGATTCTTCAAGAGGTAGTCTCAGAAAAATCTATTTATCTGTTTACAACAACAACAGTGTGTCAGTAGGGCAAATATTATTCCACATGTCGCAGTAAATTATAACCGTTCAATTGTAACCATATATGATTATAAATTGCAAGCAATTATATAATACTATGATATTGAATAATTATGTAATAAAACAGAACACACAATAGACTGCAAGTAAATTTGCACATGTAATCATTGCAGATCTCTGTATGAGGAATGGACCGAAATTTATTCTTCTTCGATATGCAATTGCACTCACGTGATTGCATTCACGCTAGAACAAAGATTTAATGATTATTCGGAGGCCATAAAACATACCGTTTTATAAAGCTTCGAAAATCTTTTTCCTCACGAATCTCTTTGTGACATAAATATTTAATAAATCTATAAATGTCAAGATTTCTCTTATAGTGGAGACCAAAAGCCGCTTTAAAAAAACCTTTCGCCAGAAATGCACTTTGTATCGGTTACGTGCAAACGCACTCCGAGATGTCGTCGAGATTCGGGCAGAGAAAGTGACGAATATTTCGCGGCCCGACCAGACCCTGCTGACGGCGAGCACAGTCTGCCAACCAGAGTCCAACAGCCGTTACACGTTCGGTCGATATCGGCGGGCCGATTCCAGATACCCGGAAGATTGTTTCCAGGCGACCCGCCTTCACCTCCGCTCGCATTCTCTTCAGGAACTCTTTTAGCGGGTCGAGCGGCGGCGTCTGGTCGCCTTCTGGCTCGTCGAGCCGTGAGCAGCTCCCCTTCGATGAACTCTCGAGATCGTCCGAAGCCGTCTTCTCGATCACTTCCGCTTCCCCCGCGATCCCCTTCTCGGCCGAGGCAAACGCATCGTCGACCATCGTCCGTGCATCGACGTCGCGCGTCGAGAGACCCTCCTGAGTATCGTCATAATGCTCGGTGTGATCGATGATCGAAGAAACGGTAGTGCTCTCCAAGTTTGTCTCAATCGACTAAGCAAACATTCAGCCATTTGTTTTACTCGCGATTAGAATTTCATGTATTGTGTAATATAGTAAAGTAGAATGTCTACTCAAGTCTTGTAAAAAACATTCTCTCATCTTTCAGGTATTTTTTGAAATTTCCAGGTAAAGGAAATTTTTAAAAATATTTTTGTAAAACATCAAACATAAAATTCACAACTTGACTTAGGTGGATTACTTATAAGAGCTTAATATAAAAGCAAATTTATTAAATATATTAAAGAGGGAATTTAAAAAAAAAATTCTTTACGTCCTAATAAAATTCCATAAAAATTCTGATTTGTCCAGGTATAAAAGAAAGAAATCTCTGAGAATCTCAAGTTCTTCATGTTTTTCTAGAGAGTAAGTACTCTGAGTAAAGTCACTAAAATCTCTCTTTCCTTCTATAATCATTTAATAAGTGAATAGCTAAACGAAATAAGTAAATAACTTCCAGCAAAATAAAGCTCGAAAAATTCGATATTTTTTTTCAATATATTCTAATATATTTGTTCGAAATATGAGAGCGCTACGTTTTTTACGCGACTGAGGTTAGAGAAAAGCGGCCCCAAAATCAAAGTTCACTCCTCAGACATCGACGCGAGTGGGATATTTTGTAAAATTTTACGACGCAATCGCACCGATCGCAAAATTCAATGTGACTGATCGTTTTCCCGGCATTCTATTCGTGTCTCGGTCGAGCGTACCTCGCTACTCCCACCTTGGGAAATGTGACGATGAATCGATTCGATCTCAATTTCGGTTTTATCGCCGGCGACAGACTGTCTCGCCGACACTGTGTCGACGTTGGAGTACTTCGGGTCATCTCCGTGATCCTTCAAGATCTCGAGGCTTTCCGAAGCTCGCTTTTCACGAAGCGCTCCCCCGCAAACATCCTCATCGGTGTCGCTCGCCTCCTCCTGACACGTGTTTGATTGAATACGAGCGTTCGATAAAATCGAGAAAAGCGACGTCTTCACGACGTAGAGATTATCTATTCCGATTTAATGTAATCTCGATAACACAACTGGGAGCGAAATTCAAGTACCTCGCTTCAAGTATCTCGACCGAAATTTAATATTCAATTTAACCTACTTTTACACATCTTGTACGCGGTTATTATAATCTCCTCCTTTATATTATCACCAAGTAACATTCGCGATCGCGATGCGCTTGATTCAAAAAATTTTAGTCACTTCGGTGCAAAGTTAAACGAAGTTTAGCACATATTTCCTGTAATCTACACGAACTGGTTAATTTTCGCCGGCTACGAAATACGAAAACCGAGTAGTCCGAAGCGCAAATGCGTATATAAAATATGCAGCACTGCTTGTAACGAGAAGTAGTTAGCAGTGGATGTAACGTGGATAGTGTATGACGAAAGCAGCTTATTCCGCGCATACGCAAGCTTATTGGCGAAATTTTGCTCGGGAAATTTATTCAATTTTATTCCTCGTTATTGCACGTTTGTAATTTTCCAATTGTAACTTTTGCGTACGTCGTTTCAACATTCTCATTTATCTATTTTGATAGAACGCTATTATATCAGCGTTCATTTGACGTTTGAGCATCGAAGTGGACACTGATTGACATGCTATATTAGCTTTAATTAATTATCTAAACATCATTAAATTACGTTATAATTATTAATAAAGGGGCAAAGTTGTTTCGTAATAATTAAAACGTCGCAACTTTCCTTTTTAAACGCGCGCCCAACGTGGAAATGCGCTTTGCAATTATTAAATCGTTATAAAATATGCAAATGTTGTGTATATAAACCGTCCGCCCCGTTGCATTGTTCTCTTTAGAAAGGCGGTTATATAACTTTATTACAATTATAGCCTCGAAAATTACAATGCGTCCCGCTCGGTTAAAACACGGTTTGCTTACGCATAAAACGGCTCTACCGTATCTAAGTTATAAATAAATGTCAAATTTGCTCACCACACGCTCTGTATCATAAGTCAAAAGTCTATTCATCTCAACGAATATGTATGTATTCTAATTATCCCGAAAGTAGCTTCGTACGCGATGCTGTATGCATATTAAACGACAATCATCCTCTAATTATAATTTGACAAAATATTGCTCGCTCTCGGCATTTTCGCTGAATAAAAATTCAATCGGAATCCCCAATTTTGCGGAAATTCGCGCTCATTTTCCCGGTAATTTTACGACACATTTTCTCGGGATCAATTTTCACACCGCCCATTACGACTGCAAATCCTCCGAGGAATACACAGGATAGCGGAAATCTCATTAACCGCGCGAGTAAAGGGCGATTCTTTTGCGATCTAATGATCCAATGGTATAAACGGAAAAATCGCTAAACGAGAACGAGTGGAAAGAGCCCGAATCCAATATTTTATTCAAGCCGGCGAAGAAGAGAAACACATCGCGCGCCAACGCGATACCTTTTCCGCTGCTGTGAACTCGCAGCTGCAAGACGTCGTCGTCGTCGTCGTCGAATCGATCGTCTCGGACGACGGTCCCGAGACGGACGCTTCCTCGCTCGAGGAATCAGCAGCGTGTTCGACCTCGCGACGGTGAACGGGCTCGCCGCTGCAATCGAGATTCGCCAGATATCCGTAGAGATCCAAGAAAATCCTCAGGGGTATCATGGCTGAGCCGCCTTCCGGCTCGTGCGTCAGTAACTCGCAAACGTATATCATCGTCTCCAGCAGATTCTGAAGCGGACGTAAATTACAGCCGCGAGATTAATGGCGTTTACCTCTTCGCTTAATTATATAAGATATACGAGAATATAGAAAGAAGAGATAGTTATGTGTTAACAGAGTGTCTACTCAAATCTTGTCTTCAAAAAAATCCCATGATCTTTCGGGTATTTTTGTTCAAAATTCTAGGTAAAGAGAATATTTGGAAGATTTTTTTATGCAACTTTCTGAAACAAGTTTTTTTACATTGTATGCATTTTTCAAATATACAAAGGAAAAATAGAGTCACGAATGGAATTTCAAGATTTGCAAATGTACTGGAGGAATTAAATAACTTTAGCAAGATCAATATTTTTATTTACGTGACACATTTTCATTTTTCCATCATTAAAAATAAGAAATATGTACTGCATATATTTAATATTTTGTTGAGATATTGAATATATATAAACAGAGACAGATATATATTTGTAATGTCAATATTTATAAAATACATAATTTAGTTTGCTTGTCTCAGAATATTACAGCAAATTTATTAAGGAGAAAATTTTTTTAAAATTTCCCGAATCTCAATAAAATTCTACGAGAATTCCTTGATATTTCCAAGTACAAAAACAATTCCTGATTTCTATGTTTTTCCAGGGAATAGATATCGTGATTAATTTTTTTTCGTTGATTATAAAAAAAGGGAGTTATCTTTATATTTCAAATTATATTTGTTAACAAACGTACAGGAAAAATAAAAAATCCAAACTTCTTGCGAACATTTTTGCTGGAATTTTTGTTATCTACTTCCATTGAAATATTTTTTAGTTATTATTTTTCATTAAAAAAAAAAAGATATCAATCGTATACAGAATGTATAACGATACGTTACTGCATTCTTTTGACTCGACCTGATTTGTTATATTCAATACCGCTAATGGCTCTTCAATAATTAATTTCGTTAAAAATCCGAAAATTGACAGCTGTCTATCAGGAATACAGAAGGAATTTAATCAGCTAAATTACTGTTTCATGTTTTAAGCGCACAATGTAAATTTTCGCAGCAACATGAGTCAATAAACTTTGTCATTTTCGTTTACAAATTTCACAAATCACACGTCAGATCATGCACTGACATTATGTCAATTCTCTTAATTGTTCTCGAGAATCAACTTATATCGCGTTATTTTTAATTCGTAACAAGCAAAAATTGAAACATCTTTTTCAATCGTTATAATCTAAAAAAACTTTACGAAAAATAGATCCATCGCGATGTCCGACATCAACTTACATTTCCTAAAAATCCGCAGGCGACCGCGAGGAATCGATAAAAATCACAGTACTCCTTATCCGGCAATAAACCAGCCACCATGAGAAGCTGATAGAGGTTCGTCTCGGGCAAATCCAACCCACGCCAGTCCTGCACGAGGGCTTTCAAGCGGACCTTGTCCACGTGACCGAATCTATTGAGTAGGGTCTTCAGGTAGCCGGGCGTGATGCCCGTGGGGTGGGCGAAGGGCGGATACTCCAGTCTGTCCTGTAGGACAATATCGACGGCCATTCCGGATTGTTCGCGGTCAGTTACCAGTTGCCAGATAACCTTGCGATGGCCGTGTCCGGACCATCGATAATACCCCCTGGCGTGCGTGTACGTACACATATAACGCGACGGAGCTGTTGCAAACCGGTTTCGGAGTATGTGCTATAGAAATGTCGCGCGACAAGCGCGTTTCCATCGGACGACGCCTCGCTCTCCCACGGGGGTGCGAATTACGCTGATATTTGTCTTGCAGCTCTCTCCATTCTAGGAGAGCGACGTACACATCCGCCGGAAATATCGCGCTATAAGCAGGTATCGCGTGTCAGCTGCGCGGTAACGCGATATATCACAGATAAACGAGGAATTTCAGTCATCAGTGATAACAATAACTGCGCGCGCGCGAGCGTTATTGCACTGAATAACAGTTACAAATTAGATTATGCTCGCTGTAATTAAATTAATCGGTAAAATGCATGAATGTTGCGAGAGAGAAAGAGAGAGAGAGGAAGAGAGCTGCGTATAGTGACATATACTGAATGTTTCACGAGGGAATGCATCGCTTCATCTTCAGCGATGTGTAATTTAACGGAATTGAAACCAATTTTGCGTCTGTCAACATTTAAGCCGTGATGGTAATTAAGGAATTATTTAATCCTTAACATCAAAGAACTTAATGAAACATGCTTTGAAATAAAAACAAAAGTGTCATCCATAAACTTTTAAACAAGACGCATTTTTATAGAATGATATGTAAAATTCCTAAAAAATTCATCAAGAAATAATATTTTTTAACTGAATTTGGAAACGCTTTGATAGAACATCGAGATTTAATATATCGAGAGTAAATTTCCGCATTAAAAAATAATAATAATATCAATATAACGCTGTAAAGAACTTGATTGGCCGTTGAATTAATTTCGTTAACCGATACAACAATTATTCATTAAATCGCGTTGCGCGAAGAATTTGCAAATTTATCGGTAGCGCATGAATAATGATAAATGGATATTAATAAAGAGAATAATAATATTATATATTAATATAATTATAGGAGGAGGAGGGGGATTGAAATTGTTTGCGCGCAAAATATTCGCGTCGAGTGTTTATTAATTCGGCGCTCTAATGGAATTTAATTCTTTTCCAGTTTTAAATGCATGTCTATATCCCGACGCAACAGATTTCAACTTTTAATTAATCGATTAATCGAATAAGAGAAAGATCGCAAGCTCCATCGGTAACTTCTCTTTAATGTTGTTACTTCTTGTAACCAGAATTACGTAAACTTATAATTACAGACATCCGTTCCGAGGAACGCGGGTGGAGGAACTCCGGAGATGAACGTGTCTTATATACTTATACTTTACAAATAATATAATAACGAATATTCGCAGAAGCAATGTAATATAGATCGATCGGCACGCGTGGAATTTTGATTAGTTTTTGCGCAAGTAACATGTAATATTTTTAAAAATATATTGTCCAATATGCTTACCCTTCTCCATTACGAACTTTAAACAAATAAAAAAGAAGAAGCAAAAGACATATTTATATTAAATTTTTCCACATATGTTACCTTATATTTGATGTCTAAGATACAGATTAAATATTCGTTATTATATGTATTTCTCTTGATATTTTTATTCAGAAATTTTCCTGATGATTAGATTTTGCATTATTTAATATTAAAATTTCTGAAAAGTGATTTTAAAGAAGTGTCAATACAAAATGTCTTTAATAAATTTCGATTATATCGTTTATATATGTATATAAACGAGAGAGTCTGGAGATCTCTTTTCCTCTTAATTATTAAATCATATATTTTCTATTAGCTTTATTAATTAGGCTTATTCCAAAATATTGTGAATCTTAACCGTAAATGATGTGTTATGTCTCTTTGTAAATTTTTATTATTTTTCAATAACTCAGCCCTCAATATTAAAATTTTTCAATATGACAATCCAAATATTTCTCAAGAGTCTAAAACCTTTATATATATATTGATTTTTAGGGCCAAGTTATAACATAAAATTGCGGATAAATATTGTACGATAAATAATAGATTCGAGGAAAGATGATGCAAGAAATATGACGGAGAAGAGGGAGAGAAAAAGGGGAATCAACGCGAGCTCTCAACCGAAGCGAAGCGGGAGCGATGTGTTTGCACAAAAATGAACCGTACCTTCGCCGGAGGCACCTCGCCGTTCGCCAAAGCGCGAAAATACGCGGCCGTCCATCGCAGAAGATCGTACGGCTGCGTTCGAATCGCCGCCTTCGCGTAGAGCTTGAGAATGTGCGGGAATGTCGGCGGTATATTTATTTGTTGGGCGCAGTAAATCCGCTCGGTCTGCGGATCTGACATTTCGCGCACGGAGCGGAAGAACGCGAGCGAAAGCCAAGACAAGCGGAAGCGACAAGAGACGAACGAATCGCGGCTCGGTATCGAGCGATTCGATTCGCGGAGGCATCCGTCACTTCCACTTTGATGGATACTTCGAGAGACAATATCCTGGAGTTCAAGTAAATATCAGAATTTTAATACACGAAAAATGGCAATCTTTAAACAAATTCTTTTTACAGCTCAAAAATATTATATAAATTTTTTTTTATATTCTATTCTCCCACGTTAAAAGTTTTTAAATATATATATTTTTTTTTTCAATGCTTATTGACGTGGAAAATTTTATTTTACAAATATATAAATATATATATATAGAAATATTTAAAAACATATATAAATTAAAAAAATTTCCAACATGGAAAAAATACACTTCACAAAACGTTAATAATGCTGAGCAGCTACTTATTTTTCTATTATTGACGAAAGAATTAAATTATCGCGTTAACAGTATTATTTTATTAACAGCTATTGTTCAGCAAATCTTCAAAGATTACACAATAAGATAGATTTATTCAAATACGAATAATATACATCTCCGAAAGAGATAACGAGTAATCTAATAAGCTATAGCTTTTATATAAATTTTGTGTCATAATCCAAAGCCTCGCTATAGTTGGTGGAAAGTCCCGCCAAAGTCCTCCGCAGGGAATTTAACACTTCAGTTGCAAACTCAAACTGCAATAACCACGAACGATGAAACATTGAAAATGTACTTCATTTTACGAGAAGTGTACACGTCGACCCTTTTAAAATTTAAATAACTGGTCGGTTATTTGACTCTCACATGTCGCTTTTAATATCTATTCGTTCAATTTCAGTCAATTTGCTATAAAATTACCTATATATATATATATATATATATATATATATGTCTATCGGCACATCCACCTTTTAAAGTTTATAACAATTTTATGTGTGACAAAATATCTAGAACGAGTTCACAATTTGCTTGGACATAATTGTTTTCGTCATCTTTAATGAAGCACATCTTGTTAATGCAAATAACAGTTTTGCAAATAGAAGCGTTCAACGTCATACATGTCACGTTCAAAAATTTTAATGCTGAAGGGTGAGTGCTACCTAAAAATAATAAAAGCTCAATTTTCAGTTTTCCAATAACTGACATCATTATTTATAACTAAAAAATTCACAATATTTCAAACTAAACTTGATTAAATAGAAATATTGTCATATATGTAGAAAACGAGATCTCTAATAAACGCTTACATATGTATACAGATAATCGAGATTTTTTAAAGGACATTTGTTGACTCTTCTCTGAAATTATCTCTCAAGAACTTTGAATATAAAAATAATACAAGATCTAGAAAATGTAACCGTTTCGAAAAAGTCTGAAAAAAATCTGTATATTAAATACCAGACCAGACTTCGACACGTAAACAATCAATTTCGAACAATCGAAATTCCACAAGACCAAATATCCAAGCTAATCACGCACAATTTGCACGTATAATGCTTTGCTCTAGGAATACGCGTTTACAATCATCCATGGCCAGTCTCAATGAACATACACCAGTCAATATTTTTATAAACGCGATGAAAGCACGGTGAATTGCCTGGAACAATAAGACCAATACGCCGACACCCTCAATGGAATACAAATGGTATTGGGCAAACAACAGAGATCGACAGCCCTCTCTGGAAATCGAACGGCCGCCACCGGCAGTGTCCTCCTCCACCGTCAGAATCAATGATCGATCCGACCTCATTCCTCCCTCGCATTATTGCGACCCTCCATTCTATTATCCATGCGTCGACACATATACACGTTTCTCGATACGGCCTCTCTGTCGCTTTTGTCGCGATGCATAAATGAAACGTTCGTATTCAGTTCGAGTCTCGCTACCGATGTTTTCCAACGTGTAAAAAATGCCTGCCTTTTCTTCCTTCCTTTCCTGGATAAGATAAACTTCCACCTTTGAATTAAGGATTAAGAGTACAGATAAATAATGGTGAATAATTCTCAACATTCGAATAATATATACTTTAAAAGATTAATTTCAAAAACGCACATCGAATATGAAGAATAAAAATAAATTTAAAGACTATATATATGTATAAATATATAAAACTAAAAAAAATATTTTGGTTATATTTATTTTCACTTATTGTTAGAAAAATATCGAGGTCAAAATCTTTCAGGAATAAAGCGCTATCATTGCACAGAGACACGATTGGAAAATTAATCTTAAAATAGATTTATTACAATGTTTAATTATCTTATATCTGTATTTCCGTTTTCAATAAAGTAAATAGATATGACAGTAGGTTTGGATATAAATTTCGTTATAGAACAAGAATTTAAAAATCCAAATTTCCTCTCCTGAAAGGATATTGACAATTATCGTTATTAGAAAACGATAATGACGATTAAAAAGCTATCGATGGCAGTCTATAATTAGAATCTTGTTACAAAAAAAATTCTAATAAAGTTTCATAAGAATCCCTGATATTTCCAGGCACAAAAGGAATCCCTGAAAATTCCAAGTTTTCCACGTTCTTTCAGGGAGTAGACACTCTTTAGAAATATAGAGAAAGTTCCTCGATAAATTGAAAGCAAATTTTTCGCGAAACAATTTGCCGTTCTTTGACTCTTTCTCTCTTTCTTCTCTGCTAGACTAAACATGCATTTCCTTTTGATACTTTTCATCTTGAGCGTAATCGGCGGAACACCTAGTTTTCAATCGATCGCGGGTCGCGTCGCGAAAAATCGCGTTATTCGCGATCCTCGTCGTCCTCCCTCCCACCGCGAGTTCCGCTCTATCCCTGCATGAATATCAGAGACTGCGAGAGGACTCGAATAGGGAACGGAAGCAATTTCGTCGTCCTTCAGGAATGGCTTTGGCATGATCGCCGCCAGGACGTCAATCGTCCATTGAACGGAGTTCAATGGGACGGGAGGGGAGATCTGATTGCGAACACGAGGAGTAATAAGCGGCGATGGCCGGTACCAGCAGTCGAGGGTCGGTGCATCGTTCCTCGATGCCTCAAAGGCCAAGAGGTGAAAAAAAAAGCGCGGACCGACATTAATCGAGAGAGATGAATCGTTCGGATGAAGTCCCGCTTCGGTGTCTTTCCTGTTGCAAAGTGACGTTTCGCGGACCGTCGAGCGGAGACTTGGCGGCCGGAACGATCGTCGGTGAACGGTGAAATCGCGCGCTAATGGCGACGACGAGAGAAATTTATGTGCGTGAGAGGATTGCGAGCGTGGCCGCTGGCTGAATTATTAGGGTGGTTTTGGGCGAACGTTTTAACTGAAACCGCCGCTCCGCTAAGCGTTAAGAGGAAAATAAATGTCCCAGCTATGTGCGTGTATCCGGATATTGAAATTTTATTCAAGGGAATCTCGTATCTCGTCTCATTCGAGATTCACATCGCGTATCCGATCGTGAAAAATACGTATAATGGGTTCTTAATTTAACGCGCGAGATGGAATAGAAAGAGAGACTTATTTTTTATTTATCTTTCTTTTAGGCAAAAAATTTGAATATTTTCCAACTCTCGGAAGAGAACATAAGAGAACAAAAGCATCTAAAAATATAGATATATACAGGGGGTGTCTACTTAGATCTTGTAAGAATTCCCTGATCTTCCAAGTATCTTTGTTCAAAATTCCAGGCACAGAGAATATTCTACAAATTTTTTTCGTAAACTTTTTAAAAAATAAGTTCTTTTTATTGTATTCGTTTTCTAGATTTTTACTTCATACAAGAATAAAATATAAAACTATTTAAGTTTCAGGTGTTAAAATTGCAAATGCATTTTGAAAAAAGTGAAGTTTTCGCGTAAGATCAACATTTGCATAACACTTTTATATTTTTATCGTTAGAAATTACAATAAAATATCTATAATAATTATGTTACACACACATAATTTAGCTCAGCTTGCCAACTACTTGCAACATAAGAGCAAGATTATCAAACAGAGAATTTTTTCAAAAATTCCCTGAATCTCAATAAAATTCCATGACAATTGCTTGATTTTGCGACGCGCAAAAGAAATTCCTGAGAATTCTTTATGTTTCTTCAAAGAATAGACACTCTAGAAATATAGAGAATGTTTATCGATAGTCACCCAAGTCACAAAATAGAGAAAGATTCTGAAATAGATGAGTCGCCAAGCTGTGTAGACATTAAACAATCCCCCCTAAAGTTGTTATATATGACTAATGGCAATGGCTTCTGGCTCTTTTGCTCTTGTAAACAATGCTAAAAGCCGACAAGAGTCGACGACTTTTCTCGTTCTTCGACCCGCTTTCGCGACTTTCCGTGCAAGTAATTGCGGGAGAAGTCGATCGGCCGGCGCGGTTATTGCGTTCACCTCCATAGGTACTTCCGGCGCCTATAGCCGCGAGTATTGTGGCACTTATGGCAGTACTGCCACACTGCTCGGTGCATATCTGATACCGTCGTGAGCCCAACAATGAATAGGCGACAGGCGTAATGCATGCCGGCTGTAACAGTTGCACGAAGCGAAACGACGTGGCTTTAATAACTGATATCAAGGGGCAAAAAACACTGAAATAAAAATTGCAAGTTAAATTCATAAAACCGGTGCGCCAGGGCTGGTTTTACATCGAAAGTGGATTCGTGAGTTATATTACTCCACTATCTTGCATCTGAAAGTACGATTAATTTTTTATAAAAAATTGTTTTATTTCCTTTAAATATTTGAAAAAAATTCAAATATCCAAGATATCTCGTTACTTAAGACTTTACTCGATACAGAGCTTTTTCTTCGAGATTTCTTTTATAAAATAAAATATAAAAATACTAAAAATTATATACATGTATGTACATTTTTTTATTTAAATATTTAAATAAACTTTTTTACATTTTAATTCAAACATATTAACTGCTAAGATGTTTAAAGTTTTCGTAGGACGATAATTCAAGCAATGGAAATTAAAATCAATACTATTGCATCTGCAAACTTAATAAAAAAAATCCAAATTTTAATATTTTTGGCTTATGTATTTTCGTTATTATTATATTTTTTAAATTTTTGCTGGCAGAAAAAAACGAGTATATTCAGCGAGTGAAAAATAAACGAGCAAAATAAGCCATTCACGTAATTAATGTTGGTTAATATTTGTTAAGAGATGAAAGCTCTCTGGAAAGCATCACGACTAATAAAATAATTAGTGAAGCTGCGAGCAATGTACACTTATTAGGCGGCACATTATATTTCGGACGGACGCAAATACGAAATTACTATGGCTAATACGTATAAATTAATGCGCTCTGGTCACTTCGAACTTTCCGTCCGACCAAATGACCGCGAGAGATTTAATTTCGTGCGATAACATCCAACGCAAATCCAAATCGGCGAAAATTCAATGTCCATGCTAATCGGCAGGGAGTTTCATCGTCGGTGCGCGAATCGACCGAGAGGATGCTGGTTATATTAGAGAGTTAAGGCCAATTATACGGCGGGACTAAATCACCCGGTAGCGACACTGGCAGTTGCATCTAGCACCTGGTGCAACATTGTGTACGTCGTTGGCGCGCAGATTGCACCCATGGGCGGTAACCGTGAAGGCTCAATGGACACTCGCGATGGACATAAAGCGCATTTGCATAGGCACGTTTCGCGTGCTGGCAAATGCGGACAAGAGAGAGAGGCCGGGATTTTTCTATTTTAATTAACATTCCCATCCCAGTTAGTTTGCTGCGCGCGTTGACATGTATCACTGGAGAAGCGTTGAAATACTCTTGTAAATATTTTCGACATCTGCGTCATTTTGATTAATTTTTCTGCTATTAAATCGATCGTCTTGCATTTAGCTTTTAGCAGTTTGTACGTACACTCTCGCAACTTTCTCCTTAAAAGAGGACTTTGTGAGAGACTTTGCAAGAGGCAAATAACAACTTCTTGAAATAACTTTTTTTTGCTCAAGTCGTTCATAAATTTGCGAGCGCTTATCAAAAGCGCACGAGCAATGTACGTACGATTGTATATGTGTAATATAATTGCCAGAAATACATGTAATAAAATTATAAATATAATCTAATCGTTACTCAATCTTTCTCTCTGAGTAGAAATTGAAAATTGGAAACAGAAGTTTTGACAATGCAATCTACATCTGTTGCATGTTTGTAGTTATGGCAATGTGATAAATGTATTATTCGGTAAATCATGATTATATACGAAACAAAATCCATTTGCTGTATCCAAAAGCAAGATTTAATCTTCTTGAAACTTGTAATCTGAATTCTCATCTTTTGGAAAATTGGAAATTCTACATTTATAGTTTTGGATATAAATTTTAACATTTCTCGAAACATCGATATTTGCTTTATCAAATTTGTTCTTTTAACACTTTAAATTTAATCATATCTCAATATTATATTTATTACACGCATAATTGTTATTAATTTTTAAACTTTCTTTAAAAAGAGTTTTTAGAATGTATATTAAAATTATAATTAAAATTGCAATTATACGACAATCCATAAAATAATTAGTTAATAATAGGATTAGGATAATTAATTGCAAGGATTAAGTTGGATTAGTATATATTAGATAAATCATATTATTATAGAATAGTAATAATAATTTAAATATTTTATCAGATCATCGTTAGAGTTTCATGTAGATCCTTTGATTAATTTACTATTTATTTCTCTATTCAAGACATGAACAATTTTTGAATTAATTGGATAGCCTTGTAAAAGTGAGAGTGCAGAAATAAAGTGACTTTACGAATTAAGATTCAGATATGCAAATACGTAAGAAAAGCTTAAAAAGAAAATCTTGCTACTCGGTTAGTTTCGGATAAATTTCTCTTTAAGAGAATTTTAATTCGAGACTTAATTATCAAGATTAACTTTTCAGCTGCAGCGCGTTGGACTAAATTTTTGAAATCACCGACAAAGAATTAAAAATATAATGTAATATCATGTAAATATAATGTTAATATACATTGCTCGGGAGAAAAGAATTTAATCTCTATAAAGCAGCATAAAAATACATAAATTAAATTGCGAGAGAAAAGTTCAACTGTTTTTTTCCATATTTCTGCAAAATTCTTAATATTAGTTTAATATATATATTAAACCACACATATATTAAACATACATACATATGTTTGTTTCATTAAAAATTTCTTTTGCCAAGAAGTTAATATTAAAGAGAGACCTCAAAAGTTGTACGTAACGCGCAATTAAAATTTCATTAAAAAGGGGCTACGATTTCAAATTGATTAATACTCGGCAGGATGAAACAAGAGATGTTCTAGGGGCAACAATTCTAAAAAAAAAAAACCAAAAAAAAAATACAAATTTAATTAAACCTGAAATTACATCAACGTTGTGTCCATTAAATTCGAGCTTTTTTACTACGACGTCATAATTTTGCGTGACATCATTCATGCTATCCCCGTCAAACGTAATTTTGGCGGGGGTGGCTAAATTAAACTTACAAACGGCTCTCCAAGTGTTAACACAGATTAAAGTGACGGCTCGTTAGACGTGTCGTTCGGTAGACGCGGGATATCCATCGTAAAGCCGCGAGCGGGATGAATACCGCATAGCGCAGCGCACATGTAGTGCATGTATGCATACATGTGTGTGTGTATGTATGTATATATGTATAAGGTAGCGCATAATATATGTCTGGCGCTCGCGGTAGTTACGTGACCGGGGAACGAAAATAGATGCACGCGTCCATTTTCCGTCACGTCGTACGGCATATGCTCGTGTAGCTTATCGCGCACGTTTCTCGTCCGGTCGAAAGTAATTCCGCGTCTCGGGATAAGGAAAAGCGCGCGCGCGCGCGCGCAGGGAGTTCAACAGCCTCCTCGGGACGTCGTTGTCGTCGTCATCGCGATGCGACGCGACGCGACTTCCGGCATCCTTGGCGGAACTTACAGAAAAGAGATTCGCTTTATGGAAATGCGTGCTCGCGATACGTGTATCTGCAACGTCGAAACGCCCGGAGAAATGACAAGAATTGCGCGCAAAATGCCTCGCCCTATATAAGTTCTCGCTTTAAAAATTTTCCGCCTCCTTCCGAGGCGGGTAACCCGCGATAAACTCATTTCGACATCGTTTTACCGTCTTCCACTTCCCGCTACGCGTTCCTCAATAACGTTTTCCAACGAGTCCTTTTGACGCTCGCAGGCTCTCTTCGGAGATTCGTATCCTTAGATTACCAGGGATGTCTAACTCAAATCTTGTAAAAAAATCCCTCGAAAAATTTCTCTGATTCTCCAGATATATTTGTTCAAAATTCCAGGTAAAGAGGGTATTTTCAAAATTTATTTATTTGTAATTTTCTAAAATACATTTTTTTCATTTATATACGTTTTTTGATGTTTTTCGCTCATACGAAGAAAAAGCACAGAGCCTTTCAAGTTTCAAGTGTTAGATTTGTACATGAACTGAAAAAGATTGAACAGCTTTCGTAAGTATTTTTCACTTGAATAACATTTTTTATCAAATTAAAATTATTAAAAATTGCAATAAAGAATATTTGTAATAATTATATTTTACACACATAATTGCCAGCTTGCCGACTGCTTGCTATATAAGAATAAAATTATCAAAGAGAGAATTTTTTAAATTTTTTTAATAACTCCCCAAGTCTCAATAAAATTCCACGAGAATTTCCCGATTTTTCCAAGTACAAGAGAGATCTCTGATAATTTCCGGTTTTCCATGTTTTTCTAGCGAGTAGACGTCCTATTACTCTAGAAATCCCGATCTCTCGCGCATCTCGTTAGATATCTTCTCCTCCCTAGCTCTCTCGTTTAATTTAGCTTAATTCAGTTATAGTTTATGTCTTCTGGCACGATACGCGATATGCGAACGAGAATCCCGGGAACGGATTGTCGTCTAATTATATCATCAATGTAACGAAAGCAAGAAGTCAGAAGCCGACCGAGTAAGTTAGAAACGAGAATAAGTACGGATGACAAGATGAATTAACAATCTTCAGGATACAAGTCATGGAGGCAGTGCAAAGGTACAAGTCGAAATGCGAGGCGACGCTTGTGTAACTCGGCTTGAATTACACAACGTTACAGTCTGCGAATCGGAGGGAGAGGATGCTTGACCCTATGTAACGCATGATTCCTACACGTACATGCATTATATATACATTATATATGTATTAGATTCACAGATACTGTGTCGACATATTATGATCGTTAATGGGGCCGCGACATGTATCTCGTCGGCGCAATGAAATTTATTCGCGCGCTGATGAATGCAAAATCATTGCTCGGTACTTATGATCAATCCTCGTGAAATTCCGATGAACGCTGCATTAATTTTATACGCGAGCTATGCACGTTAATATCGGGATATATTCATACGTGGAGCGTAAAGAGGCCATTAGACTGATTTAATGGTGATATTATTTATTCGCGTTGTTACCCACGGTCAAAAATCATCCGACAATCATGATATGACTATATCATGACATAATTATATCGCAGTGAATAATATCCATTGTGCGTTATCTCTTTTCGCACACTTGAAAAAGAACGATTTTGTTGAAAGATGTTCAGTTGCAATCATGTAGTGATTGATGGATAAAAAGTTTTTGTTCCGATTGCAAATCGATTTTTACATAAATTAAGATTTGAGATTCCAGTTATTTGAAAAATTTATTGTGAAAATTATTTTTTATTTAAACCGCTATCATAAATGATACAAATAGTTGAGATGCCTCATATTTAATGCCAAATGAATTTGTTTAATTATAAGTTTCATTAATTTCATATCGAAAATATGATTTCGGCTAATTAAAGAGCTATATTTAACGTCAAATGTGAAATATACATATACGAGAATCAAAATTTTTAATAAACTTAGCGTCAGTTTGCTTGAATGGCAGATATGATCGAGGAATAAAAAAACGAGATAATTTATTGTACAGTCGAATGGATTTAAAAATCATATGAATTCAACGTCAATTCAAGACTATTTTATCGAATCGAGCAACGTGCTGGATTTGCACGTTTGAAAAAGCAGAGGCATTAAAACTATGTAAAAAATTTTCATATTTTCAGTATTTTACGTAAAATTTTTTAAAATTTTAAAGCAAAGCTTTATATTAATCACAATAATATGGCATTATAAATAGCTTGAATGTCGATTTTGCTTTATAAAATCCCCAAATTAATGTATAAAGATAAATATATTTCCATCACGTTATTAAAATTATTGCATCATGTCGTCTAATGTAAAATTAAAAGGAGAAAAAAGTAAAGATCGCACGTAATTTGTGAAACGACATATTTTTTTCTATTAAAATATATTCCACAACAGACTCTTTCTTCCTTTTTATTAGATAAATTTTAGCGTACTCTTTCCTCACGGAATCTTTTGCATCTCCTCGAACTTTTTTATCACTCTTTATCCGTTGTTTTCTCTTTAACCGTGATTTCATTTTACAGAGAAAAACAAATAAAACAAGTTATGTAACGACGATATAAAACGCTCGTTTCTTTTTTTCCCCGTGTCGAAAGAATTTTTCATCGTTTCAAAGAGACAGGCTGCATCTTGCTCACATCATATTGTAAACTCAAGGTAGGGAACGCTCCGTTTGTGTTCGATAATTACTTTCCACTCTGGAGATCAGTGGAAGGCTAACAGAAAACTAAATATAATCGCACGTCTGGAACCTCGTGCTCTTTTTAAGCGTTATTATAAAGACCAATCAATCCTCTCTTTGTCGCTAAAGTCACGACAAAACATGTTAACGAAATTACGATGTAAATGATAACACACACACAATAATATTGTAATATCAATAAAATCTCGATTATATATTTATCATAAATTCAGATAAAATGGCACGAAACCATTCGTGTATCAGTGCACTTGTAAATAAAATATTACAAGGTGCATTCTAAGAGCAAATAGAAGAGAAAATATTTCAAGATTATTGTGTTATTATTGTATACTACATGGTAAACTTATCGTTAATTTGTACATTCAAGTTTATATGTTTTTTCTGCGGTTTTTATGACGGTTTGAGATTAATCTTGGTGATTCATGATAGAAAGAAAAAAAAACTTGTTTACATGCGAAGAATAGATTTTTTTAACTTACAAATAAGTAAAAGCACACAAAAAATTGTGGTTTTCTAGCATTGAATGAAAAAAAAATATAACACAAGTGTTAAAATATATATATAGAGCCAAGTTATATAAAAATGAAATTAAGCTCGCCATTATGCATAAAGATTACAGGTCCCGAGACGTGGTAATGCGACAAATGTAGTCACAAACCGAGAAAGCTCATTAAAATTAAATTAGCTGATGCTCCCACTTTCAAAAAGTCATAAATAAATTTGATATAATTTTTGCAATATAAATTTGAAGAGATGTTGATTAATTGAAGACAATTAAAAAGTTTTTCACGAAAAAGCAAGATTTAATTTAATTCAATACATAACGCTAACATCTAATATCTTAAGCGTATAAAATTGTACATTTAAACTTGTCATCGCGAAAATGAAGCATAATTGTATGCGACAATATCCAATTCCAAAATCGGCTTAATTTATTTACAATTAATTTAGTTGCAATATAATATTACGCTATTAACGAAGTATCGATACTTTCCATTGAATGCCTGGCATTTATTCATTAATCTTTCACTGGCTCATAAAATGCGACAAACGCTAATTATCTTTTATTAATGGAACCAATATCTCCCTGAAACTTTTTTAACTTTGTTTGATCGATTTTTTTTATTTCCATCAATTTTCCCTTATTTTTACCGTGATAAGAATATTATTTTTTTCACAAAATAATAGAAGAAGAAGATTAAGAAACTTTTGCAGAAAAAAATCGTGTGATTTATTTAAGAATTAACAGAATTAATTATAACTTACTCGACGAAGAAAATAATTTGTCAGATATTTTATTCTTTTGCAAGCCAATCATATATAATCTTCCGATAGCGCGAGCCGATTTAAAATTGATGGAAAATGACCACGCGGCGTTATTCCTTGTGACATTTCGCGTCGATATTTCCTTAGCAAAAATGTCGAAAGAGTTTGTCATTTATCATGACTTATCTCACATTTCAACGGCTGAAAGATTCGCTTGAAAAATCGGAAATCGAAGAACTCCCCTTTTTTATCTACTTCCATAGATACCGGCTATACAAAATGTTCCCGAATCATTTCTCATTTCGCCGGATTTCCCGACTAATTTGGAGCCAATTAACGAAAAACGTGGCGAGACAAATAGTTTTTCGAAAATGAAGTATCATAAATGTGCAAACATTTATTTAACAAAAAATAATAATAATTCTCCAATTAATTTCAAGAACAAATTTATTTCAACAGAAATTCTTCTTTTAAAGATTAATTATTAAACTAATTAATACATGTCTTTAAAAAATTAGTAATGTCGAGGAAAAAGTGGTACTTTATCAAATTTTTCATAAGGAGACTTAAAGTTAGATAAAAAACGACGCGACATTCTATACAATCTCCTGACACCCTTCGTATAAATCTACCTTAATAAGTCATTATTTTACATTACGGAGTCCCGTAATCTTGGGCATAAATTGAATACGCAATTTCAGACGTAGAACCGGAGAACGAATCGACGGGAAACGAGTGTCTCGCGTCTCTCGGAATAAAGGATCTCGTTCCGCTCGATATTACGCTTCCGCGTTAAAACCATCTAAGGAGCAGGCCGCATGGAGGCGGCCGAAAGGGCCGCTTTGGGAATCGGTTTCGAGGCAGCGAGGCATTCGTTACCGTTTTATTTGTTTCAGCCGGGGGCAGGAGTCGGCGAGAACACACGATCGATCCTCCTGGCGGCGGCGACGACTGCGACTGCGACGCCGTCGCCGTCGCCGCCGCCGCCACCTCTTCCTCTTGGTATCTCGGTGACTTTGGGGGACCGGTTCTACCTACCTACCTACCTACCTACCTATCGTATACCAACCTAATCGATACTCGACCCCGACGACTCGTCTCTCTCGATTCGACCGCGCGCTTCTGCCTTCGAAGGACGACGACGCCGACGACGACGACGAGGAGAGAACGAGTACGTCGGCTCCTTTCTGGCAGCAGGCGTGCTTTTGTCGTCCCCCTTTGATCTAATCCCCCCGATGCGCGCACGAGAATCCCGCTTGATTTCTACCCCCCGGGACGGGTGGCCTTTCACCTCGGGGCGGGAAGTAATTATCGAGCACAAATAGGATACGATGGCGGCACCGCCATTGCAGCGCGTCGGATATAATACGTTATACAAGATGGTCCTTTAGTAGCTATCCTTAGAACGTGTGAAAAGGTAACTGAAGGATTTTCCATGAATCGAATAGATAATTTTTCTATTTTCTCAAACATGAAATTTTTATCTACTTTATCGAATTACTTTTTTACGTGAAAATCATCATCTTAATTATCTGATTTCTTATACCTGTAAAGGACTATTTATACACAACCTATTTTTAAAAAATGAACAAAGAGAGAAAGAGCAGTAAAAAGAGGAAGTTTTGCACATTTCGCGTAAGGAAAAATTAAATATTTTTCCTGTCAAAGAGAGAAAGAGAGAGAATGCGTAGATAAAGAGGAAAGTTGAGAATACAAATTTAAAGGCAAATTTCTATTAAGTGTTCCTGCGATTCTGTCTTCTCGTATTCTTAATTGAATTTCGCGAAATCCGATTTTGCAGCGATTGAATACTCTTGAATATCAAATTGAAATTAGATTGATATTTGTGTATCTATCATCCTTGTAAGAGCAGGTATGATAAAAGGAGCAAATTTCTCTTTGCGAGAAAAAATTGTCGTAAAAATCTCTCTCTCTTTCTTTCTCTCTCTCTCTCTCTTTTTTTATATTATTAGATCTTTGATTTCTGACAAATTACGGTTATATTTACGGTATATTTAGCTATCGTGTTTTCAAGCCTGATACGCGATATTTTTCTAGGAAAAACATTATTTAATTTTTTCAGGTGCAAACATAATGAAAAATCGATTCACGTCGATTCCACAATGAGAGAGATGTGTTTTTATATAAGATATAAATAGATTCGTTATTTACGCCAGAAGAAATTGAATATTATTTCGTGCTCGTTTTGCGCGCGATATCGAGACCATTGAAAAAATATGTTCCGTCGATTATTCAATTTTTCCTTTTCCAACTTGCTGTTTTTTAATGAAAAAAAAAATATAACAAAAAAATGAAACAAAAAATGCGATATTATTCTCGTTGTTGCACAAATTCTCCTCCTTCGATGAGTTATTCTAAGCGCGACGTAGTATTTTATACGTCGACTAGATCGTCTCGCGGCGATACGCATCCATCATCTTTCCATCATCGCGTGTCCCGGTGTCGTCGGTGGCGTCGTAAATATCCCCGACAAGCCGATACACGTCGGGCCATCGATGCTCGCCGAAAAATCGCGGATATCCATGACAGATCCCGCCAAACACGCGTCGAACCGCTGCGCTCGCAGCCACGAAGGAGGGAAACACGTTTAATCGGATCACGGGCGATTATCCGGACGTTTGTTTCAGCTCGGGGATGCAGTAACGTTTAGTTTCAACCGGATCAGCGATAATACAGACGCCGCCGGCAATACGGCCTGGTGTATGGTAATCGCGATCGATCATCGCCCACGTCGAAACGCACACGTCGTACGTCTCTCGTCTCTCGCACGAGCTCTCGTACATCGACACGGTCGATCGCGTTTCGCGATTACCGATTGCGAGTTCGGCGACACGCGATCGACACCGGGGAAATCGACTCTCTCCGTCTCGATCGTCTCGTTTGATTCTATCAATCGCGAAGAACGACGACCTTTGCGCCGATAATTCGACGGGTATCGCAATGATAAAATCGTTGCTGTAATTGCTCGATCAATTTTCTTCCATCTACACGGTAACAAACTGTGACAGGTAGTTTGCATCGCGTTGAATCCGCGTGTCGATGAAGACGTTTCGAAAAGAGGCGTTGACAGCTCGATCGTAATAATGAGGGATCAATCAGGCGAGAGAGGAACGAGAAGGAGAGGAACAATTGTTCGTGCAATTTTTTTTTCATTTTGAATTAAAATTTGATTTTCAAAAAAATTATCGATACATGCAGTACATTCCGAGTATCTTTAGCTTTTCCAAATTTGTTCATGTAAGAAAGAAAAATGGAATTATCTAGAATTTGATTATATTATTGACATTGAATTATATAGGAGAGATAATTACTGCCCTTTCTATTTCTTCGCGATATAGACATATATATAATTGCAGATAATCTTTCATAGCAAGAATTATTCACAAGCTCACGTTTCCTTTAACGTGAAGTATAGTTGCGTATACTGAAATTATACGCTTTTTATTTCCTTAATTATAATGTTAAATGTATAAAGAGCGACCTGGAAAGAAGTGCAACTAACCGTCGCGATTTAGTTTAGCGAATTTCTTGCAACTTTTCTTTGAAATTTAATTACAAACAGTTTCTCGGAGTTAACAAAGTTTATAACATTTCAGGAATTTTTATAAAGAAAACCTCTTAGGTTAAAAATTACTGTAAATGTACATACATATATTGTTTATTTTCAAAAAATATTTATCTATGTATATCTAAATAAAACATTCTTAAATAGATCGTGATTACTAAAATGATAACAAACTTAGCAAACGATATTAGCAAACGGTGCACAGAGAAGCAGAAAATTACACAAAAATGCTTGAACAAGTATTTAAGTAAAAAAGTTACCGTATTTAATCCTGAAAAATTGGAATATTTTTTTAATTAATATATTCTTTAATTATATAGTTTTTATACATTAATCATGAGAAGAATAAAATGACTCAAAAATCAAAAACGTTTCTTCTCTCTAAAAAAGGAAGAAAGAGTAATAACTTAATAATTGATAGTTAAAATTTATATATTTTCTGTTTTTATTTTTTATTTACGAAAATTTTATTGTTACTCATTTTATTTTGCTATTCTCACAATAATTAATGTATCGCGATAAATTTTTGATGAGAAATTATTTATTTTTGTTTACTGTGTCTATGTACATTATATTTTTAAACTTAATCAAACTTTAATATACAATTTTACTGCTGTTAATCAAGAATACGATAATTACCAGTTAAAAATATAACAACGTAATATAATGCATCACAAAGTTATGTAGTCTCAAAGTAGTATACTGCGTCTGGCATACATTAATTATAAAATATAAACTAAACTTGGATAAAATACACGACTATATTTAGGTATCATTATATTTCGCTTATTTAATGCATCCTACGCAAAGTTACGCGCTTCATCTCTCGCAATTCAAATATAGTTTAATATATATAACCACGTATTCCAAACACATTCTTTTTTACCATTTAAAAAAGTCACCGATACATGAGAAGAGAAAACTATAAAATTAAAATCTTTATTTCACATATCCTCGATGTGACGTGTAAATCGCACGTTGGTATTATTCTAATGTAAGGTGCGCCGCGTCTCCCGGCGAGAAGTTAATGTAATTTACATTTTCGTGAAATACGAGCGACGGTGGAGTCTTATCGGAAGATCCGATAAATAATACAGTCTCCCTCCTGCATAAATGCGTATATATGAAAAATCGCTTCCAGTTATTAAAACACCGGGGAAGGGACATATTACGCTAATTAATCTCCACGACAACCCTGTTTAATTTTAATGGAGAGCATATCGAATATTCTGTCTTGCGCTCAAAAGAGCGTGTATATAGAACCTATTTCTCTACCGTAAGACAAACTATTCGCAAAGAAAACATTTGACTTTGAAAGATCAACCGGATTATGAAAGTCCTTGCAAAGTGCTTGCCGAATTTTAAAGGTCTCCGGCGCATGCATTCCGACGAAAACCTCACGTTATCCACCGGAATAAGGGCGTTTATGCTCGAGATGTGATGCGCAATATTTCCGGGCCGAGGCCCGGAAAATTACATTTCCACCAAGAATAAACCGGTCGGAGTATTTATCGGTCTGCGCCGTCGCGGGACTCGCATTATCTTCGCTTTCGAAGTTTAATCCCGCGGGAGGTCATTAGATATTCCCATTGCGTGGGCGTTGTACTCTCGCGAGTGGAACTAGGTGACCAAAGAGTGTGTACAAAAGCGGCGCGCGGCTTTTAAAGGGCAACCATATATGCATATGCGGTACCCATTCCTCCAATTAGTCGTTTATTATACGGAATTGTTCCGCGACGCGGCGCACATGGGGCGAGCTAAAATTGCACTGAAAGAACCTAATCTGCGGTAAATACATGTGGTTTGAAAAAAAAGAAACGCCGACAAACCTCAAAAGTAGCTGGTAAAAAATTAATTGGCGCGATAATGCGATGAGAGAGAAAAGATTGCAGGCGACCACACGAACTAATATGTAGTATGGGACATTGCAATTTTACTATTTGTCAAATTTCACAATTGATGCTAATTTAAATGTGAATTTTTATTTAATTTTGTGCTTAAAATATTATAATATAATGTTGTTTATACATATTATTTTTTCCATTCACATGTTTATCGAATCTTGTTTACTGAAAAATATATATTTCGAAATAATATCCTCTGCGCGTTTTTGCGTAAAATTATTTAAAACAAAGCAAAGGATATGCAAATATTTGTTATTTACTTCCAATACATATCATTTGAATAGAGGGTGCATCTCGGCGTTGCCTGAAATAACTGTACATTCTAGTATCGTACATTGATTTAATTATTTGATATATGTATATATGTATATGAAATTTGTGAATGAGTTTTTTTTCAATGTAATCTAAATTCGCAAGCTTCATAAAATAAATGCGAGGAGCAAAGGTTCTTCTCCTTTTATAATTAAATAATATTCCGAAGGCTTTGTGTTCTGCGTCACCGAGCAGTGTCTTGCGATGTGCCTGGATTACTAACCTCCCGGCAGCTCCTTGCTTGAAGCGCAGCAAACGCGGGATGAATTTTAATCGCGCATATAACAACAATGCACTGTACGCTACAATTACAGATAAGCAAATAATATCGTTTTAAAAACAAGCACGCACGGTATCGGTTACAGTGCATGCATAACGATACGACGGTATAATATTGGACGGAACTAATAGTATATCATAAAAGGAAAAACGAATTGTGAATTATTTAAAGAGCGACCTGATAAGACGTCCAAATAGGCTAAGTAACTGATAAATTTTTGGCATCGCACAAATTCCTTCGATTAATCGTACAAGACGCATCGCGTTCTCCTCGCGCCAGAACCGAGAGAAAACAACAAGTTACGAGACGCTGCGAAATCTGGACGAATCCGTAATGTAAATCGCTCGCAAGCCGGTGACAAGCGTTCGCGGATGCTGCGAACACTCATTCCATGCAAATGCATATTCATGCACAATTACGACCTCCTTCACCCGCAGACACTGCGCAGGGTAAATGTATATCCATTATATCGTACACTGTATTTCAAGCGAAACCCCGTTCTTATAAATACGTAGTCGCAGTCGCGTCGTTTGCCAGATACGGTGACGATAAATACTAGCGAAAATGCGAAAACGACGCCAATTAATGCAAATTTATGTAACGTATTATTCATTAGCTCTCTGAGCGTCTAATCAATTAGCCTCATCTCGGATAATCTATGATTCTCGCGAGAGAATTTTATCCGAAAAATATTTGCGAAATTAAAACAAAAAATTACAGATTAATTAAAATTACAGATTATTGGATACTCTGCTGTTACGAAAGAATACAATTTAATAATATTAATAATTATTAATGATGAAATATATTAACATGTATTAATGTATATAAAATACCACTAGCTTAAACAATTACGTGAAGAGTCGATCCAATTGCATAATATGAATAATTATTAAAAATTTATTTATCGTAAAACAATTAATCAATTTCGTAAAGTTGATGGAAATTCATGACGAATATTTTACAGAGAATTAATCCGAGATACATTATATGTAAAAAAAAAAACCTCGAAACGATACGATCGAAACAGCAATGAGGAAAATTCGAAATTGACCAAGAAGGCCATAGTTTATATCTGGTATATATGTTTCCATGTAACATATTGCATTCATATTTCACTAGCGGTTTAAATGATCTGTGTATGCATTGTACAAGATTGTATTTGCATGTGTCTGTATGTGTACGATTCATACCGGGAAAAGCTCAAGCGCGCAAGTAACTCGCGGTGCAAGGTGGCCAAGAGAATTTCCGACCCCGGCCTGGTTTTACGCATGTATTTTATTCGCCCTGACCGGCGCCGCGCGCGCGGGGGAGGAGAAACGTACGAGGCCGAGATTTTACGCGAATAAATATATATATATATATTTGTGTGTGTGTGTGTGTGTGTGTGTGTGTGTGTGTGTGTGTGTGTGTTACATATATGCATGTATGTATGTATTGGCACGCGCACTCTAGCTCTCTATCGGGGTTAACTGCGGTCCGAATGCAATTTATTCTATCGCAATAGCTAGGGCAAACGCGCTCCGAGAATGCCATATCGCCCTATGCATCAAAAACGGAAATTGCACTGCCGATTACGCATTGAGGATTAGAATCTAAATGCCGGGAACAAACTCGAACGTATATATGCACAGTTGCGAAAGAGATGCAGACAATCTTTTTTTTGTTTTTTAAGTGTTTTTAAAAAAGAATGTCAAACGTACATATTTCTCTTCTGGATTTTTCAAAAGGAGAGACGTGAAAAATATTAAATTATAATTCCTTTAAATTAAATTAAAATAATCATAATTTTTTAGTCATATTTCAAATTACATTTCATGTTTCCAAAGGGACATAACAAATATTAAATTATAATTTAAATTAAATTAAATTAAATGAATCATAATTTTTTTATTCATAATTATACAATATTTTTTTATAATAATTTTTAATTTTTTAAAAGATCATACAAGCTTTCCTAACATCGTGCGAACATATATAGATATATAAAGCATTTTGCAAATTATGTACTCTTAGTAAAAGCATTGAAACTTTGGAAAAGATCTCCGATGAGATCCTAGGAAGCTCGAATCTTTTCTCTTTCGTTTTACGAAAGATGCGAGAAAATTTTCTCTACCTAAACCTCGGATCTACCGGATGTTATATTATTCCACATCGCACGAGCGTTCGAAAGGAATTTACACTTATCTCGGTTCAGTCGTAGTGTCGCGATAATGTCGCGATCCCCGAAAGGGCTCGCAAATGTCAGTTGGCCGGGCGCGATACGCCCGCGAAAACGCGACGAACACGCGCGTCTGGGATTTACGCCTCCCGATCGCGATAAACCCACCCGGGAAGATAATACGAAAATCTGCGAATAATCCGAGCCGACAGCTCGACGAATTGGAGTTTCCGTGTAAAAGGTAAACTGTAATCGTTTTCCTCTTGAATCTTCGTACGCTTGAACAAGCTTGATTTATGTGACGCGAACAAAAAGCGTACAAGATTCATCTCAAATTAATATTACTAGTAGCGAAAATTTTAATTTTAAACTTTAAAAATTAAAAATATGACGCGGTCCTCGGAAAAACTCAAGCTGCACAATTACTGATATCGCGAAAACCTGCGAAAGTTATGTCATGGTCGTCGCGCATTGTTTGTTCACAATGTAAACAGCATGTATAATACGATGCATTGTGTACTGTGTGCATTTAATATTACGTATTATTTATTTAACATATGTATAATGTGTGTGTGTGTGTGTGTGTCGAGGGTATGGCATAAAAAATTTGGCGAATATAAAAGAATCTTCGATATGATAATCGTCAAAAAATAAAAACGAAATTAAATTAAAATAATTAAATTAAATTAAATTAATTGAAAAGTGAGATTTTTTTATAATATAATAATCATATATATTTCTTATCACTCATATATTTTTGCTTTATACTCTGTGTGAAATATCTTGCTATCTTTCGAAAAATACGATATTTAAAAGCCATGAGAAGAGAGGATAATTTATGATGTTCCTTTTAAATAGATCCTTTTAGCCGATGGAGATCAGGCTTAAACACGTATATTTAATGTTAAGTGCGCTCCGGATGCAGGTCAAAGGTGTTGCACGGTGAATCCAACTTGCAAGCTTCCCGGGCTAAAAAACGCTCTCCCACGTTATCGTTCGCACGTGCTTCGTAACTATCATTTAACACGGATAGCAATGCATCCACTATGGCAAACATTTCGCGGCAAAGCACGTGGGGAAAGTCGCGAACCTATATTACTCGTCCGCCGAGCTGTTACGCTACAAAACGAGAGTACTCGATTCGCCGTATCATTTCGAGAACAAACGGAAACACGGGAAACTTCTCCTCGATGTTTCGCGTTCCGGAAAATAATTCATTAGCCCCCAACCGTTAATGAATTACGAGAAACTGCATTTTGTTAAGCGAAACGAAGAGGAACAGATCGTCTCTATATTGAAATCTTTTATGTATTATTTAATTAATTTTTAAATTATTAACTTTAAAATATTTCCGATATAAAATTATTGTATAGAATTATTGTATAAAATTATAGTATTGAAACTTTTCACGTACAATATAATATTTTCATATAAATCGATCTTGTGATTTTCACCTGCGAAGTGTCGATTTTGCATCAAAATCCCAAATATTTTTAGAAAATAGACGTTTTTATCTAGAAATTCTTTCGTGAATTTTCTCGATAGTTCTCTTTGGATAAGAAGATACCAGCGCTACTGGATCGAGCATCGAATGCCGTTAAAGCGAACAAAAAAAGCGCTTGGCGAACCGGCCAGGTCGATATCGGCGGCACTAATTGCTGCACGAATGAGCTCTAATTGACGGGCAGATGCCTCATCAGCGTCGCATCAGGAAACGTTCAAGCAGGTGGCAACGCGGCCGGGAATGACGACAACGACACTTCATGTCGGTTACTACGGAGCAGAAAGTTTCATCCTGCTGCGCCAGCGAATCGTGCTTCATGAGAGCGCATTGTGAAGCATCGACCTCCGCCCGACTCTATGTAAGGTGGGTCTGATAAATCTTCCCTGAGGAGAGAAAGAGAAAGAGAAAGAGAGAGAGAGAGAGAGATCGAGTATCATTGGCTAAGCGACTAGCCGGTGCGGTGCCTTTCAAAGGATAAGCGCTCCTTTTGTAATCATCCGATTTTCTACAGTTTTTCTTCGACGTTCCTGCTAAAGGTAAAATCTATTTGAAATTAAAAGAAGGAAATATAAAATTTTATTATATAATTCCCTCTCTCTTTCGAAAGTTTGCCTTGCAAAAATCTCTCGAGTCTTACTACTATGCTAATTTTAATTCAAAAGCACTCGTCTCCATGTTTCAATATGCTTTTGATACCAATTTACTAAGAATCTCTTGTCATTTTATCATTATCGATTGATTCGCCATTCATTATCAAAAGTAGGACGTTATATCCATATTATATAACATGTTAATTTTGCATATGGATCGATTCAATTCAATTATAATACGTATAGTATATTTTTAACGAAATTTCCTCGCGTTAATAATCTCGTAAAAAGTCCACTAATTTCAGGGTTAATTGCTCGTATCATTTTTGCATGAAAGTTTTATCTCAAACGAGACGGAAGAGAGTGCGCCTGCGAATATGGCCCATTAAATTTTATAGAGATTAATATATTCTAGTGCAATAAAGCAACATGAAACTTTTGCTGACATGTACATGTGCCTGTTCAGAATTCATTATCGCACTTAGCTCTAAACCTAATCGGAAAAAGCAGCGGAACTTGTCAACCGCGAGCGATACTAAATAAGTAACTTTTGCTAGAGAATAAAAGTTCAGTGGGAGAGATTCGCATATGATAAATTACATTATTCGCATCGCTGTTTCGTGCGATAAAATATCACATTCCGATCTTCACAATAAACCTTGAAGGATGTGACCTGTGTGACTCTTCGATTATCTACGATATCTTGAATTTTCCATAGCGTTTTAGGTACGTATTCGGGGATAAATCGATTGACCCCTGCTCGATCGCGCGATGAATCAGCTCGCTGAATCTTTGATCATTTTCGAGGTCGAGAGTGCTACTGATTCTCTGCCTCTTTCCAGTCGCGTCATTCTTTATTGGCCCCTTTCTGGCGAGATCAAGTGAGCACCGAGCAGTGTTTTAATCCAGCGAAGTACACACCAGGCAGTCCCTTGTTCCTGCCCACGGAGGTGTAAGGGTAAAGCACGGACAATGGCGTGCGAAAGGAAATGCTTTGATCCCCCTCACGTTTGTGCGGGTACTTTACTTGAGCTCGTGTTCGCGTTCGTTCCGACAGCAGAATGCAAAGGGTACGTTTGCGATAATGCGCTTAGAGAGGAAGGTGAAAATATGAGATGCTCATGTTTTTTTTTCTTAATGGAACTATCATGTTTATAATTATACGTTCTGAATTTTATGCTCCCTTCAATAATGGAAATATAAATCGTTTGTGGAATCTCAGCAAGTTTTGTTGCTTTTCTTTTCTTTGCGATTTTTTAAATTAAATAGGTAGATGTGAAATTATTCTAGTATGTAAAGTATAACTATCTCTCCTCTGTGTCATTAATTTATAAAAAAAGAATTTATAAAAAGATTAGTAAATATCATTGAATCTTTAAATTCCATTCGAGATATTATTTATTGTAAATTACATGTATTGTCGAAATTTTGATCAAAAAAAAAAAAAGAAATATCGATACAATGTGCAAAAAAGCGGAATTTCAAGAAACGAGAAAATTGATTCCGCGACAAAGGGAATAATTTATTACGTTATCTCTCTCTCACACTTTACACGACACCAATATCGACGATCTATCCTTTTAACCTGTAGATGAGTTACCAACTCTAGCTTGGGGAGAGTTAAAACATTAATTAAAAGTGAATTAATGAAAACCACTTTTGGCGCACGTATATATACAGGATGTTTCAAAGTTCACGACCAAACTTCATCAATACGTTCTAGGATTAAAAATAAGAAAAAAGTGTCATAAACATAGATTCGAGAACATTTTATTAAAAATTTTATAACGAAATATATCGATAATGAATTAGTAAAAGTAGCTCGGCGATATTTATCTAATCCATTTACCAATTGTTTGGCTTCCGTAATCACCAAATGTTACATCGCTAGATTTTTATCCGTGGAAAAATTGGAAAACGATAGTGTACCGTACGAGAGTCGACTCGCGATCAGGAACTGATGGACAGGATCAATGATGCGTTCATTGAGGTGAAAGCAAGAGATATCAAGTTCGTAGGATGTTAAATTCCATCTTCCAAAGATTAATTTTTCATTAGAAACGGGAGAGGCATTTCGAAATTAAACAAATTTATTTTTTTGCAATATATAGTAAAATTTAATATTAATTTATTATTAATTTTTTAAATTATTTTGAACCTCTATATGTTTATATAACATTTTTGTCTTATCTCTCGTGGAATATACTCGCGAGGTATAATCGTATTGGAACTTTGCAATACTGTATATTCATCTATAACTTTTTTTTGCGATATATCGTGATAATAAAATTCATTATTATTTTCTTAATTATTTTGGACTTACATTAATGTTTTTTTTTCTTATTTTTCATAGAAATACCGGTAAAGTTCGATCGTTTAACTTTGAAACATTCTATATTCGCCTTTCTACAGCGGATGCTCGTCGCAAAGACCGTCTGGTCTCGCTCTAATGATGCCTCGTTGAGCTTTGATTTAATTTTCAAGGCGTCAGAGGAGCGTCTTTTCGTCACTCGTCGCGCTACGATGACTGTCGCGACTGCGGGGTTAACTCATCGGCTAGTTCGCAGATTCTCTGGGCAAATTCAACATCGCTCCTATCCATCGTAAAGGAGACTCGGAAAGTCAATGTACGCCGACGTACTAAATGTTGCGAACTAGCTCATGAATCAATTCGGAGAATCTAATCTGATACATTTCGATACGGACCAGTATTTCAGAAAACAATTTCGTAGGCTAATATATTTGAAATGACAGTTTGAGAGGCACTTGCGCGTGTCTTTCAAATTGGAACGCCATCGTAAAGTGTATGGAGGGTCGGTCATATGGAAACTCTTAATCATCATCAAACAAGCTGCAGAGTCAACTCGAATAGATCGCAATTATCGTAAAGTACAGTTTAAATCAATTCAACTTCGCTCGAGAGACTACCGTAGAATAGGATAAATTAATAGGCAGATCAGTTTCATCCTATTCAACTATCGCAACTATCGCAAAAGTAAATTGGAAATGCGCTAAATCCAAGCATGAGGGCCATTAATTACTGCAGAATAAATTCTGAACGGAGAATTTATTCTCGCGAAAGAGAAGAGATCTCGTCAATTATAACATACGTGTAAGTTTTAAATTAGCACATGTATATATCTGACGCTTCTGAGATTTTGAATCTTCTCCAACATGTGCACGCCCGACTTTTCTTCCCGGAGTACAAGTCAGGATTAGAAGATCCAACAATTACGGATTTCGTTTTAAAGCGAGTTCCGGACCGAATCAAAGCCGGATACGAAGGATCTCGGAAACTGGGTCGCAAATAAATTCTGAATAGAAGAAAAATCGACTCGCCAACACAGGGGCCTTGGCAAGGAAATCTTTGCGCTTGGAACTCGGGCAATTCGAAAACGTGGATCAAGCGCGCAAAAGCACCGCGATGTAAATTCCGAACGAGGTCGGCGGACGAGGGTGCATGATGCCTCGGACGCGGAGGGGTTGGAGGCGGGGGCGGACGCGAAGAGCCGAGGAAACGAGGTCTCTGGGCGGATCACCGTAATTTAAGAAGCACGCTCGTGCACAAACTTAATCCACTCATTACACGGCATGCACAATGACGCGAGAGCGTGTACTCGCACGCGGAATCTTCAAATTGCTTTCGGGTAATTACCCGGGTGCTCCCCTTCGTTGGACGTCGCGTGGGTAAATACTCGCCCTGGAAGAAGAAGAATTTTAATGGACTTCCCATTCCCTCAATCCTCTCCCCTTCTTCTCTTTTTCTTCCTCCTACCCCTCTCGCGGGGATGTCTCGTATGCATTTGGCACATGACTCTCGTGCGATGAGTCGTAATTACGCGATATTATTATTCGTAATTTTCTATATCTTGCATTTCTTTCCATTAGAAAGACACTGAAAAGAGTGGGTAGTTCTATAAATGCCTTATATTGTGTCATTTCAACGTCACTTTCCCGATGCGGTTCTATTCTATCGCGAGAAATAACACGGATGTATTTTTCTAGTGGAGTTCGGGAATTTTATTAACGGGAGTGAATCTTTGTATTTCAAAAATAGAGGTCAACTTGGCAAAAAAGGGGAAACAGACTTTTATTCTTGGATTTATATAACATTTACTGCCGTGTAAACTTTACTATTTCCAAAAGAGCCTTGGCAAATAACGATATTACACGCTATCAAAATATACTCAGTTGAAGCAAAATAGAATAATAGTGAATAAAAAATGAAGTTAAATAGATTACCTTTAACGGATATGACAGTATTAATTTAGGTAGTACCAGTTAAGACCACATTTCTCGTAATTTAATAACTCTTTGCTGAGATTATTCAATAATATTATTTTTTGATGAGTATTCTTCAAATTTAAAAGAGATACAAAATTATACACTCGATTTTTTATAAAATATTTTATAGCAAAAAAATCGTTAAATCCAATATATCGAGTCGGATATTTTTATAAAAGAGAATATGTAAAACTTTATTTTTGTAAAAATTTGTTTATAAAAGTAACAAATTTATTTGAGTTCACGAAATGTAAAGCAACAAAATATTTGCTTTCCACGGAACAACATTGCCAAACACATTAAAATAGTTGAGCTCTCAGATCCGCAGAAGGAGCTTTTTGTTAATCCAAGAATTAACATCTGTCGTTCACGCCGCAGATTCCGAAGGAGACGCGGTAGGAGAAGAAGAGTTTCGCAGAAATTTGCACGACATAACTAGCGAATAACTTGTGTAAACGCTTTAAGACACCTTAAACAGTATAATATGGAAATTTACCGTAAGCATATTTAACTTCCGCGCGCATATATCAACGACTGTGCATACACATGTGCATTTTCACGCCTACGCACACACACACGCACGCACGCACGCATCCATGCATGTGCATCGTATAATGGAGGAAACAAAAATGTGGAAAGCGAGATGAAAAATGTAAAGCAAAATTTCTGTTGAAAAAATTATCCGCGATATCTATTGACATCAAAACAGACAATGAAATTTAACTTCTTTCTTTTATTATTAATTTTTTTTCGATGAAAATACACTTTTTCGCCATCAAATCAATAACATTCAGGTACTAAAAGAGATCTAAAAAGTAAGTACATATATGCATTACGATTGAATAAAAAATGTAAAGCAAATTTCTATTGAATAAAAAATTATTCACATCTGTTGACCTCAAAACTGAATAAAAAATTTAATTTCTTTTTCTGTTAATTATTTTTGATTTTTCGTCATCAGTAACATTCAGGGACTAAAATCTAACGCGAGGTTTAAAAGATAAATATATACATGCATTATGATTTAATGCGGTATTTTCATTCAATAAAAACTAAGGGAGCGATACTGTTTCATTCTGTGACTGATGAGATTAGTCGCAAATTTTTCATCTCGCCGAGCAAAATTTCATTATCGGACTGTTATTATTCCGACTAAATTAGTGGGCGCGACCGCAAAATGAAGAGCGGTCATTCTTTTCTCATTAAGAAGCGACGAAGCGCCAAATCTCGCGCATCGCGTCGGTATATCATCGCATACATCACGTCCGCATACATCTGCGCTCTCGTTTAGATTCGCGTTATAAATCAAGTGGAAATCCGGGAGGGGACAGAGAGAAGCGGAGAGCACCCTCTCCCTCCATGGATTGTCAGCGAATATTGGACAGATGTCACGTTGCATGTGCAAATGTATGAACGAAATGTCGGCGAGCCGCGCCAGAGACCCGGGCCCGAGAACCTCGAGAATCAAGAACGACTACGACTGCGACTGCGAGTTTTGCATCCACCACGATGGGCTTGCATAGACTCGCGCATGCATACGAATGCACGTACATAGATACAGAGACGTAGAATTATGTTCGAGGAACGTGAGAGGATTGGTGGCACGATGGCCTACAGAGAACGAGGGAGAGAGGAGGAGAGCAAGGGAGGGATTTGGATATGAAATTTTTTAAATATAAAATGCAGCGCGTATGTGATTACTTGCATGTCACATTACGTTGCATCATACACGGTGTTTTAAAAATGCCGAGGACGTAAGCGCACGCGAGAGCGCAATATTCTCCCTCGCATTTTTTTAGATTAATATTGTAGTCGCAATATTTGTACACACGTATAGATTTTTTGCCTAGAGAGGACCAGCCTCTTTATAAAAAAAGTTAAACCTTTTTTTTTACAAAGCACCGAATCTTTCTAAGCCTACGTTTCGCGAAAAGCCCGTGTTTTTTTTTATTTGCGAAAAGGACTATTTGCCGTAACTCGCGCACATGCGAGTTACACAGGGAAAAGGGGGCACGTATCGATGCGGAACGAGAAAAATCAAGCTTTCAAAGGCACCCTGTATCTCGCTGTGCGTCGAGCACATCGAGGACGCCCGTTAGGTAAAGCTTTACGAGCGATCGAACGGAATCGCTGTACCGTCGTGAAATTAATTGCATCGCGGCACTTACGACAGGTGCGATCGGTTAGGAATCCGACGAGTGTAGAGCGTAATTCGATAATGGATGCTCTCTCCATCCTAACGATCGTGAGAGAGTCTCTATCTGTCTCTCTCGACGAGAGGAGGCGAGACTCCGCGTCGCGACGCGGTGCGCGATTAATCACTCGCCGGTGCTTGATTTCTTGCTGGCCGGAATATCAGATCCCCCCCTCGCCGTCCCTCCTCCCCTCATCTTTTGGCGCGGATTCCGCGCTCGCATCGAGTTGTCTATGTCTCTGACTCACAATCAGGGAGCGCGATTCAACATCCGGCAATCATTCGGATCGCCAAGTACTCTGATAATCGTCCCATGTTGCAACGTCTCGCTTGCGAACGTATTCTACGCGATGCAGATATCTGCTATCTGTATCCCAGAGTCACCGAATGTTTTTTTTTTCAGCAGATTCTCTGGAATTCGGAGTCTATTTGTTCTTAGCGTGGAAGGAGATCGTTTTTTATAAGTCTTCAATTTTTGCCATTATATATCTTTGTAACAAGTTTCCAAGTAAAATTCTGTTAAAGTAAACTCTATTTGAAATTAACTGAAGAATGTAGGTTTTTTTAAACTTCTTAACAACGCGAAATTTAGTTTGTGAAAATTTTCCTTTTGCAATCGCGCGTTTATGATTCGAAAAGTATTGCTGTCTTGACATTTTCGCTAACGAAAAATCGAAATTAGCCATAGAATCTATTAAAAGAACATCCGATTGAAGATATATATATATAAATATTAAGCAAAGGCAATATTCGTCTAATTATTTTATAGATAGCAGAAAAGTGAAGTTTCGAGTCGTTTCATAAATTCCTAATAATTATGCAAAAAACACTTGTATCTCTCGAGAGAATTTCATGGATTGAAATAAATTCCAGTAATAGTCTCAACAAGTTAGTTAAAAGTGACTCGATAGCTTCGCCGATAAAGATCGTTCCATTCTATTCTCATTACATTTTCTATTTTCAGTATGCGACTATGAGAAATCTATAAACCGCATTTCATCTCGGGTCTTTATCGAATCGTTATCCCCATATTTTTTTCATACCCCCATTACAAAAAAAGGAAAATTTTGAAAGCGTAGAGATTACATATTGAAAAAAAAGGTTGAATTATGAATTTCATTATCGTATCGATCATCAACCGTATGTGAAATCTATGAAAAGCGAAAAGAAATTAAATGCATGCCAATTGCATGCACTTCCATTTGTATCCTCTCTTCTGCAAACCACAATTACATACACGCACTTTACACACGTATATATGATTGCGTAATTCACTTTTAACCTTTTCAGGAACGGATTTATTGAAGTCGGAAAAAATTAATTTATCTCTTTTTTCAATTGTATTTTTCTAAAATATATTTATATATAATTATTAACAGAATATTTATTATATTTATAATTACTAAAAATATATGTATTTAATATATTTATAATAATTATTAAACAAAACAGAAAAAATTGAAAAATATTGAATTTGAAATCTCTGCAAAAAAATTTGATGTAAACATATATTGTGTGTTGATTATATTCGGGAAAAATTTCATACATTAAAATTTAATGTGCACATTTCTGAAAAAAGATCACATTCGATTTTCTTAATATCTCTACTAACAATAAGTTTTGGAATAAGAGGTCTTGCGATAAAAGATTCGATCAGATTAAAGGGGAAACAGCTTCGATCAAGAAAACATAAATGAGCATCATTATGTTCCTCTCGTCTATTACGAGAGCTCTAGTTATCTACAACAACTTAATAACTTCTCGATTTTTTTCAATGATTAGAATGGCCCTTCCTTTGACCTATCATATATCGCTCGCTACAAAATAGCCTTGGATTCGAGCCGAATCGATTTCGCAAAAGCGCCATTCAATTATCGCAAACACATAGCCATGATACGCATACTATGATATTTGTATTTGTATTGTATTGAGAAGATTAATTTGAAATTGATTTGAAAATTGATCTAAGCACGCGTCTATTTTTTAAAAAAAAGGAGAGCACACTTGATTTTCGTACCTTTACTATCAGTAAGTCACTTTAAAATAAAAAGTTTTGTAATAAAAGATTCGATCAAATTAAAGGGGAAACAGCTTCGATCAAGAAAACATAAATGAGCATCATTATGTTCCTCTCGTGTAATACACAGGATCTCTAATTATCTGCAATAACCTAGTAACTCCTGATTTTTCTCAATGATTAGAGCAATCCTTCCTGTAATATATCGCTCGGTACAAAACAGTCTTGGATTCGAGCCGAATCGATTTCACAAAAGCGCCATTCAATTATCGCAAATGCATAACCATGATGCGCTGCAACACTATAACATAACGTAACATATTCCGTATACGTATCATTGGCTCGTAAAAGCCAAAAGAAAGAAGGACATGTACCAGTTTTGCGCGCTTCCGCTTTCTGCGTCATCATCCCTTTTCTCTCTTTTTCTCCCCCTGTATTTATGTACGGGTCTCATCGTCGATGTATACATGCGAACACGCGGAAAATGCACGAGCTGCTGCGGCTTCCGCGTTTCAAATCGTGTGATAGAAAACTGCAATCCCAGAACCACGGAACGCTCCCGACCCGCGTTATGACGCGAGAAAATTGCAACGACGGTGCATTACTCGATAACACGTTCCATCGTCCCTTCCACCCCGTCTTTTTCTCCTCCCTCGACTAGCTCGAAGCTAGAAGCGACAGTGTAAAATATCTCAATCTCGTATACGTCGTATATTACATGTATATTTAAGAGACAAAACATAATGCACGCGAAATAATAATACGAGCAAAACTGCAAAATTAACAAAAATGCACGTTCTCGAAAAAACATTTCCAAGATTAGATATTTGATGAGACGCGTTAATGAAACGGAGTATTTAGAGGCTCTCGGGCTCGAATAAATTGGCTCGTGATATAATCTTGCAAAAAGTTTCTTTCATGAAAATAAATATTACACTACGAAAGATATTCCTGACCCCTCAATTGCATCAAATAAAAAAATAGTTAAAAAAGTGAATCTTTTTCTGAAGTAGTCTATTTAAACTTTTTCGCGGTTTGATGTACATGTAGAAAATATCTTGATATAAAATATGAGATATTTTTATTTCCTCTCTCTCTCTATAAATATATAAATAAAAAAAGTGCGGATGTATAAAAAAGAGGTCACAAGCACAAGAAAAAAATCTGTTTCTCTCTTATTTCAATGAAGCAAGCGGTTAAAAATAGTTACTGTTTCAATGAGTGATAGGTATTTTAAAATGTCTTGTATAAGATAAATTTATAGCAATATATTTTTTGTTAAAGGAATATCTGAATTTGATCAAAGTCTTATTCATTTACCACATGTTGCAGATACATATTATACAGATATATAATTACAGATTTTTAAATGTTAAATTAAAAAATGTTTTCAGTGAAGTAAAGTCAATGAAACACTCACCGAACTCTAGTGAAATCTCGCGTCTGCTGTAATCAGTGACATTTTCGTCGATTCAATTTAAGAGAGCGATTTTTACTATAAAATACAATATTTACGTATGACTATGCGAGCAAAAAAATTTTGCTTACGTTGAATATTAAATGCTGAAAATGAGAAACGCGTTCACAAAGAACTACGATCACGTATACAATGAAAGGGATAATTCGCGTAGGCAGAATACGCGCTTTAAAATCGTTTTGCTTTACCCTCATTCCTCAAAATATCCTACTCGTATCCCCCTCCCCCGCAATATTAACATAACATTAACTTTATATTCGGTGGAAAACGCAAGTTCTCTTCTGAAGAATAATGCATGAGGACATTGTGAGTTTTATAAACGGTGAATGTATTAAAATGTCGACTCAGCAGCTCGAAGAAGCCCCGAACACTCGTCGTCGTCGAACTCTATCGAGTTTTTGTCCCGACGCGACCGAATTGTTCGACTTTCTCCAACTTGCAGATTTAGAGCGCGTTCGTACTTTCGAGAATACGAATTACGACGAGATCATTAACGCGGAATCGCGGCAAACTTGTATCGTCGCGTGCGCGTCCTCGTTTTCATAAAGTTCACGCACGATAAACGATAGCGATATCACGCGTATCCTCGAGCACAGTATGACAACATTATTCCCACTATTATCAATTCGTTATTTTCGTTATTTTTTAAAAAAGATACTATTATTCGACAATTAAAATTAAAATTTTTATATCCTCCTATAATTAAATGCAATTCGATGCAATTTAAAATCTGTTAATAAAATTAAATTGAATATTAAATAAAATAAAATTTAAATTAACGCGAACAGCTCCAATGAAATAAACAAGATAATAAACAGATTCAAGCGCAGATATACGTACAATATATCGAATCAAAAATTACACACGCAATCTTACAAAGTTTACAGGAATAATAAAGCTTGAAACTAAAAACAATAACGTATCGCGAATCGCATAAAAATGATGACGCAAAAATACAAATACAACGCAAACGTTTCTGTCCTAGGCTGGACTCTCTTCAGTGATATAAAAGCGAAGAGAGCAAGAATTAAAATATCAACGATCAAGAAGAAATTAAAGTTGTTTTCAATGAGCGGAAAAAAAGGAAAAGTCTCGGATTATGGAGATTTTTGACGCTTCTCCTCTACTTATTGAATGAAAAAATGACCGTTCTTCCTGATCCGAGGCACGCATCGATAAAATCGGATTAGTCGGTTCATGCTCGTGCTCCGGCCGCGACCGATTACTTGTAATACGTGCGACGGAGGAGAACGGAATGAATTTCAAAGAGCGATGAGACTCACAGAGAGAGAAAAATGCGGATCGTGAAAATTTTCCCGGGTTAACTCCGGGGGGATCTTCGTCGGGGGAAAATCGGCAGTTACGATCGCGTTTTACCGTCGTTTCCCCGGTGTTTCAGGCACAAAGCACGACATGAAGCGCTCTTACATCGCTGTTGGAGCCGCAGTATTATATGCATTTCGCAAGTTCTGCAACGGCTGAACGACGCCACGGAGCTTTTTAACAAATGACACTGCGCATTCTCTCTGCGAATGTCTCTCGCGATACAACGTATCGTCGTCGTTGCAAGTTTAAAGCGCACGCCCACGTAATAAGGACACAAACGCGCAGCCCGGATTTTACGATAACGACCGACCAACGTGGGGACCAACAACAATTTTATCGCATACCGACTATTTTAATGTGCATCTCTCTCTCTCTCTCTATCTCTTTTAGGAACTTCGGAAAAGTGAGAAGTGAAAAAAATGATGTAAAAGAAGCAATGGCTAAGAGGGATGATTATGAAGATGTTTAATAAAAATTATATATCAATAAAAATCAAAAGATTTTCTTAATAAAAAAATCGACAAAAATTATATATCAATAAAAATCAAAAGATTTTCTTAATAAAAAAATCGACAAAAATTATATATCAATAAAAATCAAAAATTTCCTTAATTAAAAAAAGTATTCGTGTGATATTTGTACCGTTTAAATATTTGTATTAAATATTTTTGAAACATCTGCTTGTGACTAATGTTAAATGCAGTAATGTGTAATTAAAATTGTAGGGAATTGTGTGGAATCACCGTAATCTCACTAATTCTGAATGTTGTATAAAGCGCGAGCTGAACAAACACACGCGAAACCGATCGTTTTATAATTACAAGAGAATTATTTGTATAATAAATATTCCCGCGAGAATATAATTGTATGATAAAGCGCACGTCGCATACATGCTCCTGTATACATATTCAAACGTGCAGTCATCACAAAGCCAGACAAATCCAGCTACTAGAAAGCTATGTTGCTGTAACGCTATTGTGGAATTAAGATCCTTACGGAATTAGAGCGACTAAATTCTGAATACAAATACTCGAGTATCGATATCGTGAGTTGCCAAAGCTTCAAAGCGCCAAATCCGTCTGATAGTTTCAAAGTTCCTTTAGATGCAAGTCCATAAAATATAGTAACAAATTGACGCGGAATGCATGTATAAAATTTTAATAACATTAAATTTAAATACATATATTAAGCAAAGCACATAAAAATATTTACATCATATATTATAGAATGAAATAGAAAAAATACAATCCATTGATTATTTTATATGTTCTGATAATTTTCTATTTCTAAATATATCCTATAGCACGATTTATAATTGTTTACTATTATGTAAACTATTATACTATTATATAAACAATTAGTCTTATTATCAAGGTTCCATATCTTTTCTTAAGATATGAAGACAGGAAAAATATGCACGCTGTTTTCTTTTAAATTCACACACAGAGTCGGAACAATGCAATCTAGAGTTTGAAGAAAAAAAAAGGAGAGAGATAAATTTTCCCCGAGATCTTCCAAATTTCCAACCACATGCTATATAATACAGATTAAGTATAGCTGCATGCACGATTGTTTCGTACTTGGCACTATTTTGCGCGACAGCGGTGGAGAAAAGGGAGAAGAGGGAGGTGGCGACCTTTATATTCGCGGGGGAAACTTGAGACGAGAGGGTGAGGGAAAGATAAAGGGAAACGCAACGAAGAGGAAGTCTGAGTAGGTTGGCGTCGGCACTTCCGCGATTTTCTCTCGTATCCACGCCAGCCACTCGTTTCCACCCCCGCAGACTGGAAGAGCGCCGCGGCGCTCATCTCAAGTGTATATCCGTGTATGTGTGTGTCTTTATTTGTGCATGATCGCCGCAATAAATTTTCGTGGAAAATATTTCGTTCGTGCACGCACCGGTCATTATAAATAAATAACTAGTATTACATATTGTCGCGTAATCATTATTAAATCACGTATATTCTTTTATAATTACTTGTGATGAGATATAAAAAAAAAACATTTTTTAATGTAATAGAAAAAAACATGTTTTTTTCATTGCGAAAAAATTAAATTTCTTTCATTACTTTAATAGAATTTTACTTCATTTTTATGTTTTTAATTTATTTTTATTCGTTATGCATCTAACTGAAAATTATCCAAATTATATTGTGTTTGGTATTATTTTAATTATAAAAATTCATTATTTCATTAAAATTATTTTCAAAACGATAAAAAGAATAAAAGGATTAGTATTTTTAGTTTATAAAATGTTTACATTGCGAATAAATACAAAAAGCAGACTATAAAAGACTTCAATATTTTTTAATAATAATAAAAATGTTAAAAATATATTTAAAAATTGAAAAAAAATTAATATTTTTTTTTTCATAAAAATTGTATTTTATGGGGAAAAAAATGTTTACTCATGATCACAACGATTGCAAAATCTAATTGCTATAAAGTTCTTTTCCGCAATGATGGATTAATTGTTCTGAAAACTATTGTGCTAAATTAAAAAATGTGCGCTACGTTTTAATCAACTTTTAGTTTCCTTTCTAAAAAAGCCGAGAGTGCATCTTCTTGTACACTCTCGTCGTCTGAAACACAGACAACGAGCTGCTTTCGCCTAGGTTCATATAAAGGTCCTCGAGGGGGACCATCTCCCCCCCGTCATCATAGCAACCATTACTTTGCTACTGCCGCACCGATGTCTTTCCGTAATTTAGCTTGTCGCAAGAAAATACATGCCACGTGTCTTTCACGACGAGAATCTTGCCCAAAATTGTGCAAAAGGAAATATCGCTCGACTCTATCATTCTCTGATGCTCGCATTACGTTAATTTAACGTTGACGAAAGAAAAGGATACATTTGTCAATTTAATGAAATTGTGTTTAAGGATATAAAGAGTTAAAAAAAGTGATTTCAAATATAAAAAGAATCAAATATTATCTTAACCCATCAAAATATAATGTAATTTGGAATAATTATTTCATTAAAAGACGTTAGTATATTCTTTTCAATTATCATGTATATCTCGATTTACAAAGTTTTTCGACAAAATATGAAAACCATTGAGATTACTGTCATAAAGTTTACTAGCATACAATAACGTCAATAATACAAATACCAAATATTTTTGACTTTCGTGTTTCTCTTTTTTTAAAATCGTGATAAATCAGTCAGAAAATAACAGCATTATTCTGTTTTCTCGGGAAAAATTGCCAATAGTATCTAAATCCCATTTGATTTCTTGACAGTAATGTTATGATGTTGTTTCAATATTTCGATATTCAATTTTCGTAGTGATTTGTCATAACATATAATACATCATGCAATATAAATACACATCATGTATGTGACACAATTCTACGTAAAAATATGTGACTAAAAAAATGCATTGGAAAACTTATGAAAAATAAAACGTGACCTGCATTTCAATCATTTAACGATAAGAAAAAAAAGAGTATATTTCTTTTTTTAAACAAATTGAAAATCACTCAATTCATTTTTCAAAACAAGCTGTCTAACATGCTTAAAAGTTAAGAATTTTAACCATAGCCATTTTATCTTATAATCTTCAAATATTTCAATCATTTTTCAATAGATATTAAAATACAACGCATTTTTGTAATAAACAATATTCAACGTTTTTCTTTTTTGTAAAATCTATATCAAGTTAAACATAGAAGACTATTTATTCCTGCTTTACTTATAGTCGGAATTGCTTTTTGCGACATGTATTATTTATATAGACCTTTAGAAACGACTTTTTTTAAGTAAAAAAAATCCTTGTAGGCAACACCTCTTGCCAGACAGAAATATACCGAGAATGAAAAAGAAGCAACATTTACGCGAGTTTCATGAACGTGTACTTTTCCGCGTTCCGTTTTAAAATGTTTCCCATTTACGGATCCTGACAAGTTTTTCGGTCATTATTCTTGCGAGAAACACCATTAATCATTGTGCAATCATTACGTTGTTCGTTCCATTTACTTAACAGTCTTCATTAATCCATCCATCTTTCTCGCGGTACTCTGCACCCGATCGGTATTTTATTATTTCATTATCATTAAGATTACAATCGCAATTGCACTTTTACTTGCGCTTTTTTATTCCCGATAATTGCGACCTCTATCTCGATAGGGATTTATACGGATAATTTATCGGAAAAGTCCGCTTACGACTCGGATAAGGGCTGAGAACTTTGGTTCATGGCGATTCACCAGGACTAACGGCATCTGGAAATTCGAGAACGAAACCGCGCCGACCGTTAATTAAACGCGGCCATTGGATTCGCGCGATGAATCCAAGTCGGCAGCCCGTATATACGTATCGAGAATAACTTTGGAAATGCGGTAACGAGGTAATCGATGTACCTCTATAAGTGTCATGCGGTAATACTATAAAACCCGTGATATTCATCTTGTCTCACAACGGCAGAATCTCAATTATATCGTAATTCATCAGACGAAAATGTATCGTATCATTTATACAAAAAAAATATTGTAATAAAAATTACAATATAATTTTTGTAAACGGGGAATATATCAATATTATCAAAAGAATTACTATATTTTTATGTTTAATAATATTATGAACGTTTTATATTTTACAAAAAGAATTATTGTAATTATAGTAATAAATGAATTATAGTAATTTAATAGTAATTATAGCATAAATAACTTATTTTATAGATAACAATTTTTTACAATGTATTATAATTTTAGTAATATATTATTTATTATATTTTCGAATAATTGTCAAATTTTTATATTTTATCATAATGTCGTTATATTCCAATTTTACATTAAAATGTAAAAGAAAATATATTTTTATGTAACTTGTATTATAAAATTTTCTTCGCATACGATCAAATTTGAACGACATTTAAATATAAAACGTACACATATATACATGTAAGCATTATATTGAATTCTCCTCCTCTCCTATTGTCAACTATAAATAAAAAGCTTTACACGATTCAATCGCGATTGAGATTATGAAATTGTAACTCTCCTTCAAACTCGAGACTAGTTTATTTTGCAAATTTCGCAAGATGACTAATACATTATTTGAAACATTTCGACATTTTATCGATTCGGGATATAACTATATGATACACATATACGTTTTCTAAAGTTAATTTGAAAGGAAAAATGAAATCAAATCTCCAAGAGAAGTATCTATTCAAATCTCGTAAAAAAATTCCCTGTTCTTTCTAGATATTGTTGCTTAAAATTTCATGAAGAGAATATTTTAAAAATTTTTTGAATCCAACTTTTTGAAATAGATTTTTTCGTGTATATACGTTTTTTAATTCAGACAAAGAAAAAACAGAGTCACTTAAGTTTCAGATATTAGATTTGCAAATGTACTAAAAAAAACTGAATAGCTTTCGCAAGGTAAACATTTTTCACTGGTATAACGTTTTCATTTTTTTATCGCTGAAAATTACAATAAAAAGAATGTGTATTTCACATTAAATAGTTTGTTCAAACATTAAATAATATAAACAGAGATATATATTCATAATAATTTTATTAACGTATAATTTACTAGCGTATAATTAATTGGTTTGCTGACTGCTTACAAGTGCAAAATTATCAGAGAATTTTTTTTTTTAAATTCTCGCTCTTTGAATCTCAATAAAATTTTATTAAGAGAATTCCCTCATTTTTTACAAATATAAAAGAGAAACCCCTGAAAATTCCAGGTTTTTATGTTTTTCTAGAGAACAGACACCCTGAAATAAGGAATGAGATCAACTGAAAAAGAGAAAAAAAATTCTCAACTTCCGAATCAATCACGGGAATGCAAGCTTTCTGTGCGATGTATAACAATTAAAACGTTTATCAAGTCTCGTGGTAAAATTTGCATTTGTATTAATATCTTACGCAAAGCTTGCATAAAGAGGGAGCATCGCGTGCAGGACTTGTCGCATTTCTGCGCCCTCAAACTCCGGCGTTGAACCAAGAGGAGAGATGAATTATTCTCGGGTTAACTTGGAAAACAATCGCGCGGTTCTCGTCGCCGTAAGGCACTCATTAGTTTGCAATCCTCGGCTATACTACCTCACTCGCTGTGCAAAGTGTACGATAAAGTGCGACACCGAAAAGCGGCTCGCCAGCGACACACATGACGCTTCATGCGTGATACAAAGCGACATAAAAAATATCCCGCATGCGTCCCAGTTTCTTTTCTATTTAGTTTAATAGAAAATTGCAAAGTGCGACCTAAAATCTCGCTCTCCATGCGTCAAATAATGTATCAGAATATAACAATTAATCGCGAATTAATCTCTTCTTTTTTTTCGGCATCTACGTTAATTTAATGAAGCACGTATGTTTACAAACATTATCGCATCAAAAAATATTTATAAAAATTGATTATTTTCAGTGGGATATATATATTATCATGGATAAAAATAATTTTAACTACAAAATAATTTTTTTCCATGTCAGGGATTGTTCTTAAGATCAAGGAGAGAACTAAGCAATATTATTAATGACATTTCACAGCGAAACTTTAGCGCTTGTAATAGTACACCAGTTCTAATTAAAAACTTTTAGGCAAAAAAATAGCGATTCATGCACGCACAAAGATACATATTCGCACATACACCCGCATGATGCCATCATTCGCAATTACGTACAACTATTTTCGTCCTCGTTTCGGGTGTAGTTGAATTTTCAAGTCGTTACATTCTGCGGAAAAAGATACGATAAAGCGAGAGAATTGCCTTATTTAAAGTATACATAAAAGTAGCTCAAATTTTAACTCGCAGAAACCGCTCTTACAAGACCTCTCTCGGTACCTAGTTTACAAGCTGCCAACTTGTTGGAAATTTTTTACCACTTAAACGCTTCGAGAACACGAGTAGCAATAACATTTGGTTTTTACCTCTTCGGTTGAACGACTTGGATCAACTTCGACGCACTTTTGCATCTTCGCACCTAGAGCGACGACGCGTTTATCGGTGCCGATCAAAAGCGAGCGTTGTTGTTAATAAGCAAGCCGGATGAAACCAAGCGAGACCAAATCAAACCGAGAGGAACGCGTGTCTCGCCGTCGGGATTTGCCGTGTAACTTTAGGGCAAATGCGGTAACGAGGTAATACACACCCCGTGCACGTCTATGCGAGCCTGTCCATGGAGCGAAAGCGTGGGCGAGGGTGGCGGCGGGGGTGTAATTCGCATCACCGTTGAACCCAGTGTGGCAGCTAACTGAGTTACGGAGGGCTCGTATATACGGGTGTACGTCGGTCGGTATACGCTATGAACCGCAAGTGCCACGCTGTTGTCGACACGGCGTTTTCGTAACCCTTCGCAACCCCCGGGGATATTACTTTGATCCGCGCGCCAAAATGCTATACAGAATCCACTATCGACAGCTATCGGCTTTCGACCTACACATTATCCTTTTTGTCGTCCTTTTAATCTCATCCGACATGATAGACACTGACAGCACGATAATCGAGTTACGTGACAATATTTTGACAAAGATTCTCTCCGAAGAAATATCTGTCGATTGCAATTCGCGCGTGTGTACCATCATTACGACGGATATTCGAATAGACGTCCAATGAAGGGATTGTCGAATTTCGACGCACAAAGGTTTAATCAAGTTAGAGCCTCGAGCGATCCGTGAAATTTTTCGTATAATCAAATATTTTCAAGACAAATATTTACGAAACAAAATATTATCCGGATACGAGGCATGTCGGATGTTATTTTTCCTCTCATATTTTTACTTTGAAGCGAGCATTGTTTCTGCTCTCGATACCCACCGATAAGAGCGGCTCCTTTTGTTCACCCGAGCCGTCCCTTTCGCGATCGGACGCAAGACCGGAAACGCAACCAGCGGATTCTCGCGTTACTCTGCAGCTCGGTTTTGACAAACGAACGTCTGTCTCGCGATAAAATCGCGCCGGTTGATTCATCTCTCGCCGCAAACCCACATGTATGAGCGCGACGCATATCGATCGGCGAGTTTTTGCGAGAGAGATCTCGCTCTTTCTCGCCAGAGTCGAAACGTCCGTCCCTCCGAGCGTTCACAGAAACGCGACCGCAGAACCGGAAGCTCCAGTTCCTACCTAACGTTGAGGAGAGAACGAGCGAGAACGCGTCCAAGTTTATACGCGATCGACAGATATTTATTGGACAACGGCGCGGTACACGGCGCACTTATACCCGTGGGAACCCGACATTTGGAGCACGTCCGAAACCGCTGCTACGGCCCGGGGGGGCCTCGAATACTCCGGACCAAGTTACAGTCGGCAGCGGACGGCATTACGTCGCGATATTACGAGCGTACACGCAACTGTGATACTCGAATTTATTTTTCCTCTTTCCTCCTTTCCAAAAAAACCAAGCACGAGCTTTCCCGTCACGCTCTCGTACGCCCGAAATGTCATTTCGCTTTGGATCTCTCCCCGTGTGTTTTCGCGTCACCCCTTGCGTGTACGCGTTTTTATTCAGAGATTGCGCCAAATATTTTGCTTGGTCGAATTACACCGAGGGCAAAATATTTCCGTGCCTGCATTTCATGTAGAAATCTCTTTAAAAAAATACTTGGCTGATTTCGGGATTATCAAAATATTCGAGTATTCACTTTACCCAAATTATAACGAATCGCATTTGTAAATATGCATAATCTTTTTCAGCATTTAGGAATCTGTGTGTATGTGTGTGATAGCTCCGATAAATTGAGCTTAATTTCAGCCAGAATATAACCTGGAAAGTTGTGTTTTGCGATACAATACATTTGGTCGACACTTTATTACAGTAATTACATGTTATAGTTCTATATAAGCTGTATAGTGTGATATTTTTATTTTGCTTCATTTGGCATATAAGAAAAAAATTAATCGCATTTCCACTGTTATCGGATTTTTAATTCCTTCTTTTAAATCGTGCAGGGAAAAAAATTGACAAATTGATTACGAGTCGTCATCGGAACACGACTGGCAACTATTTCATATTTAAATGAGCTCGCGGAAATTACGGATTCGCTTCATGTTTATTTCAACCGCTATTTGCAGCCCGAACGAAGTATTCTCCCGAATTTCATTGGGCACTTGTCGAGATACTCCTATTCACCCGCCCATTCTAGATCGTATTCGGATTGAAACGACAGCGAGGATTCAAAGTCTCCACACATGGACCGCCCTAGATTTAACGACGGCTGTCGCTCGAGATTTCGAGATTCTGTTTAGAGAAGAGCGAAATGCCCTCGACTGCTCGCGATAATCAAGTCATTAATCGAAACGATCCAGATTCATTCGCATCAGACGGAATCAATATTTGCCAAAAGTTTTGACGGAACATCGCGTTCTTCGCGATTATAAAAGCGGTAAAATTAATAGGATTGAATAAAATAAGAGAATGAAAACTGACAAGGTTTTGATCGAAGACACTCGACACGCTATATCTGACAACTGATATATTCGATATTAGAGTAAAACAACCCGCTCGACAAATTTCATTCGTTAAGATTAATCGAAAAAAGTTTAGCTTAAGACAATAAAGTGCTCGCGTTCACGTTTCCACATTTTTCAAAGATACCTTCCTGCCGATACTTTGGGAGCCAGGAAGCGCAACGTTGTCGAGAAGTGTACGATGCGAGATATATAGATCTCCTTAGACCGTTCTCGATAAGAAGCGGAGATAAGTCGCTGGCAGGCAAGAATTTTATTCTCCGACATATATATTCTCTACGATTCTACTTGGCGGGGAGAGAGAGACGGAACGCCGCGTTAAATATAGGATCCGCACCGTTTTCGTGCGATCGATGGGCGAGTTTCAGGACGAGCTCTTTGTCCGAGATCTCGTAATAATAGATGGGCGAGGCAAATCGTCGCTTCATCATTATTACTTTGTCTAAGCATTTTTCAAAAATCGATTGGACACATGACTGCAGATGATATTGACCTATCGCTTCTTGTAACGAAAATAAATATTATTTATATATTTAAATTTTATTCTCGTTCGAAATATAATCAAACCTATTTGGGACTTTATTATCAGAAAAAAAATTTTCCCCGATGAAGCGAACTGAAACGTTCACGAAACGAACGTTGGAATCGAATAAAGAATTTAGGCGACTCAAACTGGGAAGTTAATCTAATATTCATCACGACAGCTTCAAACGTCAAAATAACGAGACTTGTCGCTATTAATAGCGTGTAATTCTCGGAAAGATTTTATTCCTTCGCGTTAATCCCGCTAGATATGTTTCGACGTGAAAAACTAGATATATATTTCGAAATTATAGATCATGAAAGAAGGATAGCAGCAGCGCACGATAAAACAAAATTCCCATTGGAATAAAGCGGTAGGGATAAACCGACGGTGAAATTGCCCGGTATAATTACGTCTGCGACAGCGAGAAGCTTGCCTCGAAATTACTCGCAGACCGACTCTTTTATATCTTATTAGTAGCCAGATTTCCCCCCCCCCCCAATGTACCTGCAATGCGCTCAATGTAGTATAAATAAATTGCAAATATCAAAGTTTCTAAATACTCCGCAGAAATTCGTGCAACGCGACATCCGGTACATCCGGTATTCAAAAAATAACTGTGTGGCTTTGAGGATCCAGTTTATTTTAGAAGATCAAAAAATCGACCTTTTTCTTTACATTTCCTGTTTAAAGAATGTGTCTCTTTGTAATTTTATTAAAAAATTTGCAAAATTGATAGAGTTATAAAACTTTGAATAGGATGGCCTGCAAAACTTAAAATGTATTTTTCTCAAACCACTGCTTTCAAAGCTAATGTGACGAATATTTTGAGGAATGAACTAATAATTTAAATTTTTTTAAATGAAAGACAATAAATTTTTTGGGGATACTAGTCCTAAATAGAATTAATAATCAATATTAAAAATTAATAATTAATATTTTTCTGACTTTCAAAAAAATATATAAATTTTAACAGAAATGAAATGTGTAATTTTAAAATGACACTGATTCTTTTTCATACAAACATATACCCACAATTATCTCTAATAAAATTAGACTTAATATCCTATAAATATCCCGAACAGAATAAAACTAGATCGAGTTAGTTACACGAGAAGTAGCATGTCATACTATGCGTTTTCAAGCACGCTATGCGCAGAGATATTGAACAAGAAAAAAAAGCTAAATATCCAAGATTTAAAATACTGACGTACTGTTTTATCAATCAAAAAATATGTAAAACATCAAAACGATCAATTTCTAACATCCTAAAAAAAATCCTAAAAATTATCAATTATTCTAGAATAGAGTGGGCCCTTAAACGAATGGATACGCGTCAGTCTCGTAACCCAGTTTCAGAGATTCCAGAGACTCGTCGGTCTTCACATCGAGCGTAGGGTTATCAGGTATCGACAGCGATAGCGCGTCCATCTCTTTTCCCTCTTGGGCCAATCGTTCTACGAAATTAAATCGAACGAATCCAAGCGACACGAGCGAGCTACTCTAGCGATCGATCGCTGTTACCGAACCACGTATCGCTGTTACCGAATCACGTATCGCTGTTACCGAATCACGTATCGCTGTTACCGAACACCTTCACTGCCAATTCTCTCCTTCCCGAAAGGACTGGAAAGGGAGCGAAACGTGGCGCCCACGCGACGCGAGGAGAGAGTACGTGGGGTGTCCCTCCGCGAGCTTCCACGACGACGAAGGTAACGTAACGTCGTGCAATTTCACAGCCGTCGAGTCGCAAACGCGAACGCGATGCATTCTTTCGTTGCAGTGCGGAATCGCGAGCGCGGCTTGAAACGCACGGCACGCCGGAATTGGAAACTAAAATTGGAATTTGCCCTATCGCCCCGTCCGTCCCCTCATCCACGCTTCCACTCTCTCCCTTCTACTCCAACTAGTTAACAATCGATGCTTTTTTCCGATCTCTTTCGCATTTCCGTTACTCGCGACTCCCGTCACGAAGAGCGCATTGTCCCGTTAATAAAATAGGACGTGCATATAAACCCGACCCACATACACACAGAGGATGTGCTAGAATCGCAGCATTCCCTTGCTCATACGTATCGTATATTTCAGTGCAAAAATGAAATATGACATCGACATTGCGTAACAATACAATCTGTCAATGCTACGAGATTTTAGTTGTGTAACATTATTGCAAATTATTACGCCAAATTTTGACCAATTGCTGTTGCCATTTCAATACTATGTAAGTATAGATTTTTAAATTGAGCTTGATTTTACATTTAAATTACAAGATTTAATATACTAATTAATATACTAATTTAATATACTAATTAATTAATAATGAAGTTTCATCTACAATTTCAAGTTCAATTCTAATTTTGATTATGATTTGGCTGTTGTTTTTTAATTGCAATTTAATTTTAAGAAACCAATGATCGCACCAAAGATGTCTAGTTTATTTTTTTTATTATAATTTATTATAATTATATGTATAATTATTTTAATTACAATTATATATTTAACCAATTTATTTTAGCTTATTTTAATTTTACGTTGATTTGGATTATTATTCTAGATTTAGGCAGTGTTACTTTTATTTTATTTATTTACTTATGTATCAAAACTTTTTACTATAATATGCGAATTATATATAAGTGTAAGTAATTAGAAATGGCTTTAGAAAATAATAAGAAATAACTTTAAGAAAGTTTTTAAGTTCAATATTATTATTATAGTTTCATAGCTTGTTTTATGTTGATATATATTTTTACTCTTAGCTATCATAAGCATTTTTAATATTTTTACTTTAGATATATTTATTTATACTTTATATTACACTACACAAGATTTATACTACGTCACACAAAAGTCACTAAATAACAAATGTAAAACTAGAAGTCATCCAAAGTTAAAGGAAACACGGATTAATAAAATGATACAACACTATACAAGTGATGTCAAGACTATATCGCTATTATCCAATGCCAAAAAAAAATCAATATTAGATCTGCAATAATATCCGCGTCTCTGACAACCGAGATTTATATGGAGATATCTTCGACAAGACTTCCCCTTTTCGCAAAGTCTCTTAGAATCTTGCATAATTTTGTAGATTCTCCGGATATTTCGCCGCGAGAGGAATTCGTTCCAATTTTAACTTTGCAACTAGTAGTATTCTCATCAAAGCTTTTTCGATTTTTACTTCCACAATTGCGATTCCCTCGTGTTCCCATCTTCGCGTTCACGTCCCCGCGGTTCGTTCCCGAAAACCCGATGATATTGGAAGCTAAACCGTATATCTCCGGTTATCGATTTGTCCCTCGCACACATCTGTGCACCTACACACATCTTGTTTTTGTTTCATTTGTCCATCTGCGAGCGCCAAATAATCAAAACTCTATCACGACGACGAGTACGTGTGGACAAGAACGGGCATATTTTTTTTTCGCCCCGAAGTATGTCGACAAGTGCGCGCGCGCGCACGTGACGAATGATAAATTTATTGTTTCAAATGCATCCTTGCGTGACGCAATACGCGGAGAGAGCTTAAATCGAACACGTGCGCGCGCTTGGCACGTATACATACCGCAAATCGGTCCCGATATTTTATAACCCGATTAAACGCGCGGTTTTAATACGTCTGGCCGGACCGCGATAAAACTGGGTCCGCAATGCGTACAAATCTACCAATACGCTCGCCGCCAATAATACCCTGTATGGAAATATTCGATAGGAATGATAGCGAAATATTAACACTGCGGCACGTTAAACTGTTCTTTTGAGAGCTTACCGACACACAAACGAATCCAAGTGCGTTACATCGCCGAGAATAATTATTTTTACATAAATATGGAAAATAATATTGAAACAATAACAGTGAAATAACAGCGAGAAGCTCGACATTTATCGCGAAATTCTCCATTTCTGCTCCACGTATGTAACACTATTACGCATTCGTAAGGGGAGGATCGTAATTCTTTTTGGTGCGACATATTTATGAGAGACGAGTCTCTTTGGGACAAAAGTTTAATTGGTAAATGTTTACTTTTAGGTTACACAGCTCGAAAAATTTTTATTTTCACATATGTTGTAGAGGATACATTCCTAAGTAATACACCGTTTGAATTTTGCGGCGGTCTTCGTTCCTGAGATATGCGATTTTGAAATTTTATACTTACTTGTATCATCTTTTCGTTACATTCTAAATATGTTTATATTTTTCTGTTTACATTTACCGAGGTCATCTTTCTGAAGAACTTTCAAAAGGTTTTAGCCGTTTGTTATTTATTAAATAGTTATTAACAAAAAAAGTTTCATGAATGGAATATAATTTTACCACATCATGTATGTTTAAGAAGAAATATAGGCACACACACACACACGCGCGCGCGCGCGGGGTGCAACGGGGGGCCTTTGGTCCCCCCTCCCACAACCACCCCGCCGGTAGGGGACGCATTGCGAAGAGTTCAATCACAATGGATATATGCTGTAAGTTATAAAGCGAGGTCCACCTTGCCTACCGGCGGGGTGGTTGCGGGAGGGGGGGCCGAAGGCCCTCCTTGCACCCCCCGCGCGTGTGTGTGTGTGTGTACACATACATTTGTGATATTTTTTAATTGCATTAAATTGTATTAAATTCTATATAAATTTAAATTGTTTACCTTTTTTTATTTACCTTTAATTTACCTTTTTTTGCGTTTTTCTTCGACTTGTCAAGAACACAATTCTTGATATGGAAGCAACAACGAGCAAACGTAAACAAAAAATATAAATACACAAGTAAAATATAATATGAAACCGTGATAAATAAATGTAAACAAAAAATGTAAATACATAAATAGGATATAAGGAAAAGATGATATAAAAGTATGAAATTTCAAAAGTGCATATCTCAGAAACGAAAAGAGACCGCCGCAAAATTCAAACGGTGTATTATTTAGGAATGTATCCTCTACAACATATGTGAAAATAAAAATTTTTTGAGCTGTGTAACCTAAAGTAAACATTTACCGTTTAATTTACTTGTTGATTCGAGAATATTAAAATCCTCGTCATTTTTCGCAAACTCCATAATTCCAATTAGATTCTCGACAGATCGTAGAGACATTTATGCGACGGAAGAGCACGTATTTAAAGTGACCCCGTGATCCGATATGGTAGAGTCATTGGTCGGATCGGATATCGCTCTCTGACTGTAAAAGTCATCGATTTCAAATAAAACGGAAAAGGCAAAGGGCGAACCGCTGTTATATTCGACTTTCGTCCCGCACATTCGACCAGGTATCACTGCATTCAGTTAACCGAAAGCTTTCTCATCCAGAGCCAGATCCTTTACAGCTGGTTCCCAGCGTTATTATTTCTGTCTCTCTTAAGCTGAATGAACATTATATCGTTGATGACAACATGAAATATTCTTCTAGGGATTTTAAATGTCGACCGGTTCGGTGATGATCAGTATGTATCGATCCACGTGAAACCTACATAAGAATATTTGACGTTGACGTGACGGTAACGTTACGTATTACGTATAGTATGCATCCAGTTTTATCCAGCCGGACACGAATAAAATTGGAGATAAAAGAACTCTCGCGTTGGTAGATAAAAACGAATGAATCTTTTATGAGATCGATTGACGGAAGAGAGGAAGAGACAAAGAAAGAAGAATGCAAGTTTTGAATAATTTTGTGAAATTCTACTCGAAACAAGATATAATCTATTTATTATTAATTTAAAAAATATAATAAAATAGTCGTAAATATAATGACAAATTTAAAAGCTTTTTAGCCAGGACATAAAACGGAAGAAAAAAGAAAAACGAAATACATATTTGAAATGTCAACATTATGTTGTATGAAAATAATAATACATATATTATTCACGTTCAAATATAATATTAATGTACAATACTCTCTTTCTATGTAATATTAATATAATATTAATACAATATCAATATTGTAATTACATTCTCTCTCTCTCTCTCTTTAATAATAAAATATCTAATTTAAAAGGCAACTCGCTGTGAAAAGGGGCAATAATCATCTGTTCCAAGAAAGGAAATAATTCCGCGCGTTATAGATCGTTGAAGGAAACGGCCCGATCGATTCTACAGATTGCCCGAGGGCGCATAAATTCGGTTGATGACGCACTTGATCGTTACGAGCGCATCAAGGTACGTTAACCGTGATGGAAAAACTTAAACAAAGTCGTACTCCCCGACGCGTGATAGGGCAATATCAACCGCACGGATGCGACATCAGCAGCGGGAACAGAGGAGCCATCAGGACAACGAGCAGCGGGCGAGGAGAGTGGGTGGAATTCGCATAAGGTCGTGCACACAGGCAGGTAGGTAGCGGTAAAAAGAAGAACGAGCACAAAGCGCACGCTCTCCACCAAGGAACACCTGCTCCTCCGCGTCGCGTATGAGAAACCGGGGAAGGAGGAGGAGGGGGAGGAAAAGGGTCGAGAGGGGGAATCCACGTTTCCGATCCGACAGGAATCGGAGAGCTCCCCCACTTTATAACCCTTCTGTCCTTCTCTCCTCTTTCGTGTCCCACTCTCGCGCGCGCACCTCGTTACGACGGTCGATGTAGATAGACCATACGGGAGAAGAGGCCCTCTCTTCGCCAGCAGGTTGCCAGGACGACCCCATCTCACGCATCTCGAAATCTTAAGAATTGCCGTGAACACGTTTCGTCGGGTAAACGGCCGGTCGATCGAGCTACTTTGATATTTTTCCGTTCGCAGGACGCCCAGGACGCTTGTACCCTTCCTTCCCCCCTCGTTCAGCGTCGACCAAGATGTAAATAACGCGATTTATAAACGAGATATACAGAAAGCACACGTGAAGGCCAGGGTCTTCCTCTTCAACTTTTAAAGAAACTTGCCGAGAGATGCGACTCCGATTCAATTGATTCGCGCGATTGATGTCAGGCAAATTTCAGTCATCATCGTCTGTCGTCGGGATATCGCGATCGAAGACTTACGGCAAGTTGCCGGCGAAAGTTTACTCGGGAATTCGTCTCGCTAACTCGAAACTATTTCGAAATTATTTTCGCGCTTCAATCGCTCGCTAAGAGCTCTGGCTTTTGAGTCAGTCTCAAGACTCGACTCTTCTTGCGTGCCCTCTCTACCTTAATGCGACTAATAGACGGAAACATGCGCGCGCGTCCGGTTTTCTAAAGCGCTGAAATAGATTAAATCCCGATCGTTCCTCGGCACTTCGAGACTTTCTGCGATTATTACGAGGCGCCGATGGAACAATAACGCCCCCCCCCCCCCCCCCCGCGTAAATTCGGCTTCCTAATACAGACGAAACGACTTGTCGATTCGACAAACGCAACGAACCGCATGTATAGCTTTATTCTTAATTCATCTTGACACTCGTGAGAAAACAAGAGGTGAGTGGCCAGAGGGGGAGGAGGAGGGGGAAAGGGAGGGGAAGAAAAGTGCACGAGTGAAATAAGAGTGTCGTTGCTTCGAGAGTAGATCTTTGTTAAACTTTAAGTAACGAAGAGCCCGGTGAATTTTATTTGACACTTGATGAATGTGCCCGTGTCACGGAAGGGTAATGAGAATTCCGGGATCGTGCGCGCGTGCGCGAGGGATTAGAGTATGAAACATCCCCGGTACGGAATAATTAAATAATCGAGGTATATTATACATCTCGTAACATATGTTGGCGCGACAATCTAACAGTTTTCAAAAATATGCCAAATATAAGAAATAATCGTCAGATATACGTAGACTAACTTAACTAGCACGACATTAAATAAAATATCCAATCTGCAACATTACTAATTCCGTGAGTTATTACGTATGAATTAATTTTGTTATCAAATATCGATTCTCTCCACCGCATGCGATTTTCACTTCAAAAATCTGTTTTATTATTGTATTTAAATCGTACATTGATCATTTTCATGCGATTTATATTATTACAGCGACAATATTTCTACGAAAATATAATTTCCTCATCTCATTTGTAGAATGCATAATTTGGAGAGCTTTTTAAATTGTTCTTATATCAATTCGCTTTTATATTAGTTTTAAACTTTAATATCCGATTTAATGCAATTTTTCAACATTGAAAAAATCAAGAGAGATCTTTTTCTCGCCTAATTTAGTCTATCAAAAATATATGACAGTTCTGGAAATGTTGTTTATACATTGCGTATATAGGTACGAACGTATTAATTGATTTGTTCCGCTATTGAACATTATTTACTTATGGGAAACCATCCGTATCAGCAAAAATCTGTTTTATTATTGTATTTAAATCCAACATTGATAATTTTCGTTTTCATGCGGTTTATATTATTGTAATGACGATATTTCTACGAAAATATAATTTCCTCTTCTCATTTGTAGAATGCATAATTTGGAGACCTTTTCAAATTGTTTTTATATCAATTCGTTTTTATATTAGTTTTAAACTTTAATATCCGATTTAATGCAATTTTTCAACATTGAAAAAATCGAGAGAGATCTTTTTCTCGCCTAATTTAGTCTATCAAAAATATATGACAGTTCTGGAAATGTTGTTTATATATTGCGTATATAGGTACGAACGTATTAATTGATTTGTTCCGCTATTGAACATTATTTACTTATGGGAAACCATCCGTATCAGCAAAAATCTGTTTTATTATTGTATTTAAATCCAACATTGATAATTTTCGTTTTCATGCGGTTTATATTATTGTAATGACGATATTCCTACGAAAATATAATTTCCTCTTCTCATTTGTAGAATGCATAATTTGGAGAGCTTTTCAAATTGTTTTTATATCAATTCGTTTTTATATTAGTTTTAAACTTTAATATCCGATTTAATGCAATTTTTCAACATTGAAAAAATCGAGAGAGATCTTTTTCTCCCCTAATTTAGTCTATCAAAAATATATGACAGTTCTGGAAATGTTGTTTATACATTGCGTATATAGGTACGAGCGTATTAATTGATTCGTTCCGCTATTGAACATTATTTACTTATGGGAAACCATCCGTATCAGCTATATGGATACGATAATGAGCGTGGGCATGACAGAGACGTCATCCCATGATATAACCGATGGAGTATAAATTGAACGAGATGCATCAAATAAGCGTACATTAGCGTGCACATACCGATGTACCTTTTGAGGGTGCATCTACTTGATTGATCCGCTTTAGTTAAACTCAATATGTGTGGTACGATCTAGGACAAGGTTCTTAATAATTTGTCTTGCTAGATATACCATCAACTTTATCGCATATAAGCGTCATATGTCAGAAATGGAGCACATGTGCATTATATTCTTATATTTTTAGGAATATAATTGTTTTACGAAAGATGTGTGTGTGTTTTTAGATGTAGAAATTTTATGAATTACCGCGAAATTAATTATAATACACATCAGTTGGCCAATGTATGTTTCATATGTGTAATTGATATATTCATTACTTTATATTTAAAAATTTTATAAAATAATTACTAAATTTTTCTCATTAAAAATATTTCTGCGCTATGTTTACTCGAGGCCACAAATATTTCAGATTCATTCTATGTTGTAAAAAAAATAAAATAAAATAAAAACATTTCATTCTGCGATATTTACGATGCGAACTATGTGAACGTGACAAAAATGGAGATTCGAGAAACCGATTTAATAATGGACGCGCGCTTGAGAAATAGCCGCGTCGCGGTAAAACGACATGTGTAATTGGCTTGGTATACGTATGACACTTACATATGTGTGAGCCGGGATGAATGGAAATTAATCTCGCGCGATTTAATAAGAGAAAATAAAGATTAGCGGTAGATTACGAGCGAGAATGAAGCGATTTCTCGGGAGCGCGATAGGATATTTCCCGTCGACGTTAAGACGCGACGTCGCGTCTCTCGCAAACAACTCTCGGGGTTTATCGCTCCCTCCGCGACAACGTAAAATACGACCATGATCGACGATTACGCCATACGCAGCCGCCGCTTATCCGCCCTGATGAGGAGGAACTTGAATGACAGTTCTTCCCAGACAGACGAGGCGGCGCGAAATATTATCGCGTTTCTATCGCACGCCAAATCCGATTCCTTCGCCCGATTTCCAATACGCGTTACCTCGTAAATTTCGCGAAATTATCGTTCTGCGGAAAGGGGACGTTAGGTATCGAGAGCGCGATACCTTTCTTCGGTTACCAGACGACCGATAAAACGTATCGGGAAAATTATCCCGGACAGATATTTCTTTCGGCAGACATTTATTACGACCCGACCTCTTCCGTACATTGACCTGTGCTCCTTTACGTGTTCGCTAACGTGTATGCGAATTAACACTTTTGGCTCGTTCTTTGGGAGAACTGTGTATTACATTATAACACTTCCGTTTCAAAATTAATAGAAATCGAGAGATAAATAAAAATTCAAAAAAAAGATAGAATTATAATAAAAATACATTTGATTGTAAAATCCTTATTTATGTATAATAAATATATTTACTTTTATAACTGTCATTTTTTTATTTCTATTTCTTTCCTCGGAAGTTATACAATGATAATTAACAACAAGTGTTGATTTTTAAATAATATTACTTAATACGAATGATACTATTTTTACGTTTTTTTTTTAGAGATTTTTTTCCAAGACCGAGGTAAATTATTTCACGTGCGTTAACCGCTATCATCCATGAGAAATTAAAACGACGTGGGACAATGGTCGGGTCGGCGGAGCCTCCCCAAAGGGTTAAATTACTTTCCACTGTCGCACGCAAGGATTCTACAAAGGAAAGAGATCCAGGAATGATCGCGTTTGTCGGTCCGGATATTACGAACATGTTTCAATCAGTCTGCGCTTAGAGTTATAAAAAAAAGAAAGAAAAAAAACGCAACGTTGTAAAATAACGGATGTCCCTGATGACGGAACGTATCGCTGAAAGCTCTATCGAACAGTATCATCGAAACTGTCAATGTGACGGAACCGGCTACGATCAATCTATCGATACTGTCATCATCATCAACTTTCTCCTGTTCGCGAGTTATTATGTCGTGTTTCTCGATTTTGTAAAAAGAGGAGTACATCCCAGCATTTGATTTAAGAGAGTACAAAGTTTCTGTTAATTTTAACTTCCTCAACCGAGTTTGCCTCCATTTTTCACGTCGTTATGTAGAGGAAATATTTAGATAACATACATGATAAATTAAAGAACATTCGCGTATAATCATACGAAATTAATAACCGTGTAAAAAATGTATAACCATCGACATCCTGCATTTATAATGTCTTTGCATTATCAATGTGCTACGAGAAGAAGCTTTACTATAAAATACAAAAGAGCAAAAAGGCGGAAGAAATTCTTCTCCTACGAAAATATTACTTTCCACCTTCATTAAGATTACATGCAATAATAAAAACACACGTATACATTTATTATAAATATCAAGCGAGCATATCAATCTATGCTAAATGATGAATATCATGTATTAAATCATGTATCAAATCGCCGCATTTAATATCTCGCAATATCATTAAATGTAATTTTGTATGGATTACGAAATATTGTTGCAACTCAATGAAACGAGGTTTTCAATAACTTTTTTTATTTTCCCTGGGGGATCGCGTGTGTATACTAAACCGGCAATAAAAAGTTGAAGATGAACGAGGAATGACAGAAATAATTCAGCACTACACAACCGCGTTTAAAATCCTAATAGCCTTGACAATCCATCGACGGTCGTTCGAAATAAACTCCGATAAATTGATACTATTTTTTCATTAAAAAGAGTTATGCAGCTACCGTAATCCCCGAAATATTTCGAAAAGTGAAGTTTTATGTCCGCCTCATCTTTTTATAAAAAAAAAAAGATAATCAAATTTCCAGATTATTAAATCTTTTTTTTAGATACTTCTCTCTCTTTCTTTTCTCCATATCAATATCTAATTAAATCAAAATAATACACAGTTATTCTATAAATGCGTTGCAAAAAGAGTTATTATATTTATTATCTCTTTGAGAATTTATGCAAATAAAGGAAAATATCGGCAATTTTTAAATGTGAAATGTATGAATTTAATCGAGAGAACCGGCGAATCGTTTATCAATCGCACGGCTATATCGGATTTATAATATGAAATTTATATCATTTATAATCGGAAATAAATAACTAAATTTTTGATCATATAAAAAAAATTTGCTCCTTTCTTTATTTTCTATATTATATCTATTATATTTTAAAACTTATTCGACTCGAATTTTATGCTTTTAATGCCAGCATGTAGCACGATTAATAAAATCAATATGATCAACAAAAATATATGTCATTTAATGGAGTTTAAATAAAAGAGAAGTAAATTGAAAGATCTAAATAAAAGTATGTTCTAATGTGCTTTGAGTTACTAATTTAATAGTTACGGCAAAAATGGGCACAAACAAATCCAACGCAGTTAATAAAACTCAAAAAGAGCAAGCTTAATTATACAGAAATCTGCAATAAAACAGAATACACGGTAGCTGACTATGAAAACCGCAGGCACTACACAGAGAACAAAGGAATTAATTTAAACTATCCGAAATTAAAGGCCGAAGGTAAACGTATTAACTAAATTCTAAAAGCTTTTACTAAAGCTTTTATGTTCCCCAAATGTCTCCTACGTACGTGCGGTATTCTAAAAAAAAAATGAAAAAGCAGGTTTCGCGAAAAATTATTTGGGACGTGTAAAAATAGCACTTCGATTTCAAAATTCAGCAACTTTTGTTTTAACTTCCAATTTAAAAAAAAAAGTAGTTCAGTATCTTTCAATAATGGCGCTATATTGTTATATATTTCTGCACATTGCGTTACTAACACTTTGAGTGGTATAGAAAATATAAACGCGGTTTCTTTTTTCCGCAGAAAAGTGCAGAGAATGGATGATTTTCCGTCTCTCGTATCTCTTTTCTCTCTCTCTCTTTCTCTTTCCTCCTGAAATACAAGAGCAAATACGGTAGCAGACTCGAGAAACGTGAAAAGAAGATATCGCACGGAAATAGAAGGAGACAGAGATCATGGACTAAGTGAAAGAGAAAGAGAGAAACGGTAGAAAAAGATTGCGACTTGCCGATGGTCAACAGAGACAGAAAACGTGGTATCCGTCTGGGTTATCGTCCGACCAACAGAACAGGAATAAGGGAACGAGGAGAAGAAAATGGACAAAGGGAGCAGCTTCCCTGATTCCTCTTCTGCACGTCACCGAGAATGCCAGGCCATCTGGCATCATGCCGCGATTCCCTGCGACTGCTGGCAGGACCGTGGCGCTTGCCATTCGAGACTTTATTTTATGGGGGGTCTCGCCCCTCTGCAGCACTATCATTCTTCCCGCAGTGTGTGTACACGCGTCATTGGTGCATTAAACCGTGAATGCCGGCTTTAATGTAATGCCGCGATCAACTCTATATCCTACTATAATTTATCACAAAAAGAAAAAAAATGTTGGGTTCTTAAATCATTAAAACTGTTTGCATATTAAATAAAATGAATAATGTGAAAATTTTTGTTTTTCTTGAAAAATGTAAAGATATTTAATTTAATATCGTTTCTATCAGTTCCTATCATTTATATAAAAGTATTTAATTTATCATTTATAAAGAAGTATTTAATTTAATATTGTATCAATTCCTATCATTTATATAAAATAATCACGCTATCACAAAGATCTCTGCGTGCTTCTGCGTTTTCAATCTCTTTTTAACGTCGGAAAATATTGCTGTCTTTAAAAATCTTTCACACCGTCGAAAGATAAAACTATTAATGAAACTGTTCTGCAAATATTTTCTCAGTTTACGATATTCCTTATTAATGTCAAGTTACATTAATATTTATACGTGGATTCTTTTAATCTTTTGCTTGATATTTCACAGAGCATGGTTATGAATGTCTCAGAGTATAATTCAAGGAAACTAAAATATCTCTTTAAAAACATGCACTAATGAGATAATCGATAAAGGTTATTGGACGTGTCTTAAAATACACTTATACGATATTATATCGAAAAATGAATACGCATAAAATATAATAATATATATTGTCAATATGTAATCATCACTAAAGTGTCGAATAAGGCAATTGAGAGACACAGTTAAATACCCATAAAGGACAAAAATAAGACGAGTCGAGGAGCTTAACGAAGTAAAATTGCCCGTTAATTTCACCGTAATCGGAAACAACATGGCTTGGAATTTCTTTTATCCCAATGTTTTTGTTACATCTCCTGACTGTATTCTATCTGTATTCTCATATCCTTAGTACGCGAGAATATTACGTAATACGCGAATGCTTGAAATACCGAAATACGGACACGTTGCATTTTCAATGTCTTTAATATTGAATCGCTCAACTCGAGAATTTCCTGTCGTCTACAGAAGACAAAAATATCGCACGATGTTATATATCAATCTTTAATATATAAAAAAGAATTTGCATATGCAATATATGTGAGCATCCCGCTTGTGCAATCTTTTTATGCAAAACATCGTCTCATCGCGTCTCTCGCGGCTCAAAAACCTTCTAGGCTCAAGATACGATAAATCCAAAATTTATCGTCTGGAAAACCTTTTAAAAATTTATGAGTTCCTAAAATACACACATTCTTTTTCAAGCAAAAGAGACGTGTGTGTATTTAAGACGTTATAAAATTAAAATTGATACGACAATATTCAAGATGGATACATACATATGATACGTTTATTTGATGTATTACAAAACTCGAATTTTTCACTTATTAAATCCGAAATAATTTAAAAACCGCGAGTAAAAATTTATAGAAAAAATAAAAATAATAAATAATAAATTAATTAATTAATAAATATTAATCCAACAACACAATATATGATACATTTTGAGATGACATAATTAAACTTAATCAATTTTGAAAATTTTATCGCTCTCTAAGAAAATTCGAGAGAGATTGCGAAGAGATTTTGTATGTAAAGAAAAACATTAAAAATCCGATAACATCAACTTGTCCATAAATGATATATACGCGCAAGAGATCAAGCGGTACAAACATTATTCGAAGTCTCTCTTATTGCGTTATTCGATTTTGAATAATATCGGGAATATTTGTACGCTTACTTTTCGTGATGACGGCTGCATAAGTTATGCATGAGCCGAACCGATGGCGAAAAGCGGGATTTCCTCGCGTGCAAAACCAGGGCATAAGGCCGATATATCATGTATTCATTGCTTCGTATATGCATATATACAACGGTAACTTGACATAATTAGAATTGATTGTATTGCAATAATTGGCAATTCCGAGTTCGAAGATGAATAGAGCGCGTGCGAGATACTTGTTAATATCCAAATTACAACGTCGTCTCGTTAAGAAGAAAAGAGATATTACGAGAACAGAGGAAACTCTTTGTTCTCCGCATAATTACTAAAAACAATCTCTATGGAATCATTATTCGATTATCGGTGCAACTACTTCGCTTCCTCGATAACGCGATGCAACTTTTTCGCTGCAAGTTGTATCTCCACTTATTTTCCGCGTCAGTTAATTTTCATAATTCTTATTATCACGCTTAGTAACAATATCCATAACGCGCGCCTGCAAACACTCCTTTTCGCGTTCGAAATATAAAACAGCTGATTAAAAAGGCGCGTGTCAACGAGTCGCGACCTCGAACCGTCGTAAAATTCCGGAAATCCGCGGATCAACGATCCAAAAGTACGAATCGATAATAGAATTCTTTTATCTTCCCCTCCCGACGTTTCCCAGTCGTCCTCTTGAATGAAACGCGCGTTTCAGGACGGCGTTAGCGGTACATGCACTCATGCGTGCCGCACGTGCTGCATACGTAATGCGTATCGACGCGTCGAACAAAGCGAGATGCAAGTGCATATCGCCGAATCACGGGTGGGACGACCTAGTGTTATAGGCGCCCCTATGCGCGCAGACTTCGGAAGGATATCTTCTGAATCATCAATGGGATAAAAAGTTGCGCGCACAAAGCCATTGCTTTTACTTGTTCGACGAATGGAGTGGAAATAAGCAGCGATATAATAATAATACGTATTTCCTCCCGTGGGAAATTGGAGTTTTCTCCTCGCAAAAATCCGAAAGAAATTTCAGGGACATGTAATTCTTTGGTGAATTACATAATATTTCTGAATAGATTTGCAGTGGATGTAGAATTTAAAAGGTGCTCGATAATACAAAAATATATTATTAAATATATTATTAAAAATATATTATTAAATATATTAATATAAAATATATTATTAAATATATTATTAAAAATATATTTATTAAATTTCATTAATATTATTAAATATATTATTATATGTTATTAAATATGTTATGTAGTGTCAACAGAGCTGAAGTTTCGCCACGTTTAAAATTTTTATATTTATCAAAAATATATTTATTAAGAATATATTTCTTAAAAAAATATATTTGTTAAAATATATTCCCTATATTTATTGAAAATCTGCATTTCTATATAAATATCTCCGTCTATAAAGTGTAATTAAAGGGCAATTAGTAACGATAATTGTCCCATTCAGATAATATCATCTCTAAAATTACATAATTATTGCTGTAGCTCGAATTACGCAGGTTTTACTTGGATTACAGATAAAGTGATAATATAGGTATTCGACGTTGGTCTTCGCGCAGAGACGAGTAACGCCCGAGGGTAACGATTAAACGTTGTATTAAAAAAAAAGATGACTTTTTCGCTGCAGTATTTGTGTTAACGATACTTGTCGATATCGTTCGTTACGGAAAAATGCCACTTAAAATTATAATAATAGCAAATCGATTTAGTTTTCTACGTTTTAAGAAAGAAAGAGAAAGAGAGAAATCAGTGTGTAAATTTATTGTTATTATTATATGTACATTTTTTGCACAAGAGTTTTTAAGAGATTATAGTACAAAAAAGTTTTTAAGAGATTATAGTACAAAAAAGTCGCATTTAAATAAGGGATCTTTTATGAATATTAAGTGTGAAAAAATTCTTAGATTATGTAACTTGTGTGCTAGAAATTTTTTCAGAAAGATTTTTAACTTTTTATATATTTTAATATATCTTATTTTATTATCTGTATTATTTAGCTAATTTTATTTTATATAATTACGATATCTTTATTGGTCAAAATATAATCCAAATATTGTAAAATGTTGATCGAAAAGCATCTGAATCAAATCTTTTAAAATATAAAATATATCTACGATTATAATTCCATTCGAAAAATACAAAAATATATAATAATTAAATTTCGAAAAACCGTGTCACATATATATGCAGGTTCTAAAAATATCGATTTAATTGGAATAAATTGATATAAGCCAAGAAATGGACACAAGCAGTATTCATTCATGAAATACATTTTCCAAAATATTTCATCTAACTTGGAAAAAATTATAATGTCTTTATTTCTCCATCTTGGAGAAATTTATTGCACGTAAATGTAGGCAACACATTTGAATAAATATCTTTTATACATAACCCGCAACTATAATAAATCTCTCTCTTTCTCTTTGTCTCTTGATTATGGTGTGATTCATCACGTAAACATAACCGTACCACACACATAAAAAACGTAAACACACCTTTCTCGTACGTGCGCTATGACAATCTTGCGTAGACGCGTGTCTAGCGCGAAAATCAAATCCGTATCAAAGCTACTTGTATAGCACACGTGTATAACCTCTCTCTCTCTGTTTCTTTCTCTCTTGCAGCGAAAATCATTTAAATGCTTAATCATTAAAAACTAGTAGCACCTTAAAAAAATCTCTCTTGCCTTATATCTTATCGTTATCAAATAAATACGTCCAAGAATTCAAGAATGTCAACTTTCCGATATACTTGTGACGTAACACGGAAAAAGAGAGAGAAAGAGAGAGAAACAGGGGTCTACTTCTCGCGGGGATTAATCCCCACGGGAAAGAAAAGACCGCGTACGAGAAGGACACAAAGAGAGACAAGTACTCACCGGCAATGGCGACGAACAGGAAGAATATCCACGTATCCATGAGTCTGCCGATGGAGAAGAAGCCGCCGCTGCTACTGGCTGGGAAGGCTCGCCTCCTGTCCATCACGCACCGAGACGCATAGCTTATCTCGCTTGGGATGTGTATCGCGCTCCCTCTTCCGCTCCTCTCGCTGCGATGCTCGCGAACGCACTCACCGAAAGATCGTTTTCGAATTCGCGGGCGAGTCGTCCTGCGCGACCTTCACTCTGCTCGTCTCTGTCGACGGGAGTCGTCCTGCCGCGCACTTATCTCTCACATCGTACCCGCGTAGCCAACGTTCTCACACGCAGGTGCCCCGCACACTAACGAGCGAGTAAGAGCTACCGGAGCGATAAAGGACGACGAGGACGACGACGACGACGCTGCTCGGCGGTCGCGCGCGCCGCCCCCTCGCGCGCTCCTCCCTGCGGAGGACGTAGTCTCGCGTCTACGCGTGCGTAGATATGCACACCGCGTTACGCACTCCTGTCGTCCGCGTGTATACGTGTATATATACGTCCTCGCGTTACGTCGCTCGCGTCCGCTGCTACGTTCACGGTGACACGGAGGCGAGACGCACTACCGGCGCCTGCGACGGAGACGGACAGACGCAACGTCGGAGCGCGATGACTGCGTGATTACGCGTGCGAGATGAGAGGGGAAAGAGAGAGAGAGAGAGAGAGAGAGAGAAAGAGGGGACGCGTCAAGCGCGAAGAGAAAACGTTTCTGGACGACGCGAAGCGCGAGCGGCGTGTGCACAGCCGACCGTCGTGCTCTCACCGCCGCGTTGTCCGGAGTATTGACCGACTCGATTCCGGCGCGGCGCAAGTCGTGGCGAGGCGCCGGAGTGGGGGTAGGAGCGCGAGGAGAGGGGAGGAGAGGAGGGGGGCGGCAGGCATGCTCGCTCGGTGCCCGACTGCCTCGTAGTTGATCTTACCGGCTGCGCGCGCATGTCCAATCTCTCCGACGGCTCCTCTCCGCCAGCCGGCCGGCGCGACGCCGATCGTACGTGTGTATGTTTTTATTGTGTCTGTGTGTGTGTCTGTATATGTGCGATACGAGAATTAAAATCGAAGCGGACCGCGGCTACGAGAGTGTCGTTAAACCACGCTTCTCATCGGTAACAGTTTAGATTGGCTGTCACCGATATATCGATGTGTTATATACGTCGTATATATGTCTATATATATGTCTCTAGGTAAGTATTAATGGGAAAAGATATCGAGGTGTATTGCTTGGTACATTAAGGAAAATATCGATGTTTCTTTTTTATAAAATATCAGTGTCTCGTTTGATATCGATGTGTTTGAAATTTTTTAAATTATCGAGGGAAAGAATGAAAATTTGAATTTAAAAAATTGACATTTATCAATACTGTCAGAAATGCGAATAATAAAAATGTTTTTAATCATTGGAAGAATGCGAAAAAAGGAATCATTAGTGTTTTTATTTTTGATATTTGTTGTAAGAGAGAATGTACCATGTTTTTGTATAAAAAAATAATTATTAGACAAATTTCAGAATGTTAAACTCGAAAAAGCTATAATGTTAAAGCATTTATAGAATCCGTTTATAAAGAATCGATATGAATTATCTCTTTATTCCTTCTATTGAATTAAAATAAATTTGCAAGAATCAATTTTCATGAGATATATATCTTTCGTGATGTCTATTTAAATCTTTATATTTATAAAATCGAACAACGCATTGAGAAAGTATTAAAAAATAGAAATATAAATGTCATAACATATATAAATGTTTTCTTATAATTCTAACATAAAATATACAAAATGTTCCTAAAAATTCATACATTTTTAATCGTCCGATTTTTCTCGATATTCTCAAGTATTATACACTTACTTTCAAAATATATTTACTCTCAATAACTTAATTTCCCAGTAATTTTATTAATCTACTTAATAATGTTTGGAGTTACGGTCGCCTGGAGTTTATTTGATGAAATTGTCACACGTTTTCAACATTCATGCAATGTACTGTCATCTGCTAATATTACAGTTGTCCGATATTTTCTCGGCATTTCTTGATACTATAAATTTTTTTATAGATGTGATATTCAGCTTTAACAATTTTATTAATTTTATTAATAATATTTCAACAATACTTGGAATCATGGTCGCGTACAATTCATTTGAATAAAATTGTCGCATGTTTGCACTGTTAAAACGATACATTGCATATAATACAACTGATATTTTCCCGATTACATATTTATTTGCAGACTTTATTATTTATTTATTCTCAATAACTTAAAACTCTCTTATGATCGCGATTAAATCTTTACGTCTCGTATTAAACTTGTCAACTTTTGACCTCGTATGTGATCGATTCCTGAATTTCGAATTTGTATTACAAATTTGGAATCCAATATAATTGTTACAAACGACAATTATTCGATCATTAATTCATCCATTAAACGCGACATTAAATTAATTAAATAGTGAATATAAACGTTTGACATTAACACGCGAGTGAAAAGTAACGATCCAGACAATACGAGAAAAGCGAAAGAAATTTCCTCGAAAAATACGAAGAGGCCGCGTTCAAAAAAAGAGGCGGAGAATTCTCGGAAACGAACTCGGTCGCTTTGTTTACATACACGGTAGTGCGACAGAGTTGTGTGCGTATGTATGATGTGCGTGTATGCTGATCGTGCGTGTTTAGAAATGTGACGATGTAAAAATACATGCGAATACAATTTCCGCGGAAATTGAAACCAGAAGAGATATGCGTGTAACTTACGTTAGAGAGAAATCTTATAAAAAAGAAGGAACGATATGTTTAGCATTTATTTGGTTTCAGCTGTTTTCATCAAAAAATAAATTATATTAAAGAATTATTACTCTATATGAATATCATGACAATGATCACTATTTTTCTTGCATAAATAAATTAACGTGATATTAAGTAGTTACTTAACGTGATTAATGTTTAAAATATGCAATAATTAAAAAATTAAAAATTATTTTAATTTTTCAAAATACGCTATTTGAAATTTTCATTTGCTACGTGAATTGTATCATGTTTGAAAAGTGAAGGACTTTCTCGTGCGATATACATACAGATTGACGTATAAAATATTTGATAAGAATTTGATACAGATTTTTTTATTAACTAAATTTTTTCAAGAAAAATACTCGTTTATCAAAATGAAATTTTTCCAACAGATTCGAAAATATGCGAGGTTTAATAAGATCGGAGAAGGGAGTCCTTGTACTTGAGATTAATTCAAGTAAAATTACATAAGAAGAATGTTCTATAATTTGTCTTGGTATTCTCGATTATTAATGAAAACGCATAAAGCTCACCGGTTACTAAAGCGATAAAATATGGCGTATCTGGAGGTAACATCTCTGATGTAAGTACAATTAATGTCGGAATCAAGTCAGGACGGGATAAAAATGTTTAAATCCACCGTATTTTCTCGGTGTTGTCCCAGAGATGAAAACTTTTATCGCGCTTGATATTACGATAAGACATCACACACTGCATGCCGACACTTGGCTATTGTTGGGAAGGAATTCTATAGCCGGTGACATGATACAGAACACGTGCAAAAGAAAGAGAGAGAGAGAGAGAGAGAAAGGGAGAAAGAAAGGGAGAGGGAGAGACTATTAGACTTTTTGTTAAGACACTTCCCTATGGACAACACGGTTGCAAATATTCCCTCTCGCTCTCCTATGTGGCATGACCTACTTTTTGGATTTTTTTTCCCTTTATGCAAATGTACACAATTGCCTCCGAGACACGCGGAAGCAAAAACGGAATAATAGTCGGAAACATAATACATCAAGCGCGACATATTTTTCCGATATTTCACCTTGATATCTTGTCGACATAATATGTCGACGAGAAAAGAAATCAATGGATGGCATCTATTGCATCGCGCGCGAGATTGATTTATTCATCGTAAAGTTACTTGGACGTGTATTTTAAATGTGCGCATGCGAATTATAACCAATGCCACATACAATGAATGTCCGGAACGCTTTCGATCAATATTTTGAGGATTTCGTATTTCTAAAAGCGTTTCTCGTGACACGAATTTGCTTTCAGATCTGAGGGATGATAATCCTCAGGTGTCATCCAGCGCGACATTTAACCTCTCTCTGTATAAAAAAGGGAATTGAAATGAAAAAACCTACATTCTTTATGACATGTCAATCTCTTCACAATTCCTACTTTTATTTTTGACGTTTGTTATCGGAATTGCTATTTCTATCAAATTGTCATATTTCGCGAAAGTCGATCACGTATGAATATAATAATGTATATCCTTGTGAAATATGTAACTGATATAACAAAGAAGTATTTGCAACATTAATAGACATACTTGTAATTCTCTTATTGCATTCATCTATTTACGTGCTCTCGATATTTTTTGCTATCTTTCTACATGTATATATATCATTTTGACATCTCGTGTCATTTCCGATTAATCCTATTTTCTTCCACATCTATTATTTAAATATAACAATTTTATTCGTCAGTTGTCAGTGCCATTTATCTAATTCTGTTTCTCTTCCTTGGCAAGCCGGTGTATTAATGGTTGCACAGACCGCTTCTCTCTATTTAATCTTCATTTCTCATCACATTATCACATGGCATACAGCAAAGCTAAGCACGAAGGTACACATCCACTTGAGAACGAGTGCAGATAAGAGACTAGATGTGATTTGAGTCTACTACGTTGTATCATGATACCTGGTTAAAAATTTAAGCCTCACGTTTATATTCCTCAAATTTTAGATTCTCTCATATCCTCTTCAAATAAAAATAATAGTAGTTCGTTATTAAAAAAATTTGTGCAGTATTTTTATAGAATATTTTTTAGCTTAAAAATATCGAATTTATTAGGATTTGTAGCTTAAAAATAACATATTTACATATACATCTGGAATTAATCGGAAGAGAGAATCTGGAAAAATTATTTGTTAAAATGTGCTGTACAATACTTTTAAATACATCATACAATTTAAAAGAAACGAGTATATGAAATATTCGATATTACGATAATTGAGAAAAAAAATATGATTGACACTAATAAACGTAATAAAAAAGGTATTATGTGAAGCGAACAAGAGAATGAAACTTTTGTTTTCAACTTCTATCATTATTTTCTGAATAAATCTATTCAGCATCTCTCGATGTAAATAGAGAATTATAATTGTAAAGCTATAACTTTTCATAATGTGTATGATTTGTACAATAGACTTTTCTTCTCGAATCAAGTACGATAGAAACACACAAAAAATATATATATAAATATAAAACTACATGGATTATAGAGGATTACAGTATTCTTTTCAAGCACATATGCTCTGTGAAAATACATGAAAATTATAAAATGCAGTTCAGCAAATTATTTCTATATAATTATAATTTTTCTAAATATTTTTTTCACTTGAGATTTTACAGATGTTTACACATAACATGTTTGTTATTTTCAGGCTACAAAACGTACTACAAAAATATCGTCGCACAAATAAAAATGCAATTGCAAATAAAAACACAATTACTATCGTCGAATAATATTTTGCCAGATATTACATATCCGGTATATATACATATGTTACAACGTGCCTCCTGCACTTCGATGGAGCTTTACCAGTATATGTACCATTTGCGCGATGGTAATGACGTTAGTTCGCAGTTACTCGCACGTGGCCCTCGAAAACGGCACGTCGTGTGCCGTTAGTACTCCACACTTGGCGGGGTGCTATTGTCTAATGCTGCGGCGACGTTTATTGGCCAATTGCGTAGGTACGCACACGCCGCAGTGCACGCATTGCTGACTCGTATCGAGTAGTTAAGTGGCCTCCGGTGTTTATCAACCGAGAGTACTTTAAGCGTGTGCCGATCTCGCTTGAATTTTCACGCGAAGAGAAGCGTGACTCTAAAATGGAATTAAATTGTAATTGTCACAGCGCTTGCAATTATTCGCGTGGAATATGTACTTATACATTTATACATGTGTGTACATGTGGAAATAAACAAATTTATACATTAATAATTCATTTATATAGATATTTACATATAATTTCAAATTTTTATTTAATTTTATGAAATATAATTAGATATATGAAATTATATAAATGAAAATTTGAAGTTATATATCTATATAAATGAATTATTAGAATGTATAATTTTGTCATCTCTCGAAGGCGCTTAAATTGTTTGCGTTATAGTATTCTTTAAAGTGTTCATTATAAAATAAAAATTAATTATTTACAAATAATATTACATGTAAGATATTAAAATAAGACAATAAATGTAAAAAGAGTGATATTTGATTTATATTTTATATAATTTCATATATTTATAAAATAATTCTTTTCAGCCCAATTATTTTTTATAAAAAATTTTATCCTTATTTTCTTCTAGAAAGTATCTATGAATGTAAATTTTTCAACTTTTTGAACTTTCAGCTAGAAGTTAAAGGTCAAAAATAAAATGATACGTCGGTTTTAGCGAGCTTTCCTCTACTATTTTTACAGACAGGACGAATACGAATGACAAAACTGTACGTAAAATGGAGCGGAATATATGAAAGAGGTGACACGCGCGTAAACACGGGGGACAGTTGTTGTAAACACGAGTTATAATTTATTATCAATGTACTTCATACATACAGACTAGCACAGTTAGTGACACGCTCGCAAATCACGCGCAGTCATACACACGCTTCAACAAAAAAAATAATTGGGCATTCACGCGCATACGTATGCAAATACACTCGCACATACGTGTATATGCTCTTATATATACATATATATATATATATTATATGAAAGATTATACATATGCAACACACACACATACACACGCGTACGCATACTGTGATGTATAATACGATATACATCGGCATTGTTTGCTCGGTATAATTATTTTGTAAGGCGGAGTAGAGGAAGGGGAAAATTTTCGTTTTGCTCATGTTGTTCTCTCGTTCATTATTTCAAAATATATAATTCTCGTAATTATACATATATACACACATTTATATGTATGTATATATGTCCATAGAATGATGTACGTTACGCTCCCCTTGCGCCTAATATTATTTATTCTCTCGTCTTTTTCTCACTTATGTACCAATAGTTTCGTGTTGCATGCGTCGACATTCTATAATTTATTAATTTTTTTTTTACACAGTGATGTAAAAGTTGTACATTTGCATGTGTGATGCGACGAGCGACGATAATAGTGAACGTGGGCGAACGATAATGATAAATTTTTTTCTTGAGAAAAAATGCTTTTGAATAGTCAATTTCGGAAAATCAACCGTCCCTCTCAAACGGCTGGTCTTTCGATGATGTGACACTCACAACCTTCTGCATTCTATTTCTTCTCGTATTTTTTCGTTATCACAATGGCTCAGTATATTGACTTATATATATTTCATAGATAATTTAACTTCTAGAAGTAGGTGACGAGCGTATTATCGATTTTTTTCATCCTGAAAGTAATTCTTTTTTCTCTCTTGCCATTTCACGACACTAATGATCAGGATTAAATGTGTAATATTTCATGATCATTCTAATTTCAATTTCATAACTGTATTTTGTTTTTACGATCAATCTAAGCTCTTGCTGGAAGGTTTCATTTTTTTTATTACTTTAAATTAAAGTTTCCTACCAGATCTTCACAATAGAATTATGTGAGATGAAAAGAACTATTTATAAAATTTGACAAATATAAATTATGAGAAATATATATATGTAGGAATCCTTCAGTATCGATATACTATATTTTTTATTACAAAATTCTATTATTACTATCATTCTTTCGATCGATTATCAACTAACGCACTGCACATTTGACAGATCGCATGTGTTAAGAGATTTCTAGATTTATAAAATAAATAATTTTATCGATTGTGATAACGTCTTCAAGTACGTATGTCGTATAAATAATGTAAAGCATCTCTGTGAAAAGTGAATATTAAACCGCTAACATACGCAACCGCATTTTCAAATTGTATTCGATTAAAAAAAAAATTATAACAATTAATTGCCTTCTTTCTTTGGTTTGAAAAAAGAATTTTCTTGTCCAGCTGTGTTACTAGTGGAAACAAATCGATACACTCGATAGTTTGACGCCTTAATTATCTATACATGTCCACAAACGTACTTAAGTATACACGAATTGCGTTCTATTGTTATAAATATGTATCGCGCGCTTCCCTTTTTTGGTCTTGTTCACGCGCACAAGTGGACCTCATCCGCCCACGCTTGGACACAATCTTGCACCTTTTATTCCCTCTTATCCTCATGTACTCTCATGGACGGCGATATAAAACGACGCATTATTACAGATCATATGACACATGAGTATCCGAGGAACGCTATAAATCCTGAGTATCTAAAATTTCAAACGAGTTACACGCGACTATAGCTTCGTCCTCCCTTAACTCTACCCGATATAATGATTAATTAAACGTCTTTGACAATCGTTTCCGTTACGAGAACAACAATCGGAACATTCTCACGATCGTAATGAAACTGAGTTTTTTTTATGCATGGTTCTGATATCGTAAAGTATACAATATTTCGCGTACGATGAGGGTATAAAAGAGGAAGTTTTTTTTTTACTTTAGCTTTAAAATGATATATAAGGAATGTGTGCATACATACACACGCATTTGCGATGGGATGTCCCGTTTTTATGATCTTATATATAATACACACACATATTATATATATGTACTTAATATAAATATATTCTTATGTATATATTTACAGAATAGCCCATTTTTTTAAATAACGCATTTTGATTTTGCCGGAATATGATTTAGAAAAAAAAATTTCAAAGCTTTCTGTTCAAAACTCGCACAGTTTTTTGACGAGAAAGAATATTCGCGCATTATATAAAAAATTTCAAGCTTTTTTCTGGAAAAAAAAACCAAAATAATTTTAACGAAATTAAAATGCGCCATCCTGTATGTATTTTGTTTTTTATTATTATATTCACAGATCCAAACAATTTTAGACAGAGCCTTTATCAGTGTACATTAAACAGCACACACTCTGTCTGTACAATCGAATGTATAATAAATATAGCACCCCGTTCAAAATAATTAAAAAGGATCACTCTTTCGGGAAATTATATAGAATTATAAAGAGCAAAAAACAATTATACAAATTAAATGTTATTTTCTAAAAAAGATTTTCATGTTAGATATCTGTTGTAAAGAAAAGTGATCCTTTAATTGTTTCGAACACAATATGTTTTCAAATGCCCATGTAATAAAAAAAGATTATAATAGAAAATAATGTTGCACGGTGAAATCTAACTCGATATTAATCATACGTGACGTCATTTTATGACACTCTAACAGATTGCATGCTAATAGCTGCGTGAAAGACTTTGCAGAGCACTTGTGTAACACATATAATATCCAAGAAGTAAATAACACCTCAAGTTATTATATTCAAAAGATAATCTGAGATTTTGTATAACAGCAGGGTTTTTACGTACTACGTTTTTGCGCGCAGTATAATTAATTGCACGTAATAAGGCTGCCTCGACACAATATGTTTGTGCTAATGTGTGTCCACCCGTAAGAGAAAAATTGCCTACAGCGTAACGAAGAGAGTTTATAACTCTATACATAGAAATAACGTACTAGTAGATTGTAAAATAACGAGAAAATAACTTATGTGCATGGATGTGCGAACGCGCATAAAGAAACGTGATTGCGCGAATTAATTATTCTTTTTATAATTAACATATAGATTATACGCGCAATCTGCGTACAAGATACAAATGGCAAGTACGAAGAATCGAAATTTTTCACGAGAACGGGAAATAATCTGAGAGATTAAAAGACATTTCAAAACACATAACACTAATTTTTTTAGCTAATTTATAGATGCGCACACGTAGAGATGCTTTCTTAAATATATAAAGTATATAGATTTTCTTTTACATTTAAACACTAATGTAGGCCATATTCTTTCAGTGTATAAAAAGGTCTGATATAGACGCGCACGCGTGCGTATATATCTAAGAATTTAAAATGTAAATTAATTTCATTTAAAAAATTTCAAAGAATAACAAATCATTTATAGACAATCATATATATAAAAATAGATAATAATAAAATAATAAAATATTCAATATTATATAGACATAATTATCTAGTCTTATCTAAAATATTTTTAATCGATATAATCGGCAATAATATAATCCGAATTATAAAATATAATTTATTTTCTACATGTTTCTCTTTTACCAATAAAATAATAGGCAAATAATTAGGATCACAATGCTTTCGAAAATTTTAACAATCTAAATATTTCAGTTTTAACATTGTCGAATACAAATCAGTTTCTCCTTAAATTTCCTCTATTAAAAGATATATGTATATATATACATATATATGCGTGTTTAAAATAAATTGTAAGAGAAATAAAAGAAATAGAAATAAATGTTTTTATATATCAGACCTCTATGTACAAAAATTAATAATTAGTAGTAAAGGCAATTGTTTACCAAAAGAGCCCTTTATATTATTTTATATATTTCTTATATTCAGATTTAAACTTAGATCAACAACTGCATCTTTGACAATAAAGCAAAAATCTTTGTTAACATAGGAATTAAATCTGGCGATATTTTTATATATTATGAAACGATAAACAATGACTAATATAAACTGAATAATATAATGATCGTTAATAAAACTGTCTATATAATAGATATTTTATAATTTTAATCGATTCTCTATCGTATTTGAAAAATTATCTAATAATCACGCGCATTGGTATTAAATTTTTTGTTGTAATTTTTTATTTTATATCTTATAATGCATAAAAAAATAAAATAATACTGTTTTACTTTTATTAATTATGCGAACAATTAATGTAATCAATTCTCATAAATATATTTCTAGTATAGAAAAATGGAAGGGTTCAAGTCACAAAAGGATACACATTTAATGTGCTCGATTTTAAAAAACGTGATAAAATTTATGAAGAGAATATTCCGTCTATACGAGAAAAGAAAAACGACATCGTAATAAAATAAATATGCTTAAAGCTATAACTATCTGAAAAGTGAGCTCGATATACGGTGAGTCGATATACGAAACCATTATAGTCATTTTATGACAAAGATCTCTCTTACATGGAGAAGAGTAAAAAAACTCTTCTAATATTATGCATTGTGCAATAAAAAACGCTCAATTCCATTTTTTTTTCAATGGTAGAAAATTGATGTGTACGCACGGATAGAGACATGGTCTCGATTTATCATGTAGAGAATGAACAGTCAATATCTCCAACGCTCCTTTTTTTGCCACAATTATCATAATAAATTAATCCTGAACTATAGATTCGAAAATTCTAATTTAATTTTCGCGATACAAATGTCAGAGCTCTCTTGTTTCGCATTGGCACGCTCTCTGTGATACTTATTCTCCACAGATATAACATTCACAGAGTATGAAGCAAAAAATACTTCATAGCAGTTGTCAATGCTATGACATAAAGCAAGAGGAGCAGAAGGTAAAAAGATAGTCACAGATACCTTACTGGGAAACAGAAGAATCATTCTTTTTGATGAACCTCCTAAACTCAAGGACGTACTCTCTCGGGAATAAAGGCGTTGCACAATTACGATGCAGCACCATGGTCCTTAGTTCTTACACACAATGTGCGTACATATACTCTGTCTTTGTAACTTATAAAATGTTACATTTTCTCGAACGCCGTCGTTTTCTTTGATTTTTCTCCAATTCGGCTGGTGGTTGATTTTTGATAATACGAACAACCTTGAACAAACATCACAAGTCTTTATATTAATCGAATAATGTAAATGAAATTAACAGTCTGTGATATTTTCATCTATCATTTTTACCTCCTGAAATGCAGCGTCTACATTTAAGGGTGGATCTTTGGCAGAAGTTTCAATATAAGGTATGCCCAAACGATGAGCCAATTCTCTTCCCTGTTCCTCTGTGACTTTCCTCAAATGCACTAGATCAACTTTATTGGCCACCAATAGCATAGGATAAACATCTCTGTCTTTTACTCGTAGAATTTGAGTGTGAAAATTGACAATGTTTTGATAAGACTGTTTATCGGTCACAGAATATACCAAAAGAAATCCATCACCTTTACGCATGTATTGTTCACGCATAGCACTAAATTCTTCTTGACCAGCCGTATCCAACACTACAAGAACACAAACACAAGGATCCATTAGAGAAGTTATTTTTAATGTTCTATATTTCTGAGATAATCTTTTATCAATTTTTTAATTATCGAATCTTTGTTAAAGAGAATAAATAATACAAATCAAAGTGACGCATCAATAATAAAGTATTTAGATATATATTTACATAAAAAAAGGTAAAAACTTTACCATCCAAAATACACCATTGGCCATCTATCTCTGTGTGTTGAATATAACTATCTTCGATAGTTGGATCATAATCTGCGACAAACAGTTTCTGAAAAAACTGTATTGTAAGAGCACTCTTGCCGACCCCTCCATCTCCAACAACGACCAACTTAAAGGTCATAAGGTTGTCATTATTAGGAGGACGTGTCATTCCGCCTCTGGATCGTCCACTCCTTCGCCCGCTACTGTTCCTGCGTCTGCCTATTCTGCCAACTCTTCTAACGTGTCTCTTTGGCAGTGCAATCGCTCGTGGGATGGTAAACTGCTTCGCCGATTCGAGAGATTCTGCAACAATCAACAATTGGATCTTAGGATGTCCAGATGCAAATGCGTCAGAATTTTTTTACAGTTTACAAATAAACAAGCGAAACCGCGACATCGTCGACATTAGCGGGTGTGTCAATCACGCGTGCAACAATGCGAGAATAAACTTGTTCTCCTTCGATTTCCCCGTCGAAGAGACGCTTTGCAGTTTTACGGCTTACGGATTCACGTGCAACAATAGACGGGATATTATCGCGTTTCGCGCGGTAAAAAATTGTTCTGTAACGAGGTATCGCTCACCTTACATGATCTGCCACTTCTGCTTCTCGTGCTGGCAGCTGTCAATTCGCAGAGATATGTACCGTGTGCAAATATACTTGCGCGTGTGTGTAAAGTGTATTTTGCGCGATACGGTGAGAGTGTAAATGTACATACGTACATACACACTTTTACGCACACAAGCATGTAATAAGAACGCGTGCGCGTAGTGTTCCATCGACATGAAGTGTGTTGCAATTGCAAGCACGACCATAGATAATAAACAGTGTTGTTAGACGCTGTTTTTCTTTTTTCGCCCATGCGTGTTGAATGTGATATTAAAATGAAGTAGATGAAAAAATAAATAAAAAAGATAAATTTTACGAAATGAGGTCCCCGCTTAATCGTTTTTGCAAATTATTTAAAAATTTCTGGAAAATTAATTAAAAACGTGAATGAAATGCGTCAAAACGAGATCCCGCTCAAACTGAAGGGACCATACACGTGCTCGTCACCTTCGCGCATGAGCGAAAAAAGAAGCCCGACACTCGATTCGTATCGAAAGTCTTCTCTCTGAAGGTTTCTCTCTGTTTTCTATGTCTATGGCTGCGATCAAATAAGCGAACCAATGGCTGCGTTCAGCAGGAAAAGCTGCTTTGCAACTGTTGTAAAATTCGTGAATCTGATTGGTGTATACTCTTAGATTCAGCCAAAATTAAGAGCATACACCAATGGCCGCATTCAGCAGACTCAACCGTTAAGTAACAATCGAACATGATTGGTTTCTACTTTCAGGTCCGACCAATCAGCGTCGAATTACATCGGAAAATCTAGTAATGTTGCCCAACTGCTGAGTCTGCTGAATGCGGCCAATCTTTTCGGTTGGTAACATGTTATCCATACTGCCGCTAACTTTAGGGAGGAACTTATGTCCGCTACCGGTGTCGACGGTTGCAGGTTATATTGCAACGAAGATATCTGCCAGCATGGGCGAAAAATAATATCGCCCAGTGCCACGACAGAAGAAGAAGAAGAAGAAGAAGTAAGTTATATTGACAAGTGCGTTGCATTAATGCATTATCTTATACATATTTGTATGTTAAAGTTGTGATAAAATAATAATAAGCAAAGCAAACAAATGTATGTATGTGTCTATACATCTCTTAAAATTTTAATTCATATTATTAACATACGATTTGCTCCTAAATCTCAAGTTGTTTATCTCATGTGAAAAATGAGTTAAAAATTGATAATAATAATGATTATTATTATATGGTCGTATATATTTCATTCTTTTGTCGGAATAAAAAGCAATTACATAAAGAGATGTATAACACGAATGTGTCTATAAAAAGAAATAATAAAGTAATTTTCAAATTTTTATATCAGATACTGAAGGAAGCTGAATTAATAGAAGTATCAAAATGGATGCCGATTTGTATGATGAATTTGGAAACTATATTGGTCCTGATCTGGCATCAGAGAGCGAGGATGAAAATGAATATGGCAATGTCGGTGATGATACCGAAGATAGAGAACGATCCGATGAAGAAATGGAGGAAGACAGGGATGAGTCGCGAGAACAATTGGAGCAAGGATCTTCTATGGCAGTTGTATTACACGAAGACAAACGATATTATCCAAGTGCATTAGAGGTGTATGGACCTGAGGTAATAAAGCCATATTAATTTACGATTGAAAACTATTAAATATTGTTACAATTAAGTTTTATGTATATTCAATTGGGATATAAATATATCCTTATGATTTATCGATAAAAGCAGATATATTGTACAACTATTATGTTCTTTTTTTCTATAAATACTTTTAGGTAGAAACACTTGTGCAAGAAGAAGATGCACAGCCATTAGATAAACCATTGATAGCACCTACTAGAAAACCAAAGTTTCAAATAAAACAGCAACAGCTGCCTGATACGACATATAGCATTGAATTCTTGGCAGATATAATGGATGCTCCGCATCTAATTAGAAATGTGGTTTTGCTGGGACATCTTCATCATGGCAAAACCACTTTGGTTGATTGTTTGGTAGAACAAACACATCCTTACTTACACAGTATAACTGATGAGAAACCACTGAGGTATATATAATGTAGCTTTTATTTATTGAATCAAACACATGAAAATGAAACTTCTCATTTCTGTTTATATATCATTAGGTATACGGATACATTGTTTACCGAACAACAAAGGGGTGTTTCCACGAAAGCAACTCCTGTTACTCTTTTGCTACAAGATGTTAAATCAAAGTCCTATCTATTGAACATATTCGATACACCGGGCCATGTGAATTTTTCTGATGAGGCAACAGCTGCGATTCGTCTGTCAGACGGTGCTATACTGATTGTCGATGCAGCGGAAGGTGTGATGCTAAACACTGAACGTCTATTGAAGCACGCGCTTCAAGAGAAACTCGCTCTGACAGTCTGCATAAACAAAATAGATCGTTTGGTATTAGAGTTGAAACTACCACCATTGGATGCCTATTACAAATTGCGTCACATTATTGAGGAGATCAACGGACTAATAGCATTATACTCCTCGGATGTCGAGAATCCCGCTTTTGTTTCGCCCGCCGTTGGAAACGTTTGTTTTGCCAGTTCTGAATACAATGTATGCTTCACTCTGAAATCATTTGCTGCTCTTTATGCTAGAAACTATCCCGGACTCAATCCCGGCGAGTTCGCCAAGCGACTCTGGGGCGATATTTATTTTAATCCTAAAACGCGAAAGTTTACTAAAAAACCTCCGCACAATACAGCACAGCGAAGCTTTATCGAGTTCATCTTGGAGCCTCTGTATAAGATATTTGCGCAAGTCGTCGGCGACGTAGACACAACGTTACCAGATGGTAAATTTCATTTCTTCTTCTCTTTTATTGTAACTTGAAATAATTTCGAGAATTAATTATATGTTTTATCATATAGTTTTGGATGAACTTGGCATACGATTGACATCCGAAGAAATGAAGATGAATATACGACCGCTGCTAAGACTTGTCTGTACACGATTCTTAGGAGATATGTGCGGATTAGTCGATATGTGTGTCGCTCACGTACCTAGCCCGCAAGCGCATGCACCTAATAAAGTACAACATGTCTATACTGGTCCGATAGATTCACCGCTCGCGCAGGATATGGTCAATTGTGACCCGGACGTTAGTATTTTAATTTGAATCTCAATTGTTGCAATTTAATTTGATTAGATTTTAATATCAAATTGTTATAAGAATTATAATAATCGTACATATTAATAGTATATAAATAAATGTTTTTCTAGGGAAGATTAATGATTCACAGTACAAAGATGTATCCAACCGAGGATTGCACCCTATTTGTAGTGCTTGGCAGAGTTATGTCTGGCACGCTGGAAGCGGGACAACGTGTTCGCGTGTTAGGCGAAGCGTATTCACGCACGGATGAGGAAGATTCACGTGTTCTCACAGTAGGTAGATTATGGATCAGTGAAGCACGTTACTCGATCGAATTGAGTCGAGTGCCCGCGGGCAATTGGGTCCTTATCGAGGGTATCGATCGACCGATCGTGAAGACTAGCACCATTACGGATCTCAATAATTCAGAAGACTTGCACATCTTTCGGCCACTCAAGTTCAACACACAAAGCGTTATCAAAATCGCCGTCGAGCCAGTCAATCCATCTGAACTACCCAAGATGTTGGATGGTTTGCGAAAAGTGAACAAGAGCTATCCATTGTTGGGTACGCGGGTGGAGGAAAGCGGTGAGCACGTTGTCCTGGGAACTGGCGAACTCTATCTCGATTGCGCGATGCACGATCTGCGTCGCATGTATTCAGAAATTGACATAAAAGTGGCCGACCCCGTAGTCGCTTTCGCGGAAACCGTAGTGGAGACCAGTTCCCTCAAATGTTTCGCTGAAACGCCGAATAAACGGAATAAATTGACCATGATAGCGGAACCACTTGAAAGAGGTCTTGCCGAGGATATAGAGGCTGAACATGTCCGTATCACGTGGAACAAGTAAGTAATTATATGAAGTCGATATATGTGCTTACTATTTTTATATTATATATTTTTCGTCTGAGAATAAATGGGAAAAATGAGATTTTTATTTTCTGAAATATCTTGAACTCATAGTTTTATTAACAAAAATGTTGAATTCATAACTTTTTTGAATTATAAATGATGAGTTTTCCACGAACTAAATTTCAAGAAATAAATAATGAAATATATATTTTTCTGAATTTGACATAGAGATTTTATTTGAAATTTTAATTTTGAAATTTGGAAGTTATCATAATAAATTATATTTTGAAAGTTGAAAAGAGTTATTAAAGAAATCTCATTGGACATTTTTAAAAATCAAATATTGATTTAACAACTTTCACAAAAAATATATCTCATTATTCTCATTCTCCAATTCTGAAATACATTGTATCATCAATAATATATACACATGTATTATATTGAAAAAATTCATAATTTATTTATTATAATTATTTTTAATTTAATTCTAATTTTCTCTTACAGAAAAAGACTAGGAGAATTTTTCCAAACAAAATACGATTGGGATTTATTGGCAGCACGTAGTATATGGGCATTTGGTCCTGATTCTACAGGACCTAACATCCTAGTGGACGATACTTTACCTTCAGAAGTAGATAAAACACTATTGAACAGTGCACGCGATGCTATCATTCAGGGCTTTCAGTGGGGAACTCGCGAAGGACCACTATGCGAAGAGCCGATCCGAAATGTTAAATTCAAAATCCTCGATGCTGTCATCGCGCAAGAGCCACTGCATCGAGGAGGTAATTTAATTAGTGTCACTGAATAATATTAATTTCTAATATTATAATATATAGTATATAAAGAATATTGAAAGCATACATGTCAAAACAGATTTAAATGATATCCATAAACATTTTGTTTAAAACTTGGACTATACCAAGTATCTTAAAAATTTTTCACTTCAACAAGAAGTATTCATTTGTCATACATTTGTAGTCACTAATTTTATTATGTATAATGTTCATATTTTAAAGAAAAAATTAATTCTACTATATAAATGAAAGTAAAGAGAAGAAGAATAATTTTCATAATATCCATGTACCTTGATTCTGTGTTCTCAGGCGGCCAAATCATTCCTACCGCTCGACGTGTCGCATATTCCGCTTTTCTCATGGCGACTCCGCGTCTAATGGAGCCTTATCTGTTTGTCGAAGTGCAAGCACCCGCGGATTGCGTGTCCGCTGTTTATACAGTCTTGGCGAAACGGCGAGGTCATGTAACGCAGGATGCCCCGGTACCTGGCAGTCCATTGTATACAATAAAAGCTTTTATACCAGCCATCGACAGTTTTGGCTTTGAAACAGATTTACGGACGCACACCCAAGGTCAAGCGTTTTGCTTATCTGTCTTTCATCATTGGCAAATCGTGCCCGGTGATCCTCTGGACAAGAGTATAACTATCAGACCGCTGGAGCCACAGCCGGCTACACATCTAGCCAGAGAGTTTATGTTGAAAACGCGAAGACGCAAGGGCCTGTCCGAGGACGTTTCCATCAACAAATTCTTTGATGATCCCATGTTGCTCGAGTTGGCTCGGCAGGATGTGCTATTGAATTATCCCCTCTAATTTAATAAATATATACTACACGAATTGTGACTGGTAAGCGTTAAATTTTCTTATAAAGAGGAACAAGCGTCTTGCACAGTTTTTTAAACTGCGCATGATAAATTCCGTATTCTTCTTTCTATCAGGTTTTTTATATTTCTTTAACGAATTTAAAAGATTTATTACAAATAAAATTCTTCAAGGATAGCTATAGAAGAGAAAACATTCATCAATTGTTTTCAAAAAACATAACTTTAGAACCTCGTTTTTAGAGATTTTTTCAGATTATATTTAATTGCAATTGCAATTAAATTATGATATAATTGACATTGTGATGTCCCAATATTGTACGTCCATATTATTTCATCTATCTTCATCTATTTTTCATGTAATAAGTGTATATAAAATGGAAAATAAATCTTTTATACAAGGTTCTGAGAGAAATAAATAAATTTAGTAATGATGAAATATAATTATATATATAATCATATTTCGTTATTATCAAAAATATATATGATCATGTATATGTTATTCTCATATATATGTTATTATATTCATCTTTTTCGATCTTATTCCCATTTCGAGATGATTTACATGGCATTTTTTCCGCAAAATAAATCAATCTACTGTTTCATTAATAGAAAATGATCAGTCGGATCTTTCTGTTAATGTTGTAATATTAATTTTTTTTCATGTGTAACAGATATAAAATAATATAACAACAGTAAAAGAGAAACTGTAGTTAATATATTAAGCATAATAATTTTTAAAATCTATATACTCTAATATCTTTTTTCCTTGAAAATTTTAATGATATATATACATATATGTTTATAAATTATTTTAAATTTACAAATGGATTTTTTTCCTGCGTGAAGCAAACAGTTTTTAAATTTTAGATTGTAATAAAAAAATTGAATATCATCTCTAACTAATTTACAAGATTAATTAAAGCATTATTAATTGAATCCGTTGTGTAAAAGTATATAGCAGAATCATAAATATTCTTAATATATTAATTGTACAAAACATTCGCAAAAAAAAACTTTATTTTCTTTAATCTTGAAATTTAATTAAATTTAATTTAAATGAGATACAAAGAGAGATCAATTGATACATATATACATATTTTATTATTTTTTCTCATAAGAACAATATTTTACTTAAATCTTTTTTTTAGCGAATGTAATTTACTGACATTATATGCCATTAATATGATGTATTGGGATTTTAGGATGTATATAATTTTAAATTATTATTTTATATTGTATATATATGATTACATTATATAATCATTTTATATTTTATATATAATAAGCGTCTGATAAGACGTGTAGACGTGTAGATGTTTATCACGGATAGTTGTCCTTATCGATAAAATCCCGCATTGCCCTTCTATAACCGGATTTCATAAATCAAAAGCAAGGAATACCCCTTTCTCCTCCTGTCTCTGTCTTTCCCCTCTTCCCGCTTCCCTGCGTTACTCTTCGCCGAGATACCCCTTCTTTCGATCCGACCTATAAACCATACAGCACGGAACATTTGCCGCAACGTTGCTGCAACGTTCTATACTGTATGGGGAACGACGGATCTGGACCTCCATTCCCCTTTCTTCCTTCCTAGTTACTCCAATCTGAGATTGATACATTCAATCAAATCGATCATTTACGTAGCGTAGATAAGTAAAAATCGAGAACAAAATCATTATTCACATTTAACTTGAACGAGAAAAAAAAAATCGAGACAATTTCACCCCTAAATGTGAAGTAAAGAGAGAGAAAGATTGCTTTAATAGCAATCACTTTCGATTGTAAAAGAATGTAAAAGAAATAAAAAAATGGTTACGTGCACGAGTATAAGTTAAAGAAATATAAATACACTCGCGTGAAACATCGTATTCTCTTTTTAGACACGCATCGTGCTTACGAGTAAAGAATGTGCGCGTTCTATATTTATTATATATATTCTATGGGTTTCGCCGAAAGCGACTACCATATGCAATTTCAAAATTACCGCACCAGCAGCTTTCGCACGAGAAATTTCACAAGAGAGCGTATCAGATGTCATTAGAAAATCGAGACGTTACAATAGAAGATCGCGATCGTGCATTGAAAATTCTAATGATTAGGACAAATGAAAGCAAAGTGTCATTCTCGCATACAATTCTCAATACGCAATAACGATTTCACTTTCCAAGCAGATATAGGATCTTCGCGTTAAGACTATATCAGATTGCGCATTGAAGAGATTAAAAACATTAAAAATTAAAAATTGGAATTTGGTTGAAAAAAAATCAAAACAAAAAGAGTTGAAATTTCTTCCTCAGTCAATGTTAGTCAATTTTCAATCTTCAATGCATAGTCTGATATAAACTTTAAAACCTCATGAATGAATTTATCGAAGTTGAAAAAAATTATTTTATTCTTACATTTATTCAAAATATCTTTATGATTATTAGATAAAACAGAGAAAAATTCCAAAATGTTTGACATCTCTGAAAGGAATAATGTGCGCATATATGACTATGCGTTAAGATTAACTACTCGTGAAAAGATTTTTGCACACTAAAACTAAATGTACATATCTGCCGATATTCTCGAAAAGGACAAAAAAATTCTATTCAAAAAAACGCAAAGTCGCTTCGGAGACACGTACCGACGGACGCGAGATGCCACTTGCGCGAGACGGAGACGCGTCGCGTCATCGCGTCGCTCGCGCACGCGGCGGGTGGAGCCGCAGCTGCGCGCCTCGGAGCAGGCGGGTCAGATGGGTGGAGTCGGGCGCCATTTTGACGGCGTCGGCCACACCCCCTTGCTCGCCCATAGGTTGGAATCGTGTCCGCCCGACGGACGCGACGCGCGCGCGCGCCAGGAACCAGTTTGGCGGCCTCCGACGACACGACGACGCTATCGCGACCGATCGATCAACGACCACCGGCATCTCCCCCTCTCGCCATCTCGTCTCCCCTTCCCATCTCGACTCTTCTCTTTTTACGCACACAATCGCACGCGTCCCTCTCGCATGGTTTCACCGGACGATGAAAACGGCTTCCGTGGCGCGTCTTATGGCTTTTTATCTTATTACTTTTTATGGGGCGATGTGCACTAGACTAGTGGCAAGATGGAAAGTGAAGACAGATTCGAATAATCGAGAAATACTCATTGTTCTTTTAGCATTCTGCGATTTCTTTCGATCTTTCTTCTTCTTCCTTTTTTTCTACTCGATGTTTTAGGAATGTACGCTTATTTCGTTTTATGTAGGAAATGTAACATGTTACAGCTTAAAAAAGATAAATCAATAACTCGGGTAATGTATTGTGCTTTATTGAGACACTAAGGAAAATGATCATAAAATCATAATTTACGTATGTGTGTGATACAACACATTTACAAATAAACGCTTATCGTTCACGTGAATATCTCATTATTTTCATATCCTCGAGATTCTTGTATCATTTTCAAATCATTTTATGGTACTAAAGAATAGTAACAAATTAATAATATTTATAATTTAATGTATCTTTCGATAATCTGAAAAATGTATTATTCACTGTTTCAGTTATTATTATTATTATTATTATTAGATATTTTATAACAATTTAAGACATGCATATGAATATGTTTTTTTTTTCCGAAATATCTTAGAAAGAGAGAAAACATTAATTAAAATTACTCAAAATTACTTTATTTGTTTCTCTCTTTCGACATTAATACGTATATTATGTATCGAGGTATATAGCAATTATATTTTTGAAACGATTTCTGCGCCGATTGTTTAATCAATACTATTTTTTCAAATGATTGCAATTTTACAAAGACACTTCGCTATCTGTCATTTCTCTGAAAAAAATCACAACAGGCGCGCAAGACCTATTATTTTTGAATCTATTCGGTTCGATACTTGTTCGCCGACTTTTCCATCTGAAAATTTCATTCTTCGAAATATTGTATCGTCTATACGTCGATTCTCTGTTCGACATTCTCTCGCTTGTTAAACTTATTAAATTGCAAATTTACTGATTATATACGTAAGATACGATCTCTAATGTATAATCTAGTCTTAACCAATCGATATATAATCATAAAAAGTTAAAAACGTACTGAAAGTGGGATTAGATTATATTAAAATATTGGACAGAGAATTGTCATGCGAATGCCGAAATAGCTTGAGGAAATGACAGATGGAAAATTGTCGACGGACACGTGTCAAAATAGCAAACATGACCTGCTATTCCATTTTACAAAGTCAACTTGAAAAAGACACCGATAAAAAAAATATCACTAACGCAATGTAGATAGTATATATCGCTGCAGATATAGCAAGCAAGTGTCGGTTCTATCAGAACTCAAGTAAATAAGTGGCTATGGGCATCCGTCCTACATTTGTTTGCATGCGACATGACCCAGTTTTATAAATTATTATACTGATGCACATGATATACTTTGCAATTGATCGCTTTGCATTTATAATCTGCAATCGAGATTTTTTCATTAGAATTTTGCTATGCAAAAGTTTTATTTTCGTCGAGCTGAAATTACATTATATATGACCTTCATATGATATATGATATTCAATTTACACATTTTGTTTAAATAAATCGATAACAAAAATTCAATTTCTTTATCAAATATTGAGTCATCATTGTTGTTTTAACGAGATAATAAAAAAAGAATTACGTCCAGAATTAATCAAGAACTTTCACGAGTATATTTGAAAATATTGGCAAATTATACAATGTATTTTACATTGATTTAAAAAAGATTAATTTTATACCGATAATGTAAAATAATAATGTTAATAACATTAAAATCAAGAATCATAAAGTTTATTCATTTTGACAGGAAAATCTTTCTTACAAGACTTCTTTACTTATAATCAGTTAATTATTGATGCTATGTTATCGGCAATAAAATTATTGTGCATACATTTTCGTCGATCTTCTTCGAAGTATATGTATAATGAATACATGACAGTCTTAATACTTTCAAGAAACTTCAAGATAATTTTTAGTTTCTTATGTGCATGGCATTTATTAGCGCCATTAAGTATTAAATTATTTATTTATAATCATTATTCATTTTGGATCAATCATTAAAGAATAATTAATTTTTCAATTAGCAGTTAACAAATATTTAAAAAATAAATCAATTTAATCTTTTTCGTTTATAATGTTATATGTAAGAGAGTTTATGTAAAATTATAAAATTTATAACGTACAAATCGTTTTGTGATAACAAGCTTCCTTAAATATAAAAAGTTTTATCTATTGTAAAAAGATAAAAGCTTTATCTAAATTTATCATACTAAGAATTCGATTAAATTTCACTTAAGGATGCTGTTATTTCATGTATTTATTAATTTAAGTAATATTTAGATACTCAAAAGGAGAAAAATAAACCGAAAAGACAGTGCCATGAAATAATAGATAGTGAAATGTAACAGATAGAAATATGTATATAAAAAAAGATACTCTCTATACGATAACTACAGATAATATATGACATTTCTATTATGATACAATTATTATATGCATTATCATAGCGGACGTCACATAAAGTAAAAATAAAAGCAGGAAACAAAAGCGTCCTTTATGCGATCTAACATCTTACTTTTACCATAAAGCATTTAATTGTCTCGTTAAAAGTTTTTCCGCGATTGTTGTCACTGAATATCATAAAATGAATAATAAGAATAATATTTTTACCATTAACTTTTCAGAGGAGCGTACAAGTATTTTAGAAACAAACATGCTTAATGTCAAATGCACTCTCTCTCTCTCTCTCTCTCTCTCTCTCTCTCTCTCTCTCTCTCTCTCTCTCTCTCTCTCTAATCCCTCTATTTAAAATCTCATTTTTATTTTTCAATGTACGTATTTAAAGTATAAATTTAGAAACGCACGATTTAAATTGCGATTGTTGTTTTCGCATCGTCCGTCACACTTAAGATTAGCAAAGAAGAGCGCGCTATCGATTTCAGAATATTAAAGGAGATCGCGAGAGCGGATGCATCGATGCTGCCTAAAAGAGTCGGGAAGATCGTTCCCCGGAGAGATGGATCGCTCGATCGATCGACAAGGCGCGGAAAACATAACGCGCGATCCGCACGTCGAACAGGAACATAGGTGCGGAACGGCGACCTCCATCCGCGACGGGATAGACGAGAAGGATAGAAGAGAGAAAGGCAGATAACGGACGAAGACGCGCGAATGAAACAGGAGCGAGAAGACGCTATGGGATCATCGGAGAGGAGCCGTTCGCCGACGCCCGTCGACGCTCGGCGTCGCTCGTGCGGTTCCGTGGCAACGAGGCGGGGTTTAGGCGGGGTCGATACGAGGCGCCTTCTCTTTCCGTACAGTGTCGTCGTTCTCTTAATCGCGCCGATATCGAAACGCATCGCGGCGAGACTATCGTCACCCGCCGCCCGGCGCAATCGCCACACTCGCGCTCTCTCTCTCTCTCTCTCTCTCCTTCTCTCCATCTGTCGAGATAATCATCATCTCGCGTTGCTCGTACTATTCGCGCTCTAGAAGTCGGTCGGAGCGACGACAGTAACGTTATATCGTGGCGCGGCGGTCTCGCGAAAGTCGCGCGCGTTGGAAGGTGGTGAGGAGAGGGAGAGTGGGAGGGACGGGCGGGGTGGGAAACTCGAGAGGGGAAGCACGGAGAGAGAGAGAGAGAGAGAGAGTGTGCGCGCGCGCGCGCGCGCCCTTCGCTTCGACTCGCGCCGGTCGATCGACGGTGGGTGACTAGAGGACGAGGACTGACTAGCGCGACTGACAAGGAACGGGCTGGCCTAGTCGCGACGGTGATCGGAGCGAGAAGACGAAGACGAAGCGCGGTGACGGTCGACGCGATGACGACGATCACGGCGGCGACGACGGCGACGACGATTGGCAGGCGCGTCCGCATGACATGACCGTCGCGTCGTCGTTAGCCATGACGGCCAACGCGGGGACGTGATGCTACGTGGCCGCTGTCGCCGCGCGCTCGTCTACCTATCCGGAGTCATCGGAGTAGACCCGACGATTCGCGCCCGCCGCGCACGGCAGGAGGAACAGCGTCGCCGACCGAGAGCGACGATTACGTGTGACGAGCGCTATCGGACGCCTCGGGGCCAGGGCGCCGTTGCACACCGACGGACGAAGCGGCGTTGCCATCTCCTCGCCGCGGCCGCGATCGCGGCCACCGTTGCTGCTGCCGCTACCGCCACCGCCACCGCTACCACCGCCATCGCCGTCGCACCGTCGTTGCCACGTCCGCCACGTTCCACTGCCGACGACGACGACGACGACGACGACGACGACGACGACGACGACGAGCTTCTCGGATACGCTGGTGAGTTACTTTGCTGCTATGCGTGCCGCTCTCTCTCTTTCTCTCTCTTTCTCTTTCTATCTTTCTATAGAATAGTCTGCGCGTGAATCGGTGTGACATATCGCGCGGCTCCAATTCGGTATGTGTGACGCGCAGAGTTTATGGTGTGTACTCCTGTAGCGGAACTTCGTAAAGCGCCGCTCCGGAACGGTAGGAGGGGGAGTCCATGGTAGGCCGAGTATAAAAGGCAGGGTCTCCCACCTGAGGGGGCACGCTCGCGACCTCGAGCCTCAGACGTCACTTTTGGATCTTTACGGAGTGATAAGGCGCCTTTCGAGCGCGCGTGCTAGTCGATTAGACGCGGTATTTTTTTTTTATAGCAAGGTAAGAAAAAATGTATATATATATATATATATAGATATTTATACGCGACACGAAAAAGAGTGTAGGTACGATATACCTACCTCCTCCTCCTCCATAGTTATCGCGAGTGATAATTTACCTATCGTATTACGATGATATGACGCAACACGACTGATATGCGAACGAAGGGAAGAATGTATGTTTGACTGAAATTTCATTCGTTTCTGAACGACAGAAATACGTAGAGCGATTTACCGGCGCGTGAAAATGTAAACAAACTATTTTTAATCCATGAAATGCACGAGAAAGTAAAAATATGCTGTAGATGGATGGCTATTTAATATTGGGGATATATTTATCGTATTTTGTTTCGCTCGATGTTCGCCTGTTAACTCGACACGAAAAATGTTGAATTTTAGGGCGACCCATCAAAATGTCACGTGTTTAGTGTTATGTATATACATATTATGCACTCTCTGCGCGCGCGCTTTCTTAATGTCTGTGAATAAAAATATCTTTTACACTACGCATTTAAAATAATTATTTAAAATTATTATTAATTAATGTTGCAAAATTAGAAACGTTATCTTTTACAAAATATATAGCTTTCTATATATATTTTTTATTCACAATATATCTATTAATTATATCGTTATAATTAATTATACTATTATTTTAATATTATATACATATATTATTATTTGCTATATATTATTTATATATTGTTTGTTAAATATATATCGCTCTAATTTTTTAATGTTAAGAAACGAATGAAAATAATATAACGATTCCATTACATATTTCAGGACGATTTGAAATATTATTTACAAATGTTATATTCAATATTAATAAAAAAATTAAAAGTAGAATTTTTAGCATATTTTTAACTTTTTTTAAATTTTTCAAATTTGTTTTATCGAGAATTTACTTACTTTGACGTGTTACAAAAAAAGTAATTTTACATTTTCTCTGATATCATCCAACATAACTACGGAAATGAATTAAATATTTATGAGATACAAATTAAATATGCACTTTGTGAGCCATCGTTTTCTTTATCATTTTCATTTCTTCAATTATATAAACAACGTTTAATACATTTTAAAAGATGTATGAAACATGTATATCTTTATATATGTATATAACTTCTTTTCTTATCGCGATCGTCACGACACATTTACTTCAAAAATGTTTCGAAATCTATGAAAACCCCGTATACACACACACACACACGCACACGCACGCACACATATGCATTTCTCTCAAGAACTTTATTCTGGCATAGAAACATTCGTTTGCAATATAAACTTTATGTGCAATCAGATTTGCGGCGCTCTCGTAAAAATTGAGGCTTTCAGATAAATTTGAAATATTATTTATACATAACTCTATAATATTAAAAACAAAAATATTAAAAATAATTAAATGTAAATGATAGATAATTTTTAGAAGTTGCATCATATTATAGAATATTATTTTACCTTTTATAGAGACGTTTTGTGAAATGATTGAAAATTAATCTATATATAGTTTAATTTTTTATTATACAAAAATCTATTATCGCACTAAAAGTTGCGATGAATTATATTCATTGTAATTATATTAGAAGTTGCATTATATTGAAGAATATTATTTTATATTTAAGAAACGTTTCGTGGAATAATTGAACTAAAAATAATTGAAAATTAATCTATATAGTTGTTTAATTTTATATGAAAACTAAAGCGCTGCATCTATCATCGCGCTAAAAACTGCGACGTATATTATATTCATTATAATTATATATTATTATATTCTAATATAACGATATTAGAACATCAATTTATATATTTTTTTAAATTCAAATTGAAATTTGCTAAACCAAAAACTTCATTGTCAGTCACCTGTCCTTGCCTCTTTTGGCCGACTTTCGGGGAAAAGAAAATGCGCGTTATTCGAACGAATCGTTCCTCTTGAGCCTTTCGGCGATAGACAACACACAAGTCTTGAGATTGATCCGAATTCGTCTGACCTCGCGAGTTTGTTTATCCGACGCGAGCGATGACACGTGACTCGATTTCCGACGAGTCACGGCATGCAAGGAACGCTTTCTGGACTTGGCGCCCGTATATCCTCTCCTTCTCTCTCGCTCTCTCACGGGGAAGGGAGGGGGAACCAAGAGGCCGTGTCTCCCTCTCCTCACTCGTTCGGCCTTGACGGATCATTCACAGGCCAGAATCGCTTTCGCACGGATTCGTACGTCTGTGCAACGTTATACCATGAACACAGGTGGTGGTCGACTTTCCTTTTCATAAGTTCATTAACCTCCCTCTCGCTCATTATACCACCATAGATTCGGCAGCGTTTTGTTATTCCATCGAAACCTTTCGGAAAATTTGATACAGTTACGGACAATTAGCTTTCAAACCGTATTTTCTAGTTTTAACATAAAAGAGACAAAGAGACACAAGGGCTAATGATATTTAAAGGCGGTATTGAAAAAGAGAGCAAACATAGAATACTTGAAAGTATCAAGATTGTGAAAGTAGATTTCTAATGTTTTTTTTTAAATAATCATAAAGATAAGAGAGGGACAATATATTTTAGAATTGACAGTTGAATAATTTGATTCAATTTTACTACTTGCATAATTTTTTTTTCATTCATAATTGTATTGATACAAATTATATATTGTGGTGATGTGTATGTCTACATCGTTTAATCATTTAATAATTATTTAATGATGATAAGCAAATGACTATAAATAAGATTTGCATATTTTATATATGATATATAGTTTCTACATTTCTTTATAAGAATGCGATTAAAAATCAATAATATCTCTATGATAATGCTTTCACTTTTTAGAGTCTTGGAAAATATTAAATCGATTACGTCTGTAATCATTATCATTAGCTTACATTCTTATACCTTTTTATTCTACATCTTTTCTACTTAAAATTTTTTCATAAATTTTTAATTTAAAGTCTAGTTTTATAAGACATTTGTAAAAATTCATTCTATATAATTTCTTCAATTTTCCATCGAAATAGAATAGAAAAGACCGAAATAGAATAAAATGTAAAAATATTAAATATATATGTATATATTTATTTATTTATAATCTATATATAAAAATTAGAAATTAAATAAAAAACAACTTAGAAAATTCGAAGACTGGAAATGTATTAAGATTGAAGGATTTTAAATCCGAAAATAAGCTAAGACTTCGAAGGATATTTTAACACAGAGTTCATCTAAATACAGTGATAATCACCAATTCCATAATTAATTGAGAGTTAAAAATAAGTTTCTAATGCTCGCGCGTTTTCAACCAAACAGATTCCCGTTATTTTTTTTTCATGCTCTTTTTCTCGTTCGATCGCAAAAATTTACATTCGTGCATATAGCTTTAATACGTATCTAAATAAAAAAAAAATGTAAACAGAAGACTCCATAAACGGAGTAATAAATGGAGTAATAAATGGAGTAATAAACGTGTCAAGCGCCTCCGACATGTCGAGGAAAAAACGCCGATTGTGTGATTACTTTTCGTCTTGTCGCTTTTACGTTTTCCTTTGTGCTTTACGGCCTTTAGCTATTCTTGTCGTCGATGCCGAGCAGGCGCACGAGAAAGAGAGAGAAGGAGAGAGACGAAGATCGCACGAATAAACTATGACGACGCGCACGCACTTACACTTGTACCTGACAGAGTCGTCCGGGCGCGCATTTACCGGCACGAAAGTATCTCGCCGGTTCTCGCGACAGGAAAACAGAGAAAGAAAGAGAGAGAGAGAGAGAGAGAGAAAGAGAAACCATCCCCTTTAAGAGATAGACCTTAAAGGCTCGGCCACGCCGGCACGAATTTCCCCCGGGATCTCCCCGCGGGAGGCAGACGCACTCGTACCTCGCCCGCATACGTACGTCGACATTGCGCAGCGATGCGCACGGAAATCGTGCGCTGTGTCGTGCATCGGTCTCGGGCGCAAACGAATGTCGCGCCGGCGCGACGCGCTGCGAGGGATTATCGTCTCGCGATCGCGTGCGTTTGCGCGGATGCACGCAGCGGCGGCTTGTGCTACTGACTTACGCGTTTTGTCGGTGTGTGCACGCTGTCGAGATGCACATGAGAGAGAGAAAGAGAGAGAGAGGAAGAGAGAGAGAGGGAGAGAAACAGAGAGCGTATTTAGATGAGCTTTGAAATATTTCCTGCAATTATGAAATTTATTTCCGGTCTTAAGTTTTTAACACATTTCCAGTTTTGAAATTTTATAAGCGGTTTTTTATTCAATTTCTAATTTTTATATAGATTATACATATATACATATTTATTATTTTTTAACTATATTTTATAGAAAATTTTTGCTATATTACGTTATGCTTTATTAGAATTTTTTATTATATATTTTTTAATTTTTTTTTTATTATATTTTATTGGAAAATTGAAGAAATTATAGAGTGATTTTTTACAAAAATCTTTTGCAGAACTTGATTTGTAATGTTAGGAAAAATTTTAGATGCAGAATAAGAACTGTAGAATAAGAAGATGTAAGAATATGAAAAAATATAATATTATCTAAAAGATTGTCACTTATTGTTAGATTATATTAAGAAAATGAACCAATTCCTACACATGCTATTTATTTTATTTGATTAAAAAATATACAAGATGACCATATAAATATATTAGTTTCCATTATTCGGAATTAAATTAATTTGTGTACATAAAAAATCGATTAGAAAATAATATTCGTTGCTGTTCAATATTACGTCAATATTATATCACAACTTCAAATAAACTGAAAGCAACACATGATATTCTCTTTAGTTAAATTAGTAGAATTGTAGGCTAAAGAGTAATTATCGAGCACATGTTAATATCCCGTACATGCCAACTGTATCGTTCGTGATGGATGATTAACAATCAATTGGCACATCTGTTTCAGCACCGATTATCAATATGGAGGCAAAGGAAAGGGAGAAGCCGCTAGTCAAAGACTTGAATGAACATATCGTGTGTCCTCTGTGCAGAGGATATCTCATAGACGCTACGACTCTTGTGGAATGCCTGCACTCCTGTTAGTACATTTTGTATACATAGCATCGCTATCATTTCTTATCATTAATCGTCGAGTTATCATTAATGTTCTAACATAAGTATAAAAGTTTGTTAGATAACTTGTATACTTTTAAGATACAAAAAAGAGTATTTCTGCCTCTAAATATGATACAGAAAGAATTTTTTCTCTCTTTATTTCTTTCCTCCCTTTTCTCTTCTTTTCTCTCTCTCGAGATTATTTTTAATAGATCGATATGCTTTTTTCAAATGGAATATTATATTTTGTGGCTTAGCTAACACTATAATATTTAACACATATATGCACATATATGCATATATATTGTATATATGTATTTATATATATCTTTTATTTACAAATTGACAAAATAAAATTCAATATAATTTTTTATATATCTTTATCTTTTATAATAATATCTCTTTTATACATATATATATAAAAGATAATATCAACAAATAAAGATAAATTCATTCATAAAAAATTCTTTCTGTATCTTCCTTATATATAAAATTACCAAGTATGTTTTTTTTTCTAAAGTGGATGATTTATTTCACAATTTATTATCGCATGAAAGATTTATTTGACAAGAAATTATATTATCGTTTTAAAAAACTATCGCTCGAATCGATCCCATCTATCTATTCCGGAATACGATTTCGATTCGCGTCGCGCCCACTCTTCCTTGACGTCGCGGATGCGGACTGTCAGTTTGCAGAGGCTGCATCGTTCGACGTTTGAGTAGCGGCGCCCGCGCGTGTCCCGTGTGCAACGTAGCGGCTTCCCCACCGCTTCTGCCCGACACGCGGCTCCAACGGCTCGTGTACCTCGCGGTACCCGGTCTCTTCCGATCGGAGCTCGAGCGTAGACGTCACTTCCGCCTGGTGAATCCGCAATGTCCGCCCCTGGCATCGCCCGTGGGCGCCCTCGACCTCACCCTGGAGGATCTGGTTAGTCTGAGCCTGCGAGAGCTGCGGACGGACGCGGAGAGCGAGATCAAGGATGACGCTTGCGACTCGTCGCAGAAGGACGAGGTGTCGGGAATATCGACGCGATACCTCAAGTGCCCGGCCGCCGTGACAGTACGTCATCTGGTGAGGCTGCTGATGCTCAAGAGAGGCTGGGAAGAGGCTAACGCGAGCGTCAACGGCGTCAATAACAGGATAGAGATTATGTACCAGCATCCCGATGACGAGAATATGCGTCCGCTCGATTCGTCTTGGACTCTCCTGGATCTCGCTTGCATATTTCGATGGGAAAGGGTGAGTCTTGTGATTCAGTTTGTGCCGTTTGTGCGGCGGTTCATTGATCCATTTTATAGATTCTAATTACTAAACCTATATTAACTTTCAAACATTCATGTCGAGTTGATTTTTCTCTCACGCGTTTGTATTTTTTTTCTTTTTTTTATAGGAAACAATTTTTTTGTTTATGTTTGCGCGTTTTGATTAATATTATTACGTAGTTCTTATCTTTTAAAACTTTGCATTTCGTGCAGTTACTATTGCGCATCTTAGCGGCAACATTTCGACATTTTATGATTAATTTATCTTTTGAGAACTAATTTGTACAGATGTTATTTCGGGAAAGCTTTTGATACAATGAAACAGAGAAACTCACCGATAACGGCTGTAAATTCATGGAATGCACAAAGAAAATATATTTTATCGTACAAATTGCATGAAAAATGCATCACTTTTTACAACATAAAGCTGGAATATTTTTTTAAAAATTAAAAAAAAAAGTGTTGCATTTTTCATGCAATTTGTACGACATTATATTAATAGCGAATTTGATTGAATGAACTAGAGAATGCGCACTGATGCATTTAAAGGTCGTCGTATACAAATTTACAATAGCATAAACGCAATAACTAAAATAGTAAGATAATTAATTCTACGAGTTATCATCATCGTTATTCGTATTGAATAATAATAATTATTATTCGAAATATTAATTATCTTACTGTTTTAATTATTTATGCTATTATAAATTTATTTACAACGGCCTTTATGTGCACCAGTGCGCACTAATGCATCCAACCGAATTCGCTGTAAGATATTTTTTACTTTAAAAACCATAAATTATGCATCTGTTTTATTGTTTGTTAACGATTATGCATTCAAATATTTAAATAATTGCAATATTCCTTTCTAAAATATAAAATATTATTAAATAAAAATATGATTTCTCTTATATTAATATTTTTCACAAAAATTATATATTATAACTTTTATTATAACTTTTATAATATTTTCTCCGTGCAAAATCTTTGCATCTTTATTATATATATGGCTTATTTCAGTAAAGAAATTGCCATTGTTCTTGACACCTATATGCTATTTAAAAAAAAAGAAAAAAAATTTATATGCGTATAATAAATTGACCCTCGAAAATAAATGATTCCTCCTTTAGTTTTTCTGCCTTTGTAAGTCTTGAAAAGGTAACATTTTGAATTTATCTATTTATTTATCGTTAGACTTTGAAAGAATTTTTCTAGAAAATAATTTAAAAAGTCTCATTTTATTTATTTGTTTTTTTAAAGAAGTAGTAGTTTATTTTTTAAATAATATTTTTTATAAACATTCTATAATTTTAACAGATTTAAATGAAAAAAATATATAGAAGCTACTGTCAGAAATTTGCACGGTAAACTGATGAAAAATCGACCCAATAAATTGATCTTCTTACACTGTAGAGGATCTATTTAAAAATATACTTTCATGAAAAAATTTCTCATTTTAAAAGAAAATTACTGTATCTTTTTACAACTAGTAATGTTTTGTGGAAAACTTTTTCTGGTAACTTAGTTTTTGTAAAATTATTAGTTTTTATTCTTAAATAGATAGACAATTCGATGTATCAAAGAAAAGTATAACAATGAGACTTTTAATTACAGTTATTCAATGCTATTTTATTAACAATTTAGGAAAAGTATTGTTAAAATATTATTGCTTTAATCTATTATATAATATTTGCTATTTATATTTCCTTTATATTTTTAATTAATATTTTCAATATTTATTATTTTTAGCTGAAAAGTTTTTTCTCATGCAAATATAGAGAAATCTAAATTTAATAATATAAATAATAATAATAATCGAATATAAATTTTTAATAAATAAAAAGCTTGCAATTGCAATACTTTTTAGTGCTATTGAATGCAAGGTTTAATTTTAAGATTGATATTTTTTTCTCCTCATAATCATTCACTTTCCCCTAGAGAGCTGCCTTCGGAGAATGAAGGCCATTCATAAATTTAATCATCTCGAGTCTAGAAACTCCCCATGAAAAGAATTCCAAGCGAGTCCCCTGTTTGCTAAAACCAAGCTTGACCGGCCGGCGGTGCCGAAGAGGCTTATGAATGGCGGCGCGATGGTTCGTCTGTTGCAGGAAGCGCCAATGAGGCTGTTCTACCGGGTGTTACGAAAAGAGGAGACGGTTAAAAGTTCGACGTTAAAAGTTCCCGCGTCGTGCAAGGACGATGCGACGAAGGACGGCCCGGCGGCGATCGAGATCATGCAACGACCGCCAACCCCTCCGCCTAGTCCCAAGCTCAGTCGCGAACCGGAAGCGAAAGCTCGCGCCGCCCCGGAACCCCCTCGGGTTCTCGAAACGAACGTCGACGTCCGCGACAAGGAGACGAAAACGAAGAAGCCGCGTTGCGAGGTGACACCCGTTATGCGTGCCCCCGATCCCCCAACCAGCGGACTTGCAGCGAGCAATCATCATCAGTCGACGGAGAGCGCTAAGAGCAAGGACCTGACGAGGCTGGAGCACCGGAAGCGGCGCAAGCGACGAAACAAGCGGGTGATCGCGGAGATCACTACAACTCCCCGCGAGGATCTGCTAAAGCTCAAGGTTCGCCTGACACCATGTCCTCCCAGAATCACCTCTGGCACGGCAACAGGTGGCGGTCCCGGGGGCGTCGGTGCAGGTAGTCAAACGAAGGAGAAGTTGCTGCAAATGCGGGCGGTTAGGCGCGAAAAGATCAAAGCGATCGGTCAGCAACGATCGAAGACGAGCTCGCTGGCGCGGGAGGAAGTCGGGCCCAAAGAGTGCGCCGCTATAGAGACGGAAGAAACGATCGAGGACATCATCGACAGCATTCCCGACGAAGTCGTACGTATCGCGCAGAATATCAGCAATCAGAACGAGGATGTTGCGGCGGACAGGATGCCTGGCAAGAAAGAAGCGGAACCGGCGTCGAAAAATACTTCGGACAATAATGGCGAGCCGGAGAAACCGAAGAAGGACGAGGAGATTCTCCGACGACTAGGTCTAGTGGCTATCAACGAGGCCGGTGGCAACAAGACGAAGCAACGCACCCAGAGCGGTGCCGATAAGACGGACAACCTGGACCGCGAAAAACTGGAGAAGCAGTTGCGCGAGAGCAAGGCCAATCGCGTGCGGAGTCTGCTGGCGGAAAAGCAGATGCGCGACGCGCTCAAGAGCATCATGTCCAAGACGAAGGAGGAACGGTCGTCGTCCGTGGTCGGCGCATCGGCATCCACCCCTATCTCCGTCTCCCTAACCGCGCCGAAGAAGAAGGAACCGCCGCCGTTGGCGCCTCTGCGCGTCGCGAAACCGTCCGGTTTTGCCGCGACCAGCGGCGTGATGGTGGTGTCCAACACCACGTCCAAGTACGAGACGCCGTTGGATCTCAGTAGCGGCGGTACCACCGTCAACGATAACGTTCTCGACCTATCGGCTACGTTGCCCGGTGGCGGACAGCCGGCCACCTTCTCATCTTCCTCGTCTCCCTCTTCCTCCTCGTCCTCCTCCTCATCCTCGTCGCCCTCATCCTGCTCGATGCCCTTGTTGTCGTCATCGTTGCCGTCCTCGAGACCGCCGGCGCGACCCGCGATCGGCAGCGCCAACAGTTTCCTCCGGAAATCCAAGGAACTGGATCAGCAGCGTAGCCGGGGACCGCAAGAGTCGAATCTGAGAACCCTCTCCGACGTCGCGGTTTCCCGCCTGAGCGGTTGCCTGACCGAGAAGAACCCGGAAGCGCTCGCGTTGGCTTCCGCGAGCCTTCATGCCACCCCCAGCAAGGTCGCCCTGCGCATACCGCAGCTGCATCAGCGCATCCCCGGCTTCAACATGAAGATCAAGCCCAACCTCGGCGTCCGGCACATCCCGAATCCCCAGGCAGTCGTGGCCTCCCAGTATCGCAACCAGAGGGCCAGTTACTTCAACGCCGTCTCCCAGCAGCCGCCCTTGTAAATCTGTGTCTCTTAATCTCTTAATCGTAATCTGTCCCTTCTCTCTTCCGCCTCCTTCATCTTCTCTCTGTTTATTTTTTTTTCTTTTATTTCCTGTCGTCGGGAGACGGAGGACACAAGTTCTATACGACCAAAGGCTATATGTTACTACGCGTTTTATTATCGTTTTTTTTTTGACTCGCTCGCTAATGACACGTAATCAGATTGATTCGGAAAGACGATTTTCATTTTCAGTGGTATGTCGATCTGACTTCCCATTCGTGAAATTGCTCGTTCGAATAAAAAATATTGCGAGTAACAGTAAGAAATTACACGACAGTTGGGACGATCGTAAGTATTATCTTTATTGGAGCAAGCAATATATCCTTTTAATATATACATCTAACGAACTATCTAATCCTCTATCTAAAGCTGAGCTTGAAAACAAGTGTTCGCAGATATATTCCTGATAAACTTTACGTATAAAATCTTTGTCAAATTTAAAGTCAAATTTCTCCTTATATATAAAAAGTACACATGCTCAAGTATAAATAGTTTTTAAATTATAAGTGATTGAGAAAAAGGACCAATCTTTTGCAAGCTAAGCTTCGCGAACGCGAATAGAAAATAAAATCTTATTCTTTGATTAATCACAAATAAATTTCTTACTTAATAACGTTTTAAACTCTTGGATCTTGAAATCGCTTGGATATTTAAAGTTATCCAATAGTGAGAGAAAAAAATGTCATTTGCTCAGATTTTTACGAAAAATCGAAATCTCTTGAAATTTTTCGAAACATTCACTTTTAGGTAAAGTCGAACAATTTGCTCGCACTTAAATCGTATGTTCCTAAAAATATAAAAATATCGAAACTTGAAACAATTTTCGAGCTGTCACGATATTCATAGGAAGTATTTATAGTTATATATCGCGAACATGTCAATACTCGACATATTCCAGTTGAAATTTGTCCAAGATCCTACTGCTATTTCGACGAAAATCAAAGAGATGAAATATAACATGATGTACAGAGTTATCCTAAAACAATCGTCGTCTTATACTTTCACAATAACACTAGGGGTGAGTATAAAGAAAGAACCTTTATAAGTATATACATGCTTAGAAGCGCACAAATCGTCCGTACTTTCGATCTGATTACGCCATTGTTCTTTGGGGGGAGGGGAAAAGAAAGCTCACCGATTACTGGTCGGATTATTGTTACCTAGATGTATCAAAACTGTATATGATTGTAATAATGTATGCCTGACCTGCGTCGCGGTCTATACTCTTACTATGGTTACCAACGGATCGATCTGACAAACGAAAACTCTCGCGAGGAAAATCCGTAACGTCGTTGTATACGATATTCAAGGACGAATCTGTCATCATACATAATATGACAGATAATTTTATATACATATGTATATAAAATAATCCGTCATTTTTTTGGTAGGATTGCGAGTACTCCGAGCGAGTCTGAGTCGCGCGAATAGTCAAAGATTTTTGTGCATATAGTGCAAGCTTAATATTTATTTTATTAAGTAGTATAATTCCCTCGAGGCGATCGTCAGCAACGAGTCGAGCATATCTCGAACTTTCGTTATATATATTTTAATTAAAGTATATGTCTCTTACATTTTATATTTTACATTCAAGTATCTCTTCGTCTCAGAAGGAAATACATTTCAGTTGATCGAAAAAGTTCCTTGCGATATTTTATCTATTATTGCAGTTATATTTACAATTGTTGAATCATCTTAGTTGCTCGTTTGTTGATTTAATTGTGCATGTAGAATGTTTGTTTTTGTTGGAAATATTCGAGATAGTTAGAAATAGCTAACGTATGATACACGTGTAAATCGAATAACGTCGATTAATTTTGGGTTTATACGAGATTCCAAAGATGTACAAGTAACGTAATGGAATCCGATCTTATTATACAAAGAAGGATCACGTCCTTTTCATGTATGGTACGTCGATATTATCCTCAGGAGATATTATCCTCTATCCGAAGCGAGAAGCGAGAATGCGTTTCTTTCGAGTGTTCGCACGGGCCTATTATATGTCGGGCGATATGTTTCTCCTTCTCTCTCTCTCAGAACCTATAATTAGCGAAATATACCTACGTGTAATAATTTGTAGAGATGCCAAAGAGAACGCCAGAGAACGTGTGCAATGTATTAGTGCAATTTCATTACCGTGTAACGTAATGTAACCGTATAATCGATCTATTGCTCGGCGAACTAACATCGTCGAGTTGTAAAAGGTAGGTAGATAGGTAGATAATCGTATGGACCTATATACGAATTGCGTGATTTGTGATTCCCCGATGGGACTTTGTAGCGTAGAAGGAGATAAGATGTTTTTGTAATAGCACATTTTTGTGGAATTTATAAAAAGAAAACGAAAAAATGTCGCAGGAGATTTCTCTCTAAGCGCATGAGCGTCGCACAAACTTTAATTTGCGCGACGATGACCAAAAAGCGGCAAGAACGTCTTTTGACTGACAAGCGTTTAGGCTTTTTAAAAGTGAACCCGACAAGTCAGACCAAAAAATTGAAAATTTCGCCACATTTGAAGAAATAAAATCTTTTTTTTGGCAAATTTTGTTTCAAATTCAAGCGATATGCGTTTTGTATCTTCCGTATTAAGATAATTTATGGTATGCGATCATATATGACATACAAAAGCGAAAGTTCTCTTGTATTCTTAATATTTCCTTGGATATTGAAGTTAAAAATGAATATAGCAAAACTAAATATTAAAAATAAAAAAATCTGAAAAATTTATTCGAGTTAATCTATTACGAATTTATGAGAAGTTTCTTAACTTTATCAAGTGTTTTGGAACACTTGAAAATACGAATGTTTTTTTTGCATTTACATTCTTCATGAATAACGGAATATCGAATGTTTTAATAAAAATTAAATGCCAGCGTCTTAAATAAATAATCATATATTATAGAAAGAAATCACTGGGTTATGAATCATGGAATAAGAATTCTCGTAAATTTCAGGAAAAAATGGCCAAGTGCAAAATATAGCATCGGAAATGGTAAATAGCGTAAATTTTTCGTAAATTTATCATTATATAAATCTAATTATATAATGTCAAATTATGATTTGACATTGAGAGATTGATTGAATAAATATCAAGAAATTTCTGATAACCAAACTACATTTTAAAGTGCGAACCGCAGCGAAATGATAAGACGCGGAATATGTGCTTGCGATATAAGATACGACCAATGTAATCGCTTTGCTAATTCGTGCATTGGAATTCATACGTAGCGAAATCGTATACGCGAGACGGACTATAATTACTTACGATTTGAAAATAAAAAAATACGTATTCGATAACAAATTGTTCGAAGTGGTCTTAAATTTCCTTGAACGGTTGCTTCCTTGACGTTCATGTTGTAATTTCTAAGTCCCTTTTATACAAAGATAATGATGGAAAATAATTTACAACAACAAATACATTGATATGACAGATCTTGAAGAATTTATAGATAAAATTTTTATATTTGCGTAAAAAAAAGAGTTCTGCAAACACTAAAGATTTGCTTTAATAGTGAAGTATAATACACTGTATATGTACATATATGTATATGTATGTATATGTTGCGATTATTTACATAAGACTCTACAGCAGATAATTTCTCTCGTAGTTGCATCATTCCTGTTGTGCCAACAATTTTACCGAATTTGAAGAATAAAATTTTTCTTTTTTCTAATTTTTATTTTCTCAATATTAATGAACAAAACTTTGTAAAGAAAAAGCGTCACATGTACACAAACTGACATATTATTTTGCTCTTGGCTTTATTCTCTAGTTAAAAATATAAAATGAATATTTATCTACAGGCATTTATTAGATGTCACACACATAGACCGTTTCATAAATTTGATAATATCCACATTTTTGAGCAAATAATCTTTTTGTAAAGCAAACAGAAATTAATCTGAAATGTGATCTTCAAAATCGATCATATATAATTAACATATATAATTAATTTATTAATAAACAGCAGAAAGATTTAAATGCCAAATAATATAAATAGCCATTTAATATTTATTTGTTCTTTTATCTCTTTCTAACTCTTTTACCGTTATAAATATATTTTTATGTATTTTTTTACACATATGTCTCTTTATACCACAGTGATAATTATAATAATTACGATAAGTAAATTAATAATGCAAATAAAATTTACTCTTGGGAAAAACCATTTTTTAATATAGAAAAGATTAAATACGCTGAAACTATGTAAGACCACGAGTGACATTAAGTATTCTTAAATAAATTCATCCCAGTTGTAATGTAGATAAATGAAAATATTCACTTCCTATAAAAAATATTAAAAAATAAAAAGAGATATTAACGCACAAAAATATACACATCATTACCAAGAAAAATTGGATTTGTTGAAAGGAAAAACATCGATGAATAAATGGAAAGTTTGAAAAGAATGACGTTTTAATGAGCAGAATAACGCGATGAGAAAACGTGGAAAAGAAAAACGAGAAGAGGATGGTTAATAAATAAGATTCGAAAAAAGAAAAAGAGAAAGTTTACGACTACCATTAATAGTGAAAAAAAAACGATCTTCGATTTTCCGTAACGAGATCAAGTCAATTAATCATCGTGTAAAATCGTCGCCATGTGAAAGTGCTTTCGACAATGCGAAAAAAGAAGGGAAGAATAAAATTTCAAAACTGCCATTCCCTTGCAAACGGGAGTTACAATTTTCAGTTTCATTCGCGATAGAGAGGGACCCAGATTTCTCAGAACTATTTTTCTATCGCGTTTTTGAAGAGTAAACGTGGAAAAACGCGCTTTTATTATCTCACGAGAATGTCGTGTCGCGACAATCTCGAAGGAATGAAATTCCGCCGAAAACAGAAAAAAATACGTCGAGCGATTTCTATTCGTGTATTGAAAAATTACGCCAGTGATATATACATATAATGTGAGTATAAGTATAGTCCGAAAATTTTTACAAGGTAATTTACACGCAACTTTTCTTTTATATAGAGATCTTTTTTACGAAGAGAAACGTACAGCTGTTTGATTTTACTGTCGTGTCCTTTATTGTTATGACTGTTTGTTGATAAAGGACAACCAAAAGGAAATCTTTGACATAACTTCTCGCAAATCCTGTCAAACGCGAGGAAACTAAAAAGAAATAAAATATATTTCGATGTAATTAAGAAAAAATTCATGCGATTCTCTTATTCTTCCCATTATGGTCTCACTCGTCGATTACCATAATAGTGGATTTGATACGAACAGTAACGAATAGCGAATAGTGACGAATAATAATTATATTCGTAGAATATCTCATGCGAAATAGTCGCATTAAAGGATTAAAAATGTAAGATTCATCGCTAATGATACGCGTTGCTTCCTACTTTCTTCCACAAATGTTAAGGAATTAATTTGCTGATTCCTATACGAAAATCTAATACGCCATTAATGTACTGATGTAATCTCATATATACAATATATGAAGATACACATAAATAGTAAATCGAGAAATGGCTTCATTTGCGGAAACTAAAATTTTCTGAGAGAATCTCTCTTTTATTTAAAAAAATTCCTGAAAACTCCTTTTTTTTACTTAATGAGATTCTTATAAAATCTACTATCGTGACTAATAAGCGTGTCATATTAAGTAGTATTCCGGAGATATCCGAGAGAATTGCCTAGTATTTACTATAGTATAATCATCGTAACGATTACGATCGATGCCAAATGCCAAACGAGAAATAGTATGTGTTTTCTATCATCTATACTTGTGATGTGCGATTAACCATGTAATGATCAAGTTTTAATTTTTCTCTTTATGTTGCGTCATGTTCACATGTGAAACTGCAAGTGTTATAAATTTTTATAATCACAATTGTACATTTTTGTAAACGTCTGTAAAGTTTATATTTTAACGTTAATTTTTATTATTTCTCTCATTAAGTTTATTATATACTTCCTAAATTATATCTTAAATATATAAATTCAATACTTATATAATTATTGAATAAATTTTCCTATGTTGTTTTTGCAAAATGTGCATACGTGTGCATTGTATATGTTTTGAATTATGAGATTTTACAGAATTTTATTATAAGAAATTGATTTATTATGAAAATTAATCTTTATTTATATCAAGATAGATATTGATTAATTTTAATAGATATATCAATTTTCTGAATATCCATTACCATTAAAATAAGATCGTGCACGATCCTTTCTTTCCGTACGTAATAGAAATGGCAAGAGATTTCATGTCATTAATCGAACGTAAATATTAAGATAAATACACAAATATAGTATCCTAAATTAAATTTCCTAACCGTATGTGTACACTAGAATCGTAACAATGGCGCGCGAGTTATATACTTGAAATGGTCAAGGGGACTTCTAAGGAATTTAGAGAACGGTACTAGCAGCTTCTAAAATCAAAATCGATGATGAGAGTGATGAAAATCAATTTCGCAGCGTTTGCAAGAGCGTGTATAGGTACACTGATACTAATATTATCTAATATTGTTGATGGTTTCCGAGTGTTCTAATCGACGAGAGGAATATGTGTGTGTATATTGCGCGACGTGATCTTCAGTGTTAACTAAAACGTCAAATTTAATTTAGCAAGAGAAAAATTAAATGCCGAATGAATGAGTGGACGAATGAATGAATGGCAGTAATCGTTGCGCGTATTTATTATCATCCATGCGTTCCATCATTTTGTTTTGAGCTGGAAGTCATATCGCATTGTATACACTGTAGGATTATTGCTCGTAAATGAAATATAAAATGTATCTTACATGTGACTCATTTCAATCACTCATCTTTGCCCCTTAGCGATAAGCAAGTTAATATACATTACTCTTTTCTCTCAATATAAGTTTATAAAAAGTATAACGATATATTCTGTTGTTTAAAAAGAATTATTGCAGTATTGTATTAAAGATTATTTGTTTCGATTTTTTATTAAAAAAAATTTGCATTGTTTCGTATAATTCTATTTCGTTAATAATAAAAATATGTCAATCATGATATGGAGTAAAGCAAATATTTGTTCTAAAGTGTTTGAAAATATAGTGTCTTTTTGTGAAGCAGATCTAATCGCACAAAATAAACGTATCAATTATTTTCATAATTTTATCATATCGATGATTGACATTTGACATAACAAACTACGTAACTTTTTTTCTTATTTTTAAACTTTATCATACTTTGTCTCCATTATTTTGTCATTCCATGTTTCGACGATAATAAAATACCGTAAAGACTGTAATATACGAGCAATCTACTCTGCGTTTTCATCATCGTTCGCTAGTCGAATGATTTCGTAATAGCTCATCAAATCTGTATCGTGAAATTGCATAAAAATGTCATTTCCCTCTAGCTTTAATAACGTTTTCTAATGCTAATAATGTTTTCTCTAAAGATTATGCGTAAAAATTTATCTCGTAGACACCCATATCGTAAGATAACAACGGATTTCCTGGAAACTTGATCTCAGAGCGAGCGCGAAAATGGCGAATACAGGCTGGACTTGCGCAACCGTCACAGACTGCTTACTTTGAGTAATTTTATCATTCTCGTCTAGCGATCGATGCTTGATCAGCGAATAGACGTATCAATAATTAATAAACATATTTTATCGATCAATGATTTTCATCCTTAATGATTTTTTTATAGAATTACGTGGAAATTTTCCGTAGAAATTTTAATTTATTATGTGCATTTTTCTCTCTTAGGACTTGAGATACATCAGAATAATGTATAACAATTAAATTATAACAATTAAAATAGTTTACTTATTTATTATTTGAATAAGAAGATATCTTTCACGATGCCCATCTTTAAAAGATTGACCGATATTTTATCTAAAAGTTATCGAGATTGTTTATGATATATGAGATAAAAAGTGGTTAATCGCATAACCCATGATTTTTTGGCTGATACGATACGATCGGTTGCCGACATTTTATATTTTTATCTCTAAAAACGTCATCCAGTTTTCCTTTCTATAGCAACAAGTGATTCGCAATCTCTCGCCTGATTATAAATATATAACGCATACATGATTGTCATTGATCGGACGCCGACATTTTTAGGACAATGTAAAACTCATGGAAAACGTAGTTGGAGGTCTCGGACCAGGATGGTAGAAGATCAGACAATATCTTTATCCTCCCCTCTCCTACGTCGAATTGTCGACGCAGGTAACCAAGAGGACGCTTTCAATTATACGTTTGAAGTGGAAGATCTGCGTTATCGGGAGGAGGGACGAGGTGCGTGTACAAAGTACACCGCGCGCGATGTGCCTGTATCTTCGACAACTTACATTAGGACGCGAGAGAGTCAGCCTGCGGCCCCGGGGCTCGGTCGCTGATTGGCTGCAGCCTCCCCGGGGAAGTGCGTCGGAAGTGAAGAGGGCTGAGCGCGTTCGGGGCGAGAACAAGGCGCGGTTACACAACGCGGAACAGATTTCTGATTTTTTTTTTCGATCAAACACAATCGCAGCTAGACACTTGGATTCGATGTCCATCGAAGCGTCAGATGAATCCAAGGTCGGCAACAGGATTTGCACGCGCAATCTCGATCAATGTTGGTAGTAATATTACTGTTTGTGTTAATGATAATTCGATTTTATTAATTCGATTATAAGATGTTTTATATTCTCTCTGTCTCTCTCTATGATGCAATATATTTCAAATATTTTATAGTGAATTTATTACAAAATTTAATGCAAAATTTAAGGTCGAGTTGAAGTTTAAAGCAAGTTGTTACAAAGAATTATAATACACACTTTAAAAAGCTTAACGAATCTTGATCTTAATTTTATAATTTATGGCTCTTTTACAGATTCTGAATTTTATAGGGGAAATATCAAAGATTCTAATATCGAAGAAATAGGAGACTTCTCGAGCCTAGCTTGACAGTTCACATCTGCTATATTTCGAAAAACACTTGTCTTCCGCTCGAGAACGACACCTTCATCGTGTGCAAGGGATATCGCGCGTCAACTATCTCCCTCTCGTTCGCTCGCGTCCCATCTCGCTTCTTCCCATTGGCGGGCAATCCTCGGGATTTCGGCATCTCCCGTCTCTCCTCCATCCCTTTGCCGTCACAGCCCGGACGGACGTAATGCCGCCACCCTTTCCGCCACCACTCCCCACGATGCGGAGGTCTTCTTCTTCTTTCTCCTCGACCTTCCCCCTTCGTCGGGATCGCACGGATACACGACGCGTATACACCGATATCTACTCGCGCGGACACGCACACACGTGCGCGGGACACGCACACGGCGCACCCCTCGTAATGCCTGCGGGTGTAGTGGAGAATGAATAATGTACCCTCGCGCGCCAGGAGGGGCTCCGGGGAATGCGAAAGCCTGCCCGCTCTCTCCCTTACCGTCCTGTGCGAAGACGCACAGGCCGCTGCCTCGGTCTTATCCGACTGCGAGCGGTTTACGCGTAGGCGAACTGGGCTTTGACACGCACGATCTTCTTGTGCACCTCGATACTCGATCGTTCTTCTATTCGTCCTATTCGGATCGTTCATTCGATTCCAATGACTAATTGGATTAGAAAAAAATTAATGATCAAGATAGATTTTCAACAAAGCGGTGAAACTTACTCATGCGACGTGGACTTCCATGTTGGTGTAATTATTTCTGCTCGAAGCTAATTTAAATTCCATTTGTCATCGCAACAGGATCAAACGATTGCATCGATTCTTAAGGAAAACAATCTGAAAAAAAAGTATCGACACATTAATAAGACTTATTATATGTGTGCTACAGATTTGCAGGAAGTTTGACTACCTGGCGAAGAGATTAAAACAATATTAATTAATTAATTAATTAATTTATGATTCATTAATTAATTCAATCGTTCTTACTATTCGATTATCGCAAGAAGATATCGAGAATCTTTGAAAACAGATCGATGGAGTATAAAGTATAAAAATAGCTATATTTCTAAGTATATGAATTTATATATCTTGTATATGTATTTCGCGTATCATACACATGCCGCAGGATTAAACGACGAGGCGTCTTCCCTCCACCACGCTCTTCAACATCGGTCTCCCTAGTCATGCGACAGGAGAGTCGAGCGAGGCGGAGTCGCGGCGCGATTCTGTCCTAAAATCAGTGGCAGGCCGGATGAATCGATACGCTCTCGCGTCCACGCTACCGCCTTCGTGCAACAAGCTTGCCTCGTCTATTCCGCGCCGGATGACTCGACGAAAAGAAACCTGGACCTGGACTGGGGGCCGGAGAGAGAGAGACCGAGCTTATCCTACTCCGGATCATACGTATCCTCTCTCGCAAAGAGAGAAGAAAAAAAAAAGAGCTATCTTTTTTCCGAGGACGCGCGGGTGGCGAGTCGACTCCCCCGCTTCTCTTTCTTCGGCCTCTGAGAGGCACGTGGAGCGTTTCCCAAAAGAGCCGTTTCTATCGACCGATATCGCGCGGCGCAGGCTCACTGAGACTCCCGGCGCGCGCGCGCACGCACCCGCACGCGTATACGTATGCGGACACACACACGCACACGCACGCACGCGTGCGCGCGCGCGCGCACCATGCCTCGGCCGGATGGAGCCGCCCACGCGTCATCATCACCTATACAGGTTACACGCGCGACGAAGGGAACGACGATTCGCGGAACGGTCCGCGCTCAGAGAAAGGGCCAAGACGAAGAGAGATTGCGTGCCCCCCCGTCTCAGGGTAGCGTCTCATTCGCTGCGTTGCTCACTCGTCGCGCCGATGACCGACCGTTCTGTACAAATTTTCGTAGTAGGGAGAGAGAGAGAAAGAGAGAAACGTTCTAAGAAGCTTCTCAAAGAGAAAGTTCGGGACACAATAAGTCTCTAGGGTAGAGAGGAGAGGAAGGGGCCAGGGTATTTGACAGCAGCAGACCATAAAAGAGAGAGGAAGGATAGTCTTGGTAGTCTCTTCATATACCGATCATGCACACATACATACATCTAGAGAGAGAGTGAATCGGGATTGGAAGATTACACATTGTAATGGGGCGGGACATAGTTTCCTGTCACGGTTATGACCACTGTAATTAAATATCAACGGAAAGTTTTCAGTAGACTGGATATTTTGATATAATTTTGTATAAAAGGCTATCAAACTTTACGTTTACATGTTTTTTTCTTTTTTCTACGTTTATAAAGATTTATAAACTGTAAATAATATAAATTGCGCAAATGATTAATCAATCATTCCTTATTGATTTTTTATTGTCAAAAGATTTATATTTTAATAATTAATCATGTTTCATAAATGAATAAAAAGAATCAAGCAATAATATGTATTTTAGATTGAGAACGTTTGACATTCTCTCTTTCTCTCTTATGTTGTAAAATTTTTGTTACAAGTTAACAATGTATTAATCTTTCGTAGAGTGGAAAGAAAAAATTTCAGTTAGTTGATACACAGAAAATGTCATCGTTAACAAATTAAGAAAAATGCTTTTTTAAAAGAGAGGATTTTTCAGTAACAGTGATTCTTTTTTTCGCAATGGTATTCTTTTATAAATATTAAATTTTGATGGTAAAGAAAGCGTATTACAACAATATAATTGTGTTAAAATCCTAAAAAATAACAAAAGTTTCCCAAAATTTTAAATTATTATCTTTAATAAATAATAAAACACTTTCATCATGCTTTCATAGGTTTTTTTCACCATAGTATCCGCTATTATCTTAAATTTTTATGATGTCCTGGCGAAAGCGCAAACGCAGCAATGCAAAAAAAATTCATTTACATTATTATTCTCTGCAGAAAATAATGAAAGCCATTTTCAAACAAAGTGAAGCTGTATTTGCATGAGAGTTTGAATTTGTTCAATTCGATTCAAATTTTGCACAGCACAGATTCTTTTATAACGCGAAATAATGAGAGAAATACAGATCAAATACAAATATAAATTTTAATTATGATCGTACGCGATCCTTAAATGTATGATTTAAAAAAAACCAATAATGCATCAAATGTATTAAAAAAAAGAAATTAAAAGAATTCTTAAAAATCTCAATTTTTTCAAATTCCTACGTATAATTGTAAATAATTACCATAAATAGAGATTTTTCTCATTACTTTTGCTGATTGGAAAAAATATTAAGAAAACGTCGATGATCCTGGAATACTAAATAATTACGCGAGTAATGAAAAATATGAAATCAATTTAAAAAATATATAAGCAACAGGAGCAAACAGGAGCATAAAATACAAATTGTTGTATTTTGAACCATCGCATTTATCGAATAAAAATTTATCCAATATCTTACAATAACATGCATTCAATGAATCATCGTAGAAAGAATTGTAGAGTTATAGAAGAAAGAACTATAGAACTTGACGAATTGTGAAAATAAAGAATCGAAATGACAATGATACCTCTTGTAATAATAAAAACACCGAAGAGAGACAAACACAGGTATATAGGTGAATTCTTATTTGTTTAAATCCATTGCCATGACAATTTTTAACTCTATTGTGAGATTTCGTTGCTATGATTTATATCATAAAAGCAATTTGTGTTTCGTTTCATGAATTATTTTGTTCCGGGCGCGCACTCTATTCAATTCGGCATCTCCATTATTACGCACAGTCATAGCGCTTGCCTCCATACTGTTTGAAAGACTATTCTCTGTAAGTCTGATAACTAAATTGGCATTGTCAAAAAAAGAAAAAAAAAGAATCTTTAGAAAATTAAAAAAAGAAATATTCTTTTTCCGAAAACTTTTAGCACATATAATACTATTTTATAATTTTCCCTTTTTCCGAGACTTTATTCATATTTTTTTAGATTTACCATAGAATCGAACATTATGACATCACATACTTTTATAAAGTAACAATGCCTTTTATACTTCATATAACACGATATTTTAAAGATTGAAAAGCGGGCAATATTTGGGATAAAAAAGAATATAGGGTAATAAAATATAGGAATTATCTATCTATCTAAATATTTAATAAAATAATATTTATAAAATATTATGTACTAAGGAACGGGAGATAACCTAGAAGTAACTTTTAGGAAGAGATTAAGAGAATAAATTCTCTATTTCTAAATTCTATTGAATAGAGAAACTATTAAAAATAATAAACTATTAAACTATTAAACTATTAAAAATAATAAACTCTCTTGAATAGAGAAACTAATTATATATAGACTAAATAGAAACAATTTTAAAGATAATACTCAAGTACACACATTATGTGTGTCTTTTCAATTTTTTATCGTATATCTTCAAGATGAAATCGTTATTTAGCATAATGATAGTTTTTAACGAAACGGCTGGAAGAAAATCCGGAAAGAAGCAACAAATTAGCAGCAAAGAAGCACCCTAAAATCCCATGTATGCGTTTCATTAAATTGTGGCCAGCCTAATGGACGTGCTATATCCGCAATGCGGACAGAGAAAGAAGAAATTTAATTAATCGGAGAGTGCGGAAAAATGGAGGGAGTTTCGAGCTCAGTGTTGATGCAACCGACCTCGATTTGTATATTTAGATAATATGATTCTCGCGAGATTCTAGAGAGAAGAGAGAGATGAACAAGAGGACAAAACCGCTCTTCCGACGAGATGTAACGAGAGGGAACGCTCGTACGGCGCAGGCGCGGCGTACGCGCAAATAGCGACAGCGCGGCCTCACGTGTCACGGAGATCTCTACAGTTCACTTGCACACGAAGACTCGCACGAGGATCTTAGATGTCGGCATCCGTTTGATCCACATATGCATCTCGTCGTATGCTTTTCTTACTTTTTTATTTTCTTTGATCCTGCGAATATTGACGGGTTACATTTTTTTATATGTTTTTAATTAGAATTTTACTGTTCCTTGTCGACGTAATTCCTAACGTATATAATTAACGTTTGTAATTTATAGAGAAAAGACTCATATATTATTTTATTTTTGAATTTTAGCAAATGAAATTTGCTCGTATTCTTTAAATAAACATTTTGAAACGAGATGTTATATCGTATTTACATATAAATTGTAGAATTTATCTTGGTTTACGAAATATCTTAATTTAATTTTCTTGCTCTGTAAGATTTAACAGTAAAGATAAAAATAATGCAGATTTAGAAATTTACAAGCTAATAGGATCGTTCTATCACGAGAAAAATACACCATTAATAGATACCATAGATTGTATAATTTGACCTTTATAGACCTATTTATTAATCGAAGCTAAAAAGAAGTTTTTGATCAATTTCCATCAACATGAGCGATGTAACAAAGAAGAGGAAAATAAAATTTTTCTATAGAAATCTATAAAAATTTGATATGAATTGATTTAACACATAAACGAGCATCAAATTCACAAATTATAGGCTTTTAAAATAAAAATTTACATAAATCAAGTTCATATCAACTTTATATAATGCTCAATATCTAATTATAAAATAGAAAGGTATATATCGTTTTAATTCTATATTAATTTAATTGATACTTGGTACTTTTGATACTTTTTTCTATCAATTTTAAATAAAGCAATATTTTTTTATACATGACAATAGACTCAATATATCGACAAAAAACAAAATTCTTATATTTTCAGCTTTAATATGTGCACTAAACACTCAAAGATCAAAGGAATCATTTTCTATATTAAGAGAAATGTAGCCTCCTTCTCGAGTTCTTATCAGCAAACAGCTATCTCTCGGAAATAACACTATCTTTAAGGTTTCAGTGTCCTCCATGCAGTCGTGTTTAATTAGCTGGTCAAAGACTTGAAATCGTATAAAATTGTTTCTTGCAAGATATTAAATAATTTTTTCTCTCGTGATAGAGTAATATAAAATATATTTTCTATTATTTTCGCGTTAGTTATAATAAATATACGCATAAATCAATCTGTATTCGTCTACATTTGTAGCAACATTTATAGCAACATTTATAGCATTGTTACTTTATTTTAACAAAGAGAGAGAGAGAACAGTTCGTAATAGCTTCTAATTCTCTATATTGTTAGATATGTTTTATTGGAGTGATTTATTTGTTAATATTTCAATGTATTTTATTGTAATTAATTTGATGATTATTGTATTATCATATATACATACACACACACACATGTATATTATGTGTGTACGCATCGTATGTACGTGTCAATACAAATTGTCGACACACACATGTATTAAATTTGAGACGATTCTTCGATCTAGAAAGACAATGTTTGAAATCATCATTGTACTCTCGCACGCGATGCACACGTAGCATCCTTGTCCTGAACTTATACAAACTTGTCAGGTAGACTAGTACATTGACATTATACAGGAAACGACGATTGGAAGAAAAATGATCACACATTGCGGAGCTGGTCAGAGATTTCCCGCTACATCTATCAAGAACGAGAAAGGGACGAGGGGGTGATTGGCGGAAAGAGGGGAGGAAAGAGAGATTACGGTGGGAAGAAAAAGGGAGAAGGAAGCGAACGAGCGTAAAGAAAGAGGCAAGAGAAGAGAGGTCGAGAAGCACGAGAAGGGGGCGAGCTTCTTTTCAGAGAAAAAAAATAGCGGAACGAGAGAGAGAGACAGAGAGAGCGACGCAACGCGATAGAAAAAGAGGGGGTGAACAGGGAAAGGGCGCTCGACACTTCGAAGGGAAAAACGTAGAACAAAATGGGGAGAGAAGGGCGGCCAGAGTCGCGAGATAAAGCATGATTGAGGGGCCACAGGCGGGGGGGAGGGGAGTCGAGGGAAGCGTCCCGCGAAGAGCAAAAGGGAGAGGAACACGATACGGATAGAAGGGGATCGTACGCGGAAAACGAAGAAGGTAGAAAGAAAGGAGGAAATATACAAGGGCTACCTCCTCGCTCTCTCTCTTTCTCTCTCTCTCTACCCGTAATGGAGGAGAGGGAGAGAGAGAACCGGTGGGTGGGGGCTGCGACAGTGGGATAACGAGACGGGCGAGGAGCGCGGGAACAGGCACGACGGGGGGGAAACTGGTAACCCCAGCTGGTAACGACAAGCGGGAAGGGGACACAGTGCCGCTGTGAGAGGGGCAATTCAATGTTGCTGTGCTAGTGTGAGGTACGTATGTATTATCCAGTGGAGAAGAGAAGGTACAAGCGAGGAGGTACAATCAGGAGCGGTGGGAGAAAAATAAAGAGGGTGAGAAAGAGAGGGAGAGAGAGAGAGACGAGTGAGTACACGCACGACGATGAGGCAAGGCTAAACGAACCAGCAGAGTTAGTTGCATCGGATCTGAAGGACAGAAGGGAGAGAAAGAAAGAGAGAGAGAAAGAGAAGGACGAGCGATGTCGGAGAGGAGGAGGAGGAGGAGGAAGAGGAGGAGGAAGGGAACCGAGCCGCTGCGAGAGAGCGAGCGGAACGGATAGGGGAAGAGCGGATCAGAAGGGACCGAAAGGACGGGAGGGGGGAGAGCCCGCAGGGGAAAGGGCACATCCCGTTCTACGTCTCTCGTTTAGTTCGGCATGAGACGTCGTCGGTGGAATGTATCGTTGCGCGCGCTTTCCCGTCGCCCGTATCCCGCGTCGAGAGGACCGTGTGCGCGTTGGCCGTCGTGTTGCCTTTAGTTCGCGAGCGCGCCGCGCCGCGCTCACCGGCGCTGCTCACCGGCACCCGTAATTTCGTGACCGCCCTGCCTTCCGCCACTGCAGTTTCTCGCTGCCGTTTTCGAGAGCCCTCCTCGATCTCGTCTCCGGATTGTCTCGCCGTCTTCACGACGGTGCCGTGCGAATCGCGTGGACATGGCAGGTTACTCCGATCGCGCTAGATCGGGACGGGAATGACGCGCGATCAGGCCGTAGTACCACGCGACATCGCAGTAGTAGTAGTAGTAGTAATCGTAATAGTAGTAGTAATAATAGTAGACTGGCTACTCCGCACACAAAGAGAGAATCCTGGAGGAGGGTGGGAGATAGAGAGAGACAGGGACAACGTGGTGGTGAATTTTGAGACGTTGTCGTTGTAGACCGTTGTCCGTGAGCGCCTCGCGCATACGTGGTGTCCCGTCGTGTCTCGTGTCGCGCGAAAGACGCGTCTCTCGCCGCCGTGTGGTCTACGCGCGCGCGCGCGCGCGTAGACTCGCTCGTGCTCTAGAATCGTCAACCGGGAGTAACGTAGCGTCACTCGTCCCCGCTGCTCCGGATCGCATGCCTGCACGTAAGTATATATATATAGAAAGAATATATATACGTATATAATATAATACGCTCGAGTACATAACACATAGGTGCACGCATACGTACGCGAAATAAATCCTACACATACACCTACACACGCCGGTGTATACACAGAGACGTTATGCGCCTGTGTGCCGTGAGATGGAGCGACGAGGTGGACGGTTCTCCTCGTCTGTTTCTCCGCGTTGTCCCCCGCGTATTCTCTCTCCCTATCCTCTCTCCCTCCTTCTTCTCCCGCCGACCCCCCTTTTCTCTCTCTCTTTCTCTCTCTCATATTACTCTCTTTTCAGCGTACATACTTGCATTTATGCGTTTTCTCGTTCCGTCCTCGGAATCGCATGGGATTCATTCGTCGGTAGGCAAACATGCTGGAATAGGCATCAGCCAGGGATGCGTATTAACAATCCGAACGTCGATTACGACACTGAGTTATAATGCATTTTGGATGCATTTTGCGGCTTCGCGTAAACTGCATCGTAAAAAAACATCCCCTGAAAAATGATTGTTTTACTATTATTACCGTAGCGATACAGATAAAGTAACGATTGTATAATTGCAGAAACATATATAGATTATTCAATCATTGTTTAATTGGGTTATTTACTATCGTGATAGTTATAAACATTGATTACATTTTCGTTTTGAATGTTTTTATCTGCCTCGATTAAGATATAGTTTAACAGTATCGGCTCTTTTTCTTCCAAAAAATATATTAAGATATTCGAAAAATTTGTTTTATTATCGTAGACTTAACGCAAATGATAATTGTGTATCTAATGCATTACGTCTAGGATAGATTCTTTTTTTTAAAGATTATGAATTGCATTTGTCATTTATAAAGATGCTTTAATCTTTCAAGTTTACGCGATATGTCTCGGACATATAGATTACACAAATGTTTTTCTCATTAAAATATCCAAATTATTTTCCTTGCAATAAAACAATTTCGACATATGCTCGATATACAACTCCTTCTATTTCATCTATATCTTTATATACAAAATCTATACAAAAAAAATATTGTAATAAAGAGTTTAAGAGTTTGTGGATCTGTTACAGAAGTTTTCTCTTGGAATTCGGTATCGATTATTTTTTTTATGACACCGCAAATTGAAATACTTGCAAAAAATAGATAAATTTTTTCGCATAAGTTTAAAGAAATTTGATACACGTACGTATATCATTACATAGAATATATGCACTATTAGTACATTGTAAAATGAAAAATTAATTATAAATTTTTTTCAAAGAAAGAAATGTATATTAATGATACAGAATACTTCATAAAATTTAAAGTATTTAAGTAAAAAATATTAGAGACACTTGTCTGACGATCGCGAATTTTTCTTCGGAAAAATTTAAATATATAATAAGTTACAGAATTGTTGGAAACTGTAAAAGCCCGTACAGATAATGAAATATGATTTTTTAAATTAATTTCAAATGAATTTTATATTTTAATAGATTCTTAATACGAAATTTTTCGGAATTTAACTGATAAAATTTAACAAGAATTTTCATATGAGAGAATATTTTGTCTCACAAGCTGGCATCATTCATGACATCACCATGCAAATACATTTTGTCATGCGTATGCAAAAAATTGGAAAATAAAAAAGAATTGAAAAAATATCGTTAAAAATTGAAATTTTTTGTCTATTTTGCAGAATGATTTGAATTTGAGCTGTGTTTGCATATCTGAATGTTGACGCTTGAACAGAAAAAATACGAATGTTTCTTTCACATGAGTTCTTCGATATGAAAGAAAAATATCAATTTTTTTTAATATAATCACAAAGGAAAAAAAAATGTCCGCAGAGTCGAAAAAAAAATTCCGTAAAAATTCTCACTATTGCGACAAGTATCTTACTTAATTACGAAATCACTATTACACCTATTACTTTCAATATATCTATCTAATGTGTTTCTCTTCAACGCTTCGATTTCCTCGCTTTCATTACGAGAGCGACGCTTGATCGATCCTTAAAATGTTGTATTCGATTTCTGATCTCCCGTTTATGTGATCGCGTATTGAAGGAGATTCTTATAAAAAGCCAATCGTCCTTTCCTTCCCACCCTTAATAACGGAAAAGCCAAGTTGCTCCCCCGATGTCCGCCTTTCGTGGTCTCTGTGTCTCTCCTTTGGTCGCTAAGTGACTGCGAACGGCAGTCTGGCAGGGTCGCCCTTTGCTTTTCGCAAATGTAAGTGTCGTCTAATGTCGTGACGATATTTCACGAGCAGCCTGCGATCGTTTTTTTTTTCTATTACAAGAATTGAAATTGAAGATTACTTATTACGTTGCCCGTTTGACACAGCGTTTAGTTATCAAAATTATTATTTATGTACTAATTAATTTAAGTACAATTCTTTCATGTGTGTGTGAATCTCATTTTTTCCTTCATTATAAATTGATTAAAATATAATATTATTATATAAGAATTTTTAACACGATAATTATGAAAATTGAAATGTTATCTTCCCCCTCTTCTCTCTTTCTTTTATCATTCGAAATTGTCAAGTTGTCATAACATATAAAATAATCGTTTTAAGACAAATATATTTCTTGGTGAATAAAATTCATATTAATCTGAAATATTTACATAATTATACATACATTCAATAACATGAAAAAGCATGCAGAAAGTATTAGGGATACATATAATTCTTTTATAAAAAATAATATATATGTGATTTTTCATAAAATAATCAAGAGAGAAATAAATTCTAGTCTACTATCTTGCGTGACACAAAATTTCGATACGTGTATGAGAGATCTAGCAGGAAAAAAAGAGGAAGCTGCGACAGATGCACGCATTATTCAATATTCCGAAAGGAATTCCACTACAAAAGCCGTCTTGAGCATTCAATTTTATGCAACTCTTTACGCGACACGCTGACAGGAGCGCAGCAATGACGCGTGAGAACGACTACTCGTATCACGTGTTAATTTCTGAAACACGTGTTGATATGTCAGTTACGTTAACGATGACTCGATCAGATTAGATTAGATCTTTAATCCGCAAATTTTGCTTTTCTGCTTGGAAAGTGTTTATAAACAGGGTGTCTATTTAAATCTTGTTAAAAAATCTTCCCTGAAGATTGTAATCTTCGAAGTATTCTTATTTAAATTTTAGATGAATATTTTAAAGATTTTTTGCAACTTTGTAAAATAACTTTTTTTATTGTATGCATTTTTAATAGTCTTCATACAAGGTATTCGTGTTTTTTTAGGGAGTAGACATCCTAATAAAAAATTAACATTTATAGATTATGATATCATTGTATCTTTTATTACAATTCGCGAATTAATTGATGTAAGATATCAAAAAAATATATTTATTACTATATTTTCATTTATATGATTGATATCTCTAGATATTATTTTTGTTGGTATTTTTGTAAATCTTTAGTTTTAAAAGAGATTGGCGTTTCTTTTGCCGCACGTCACGCTAAGAATTTCGCTCCTTCGTTTCTCGAAGCAGTCCGATATAAATAGACATAGCACGTTAGACAGCGCAGAACGTGGTACCTAAGGCACACGTTTCGCAGATTAAATAATTCGAGTAAATAACGATGAGATAAAACGCCGTAGAAAGATAATGAGGGAGCGAATTATTCCGTTTCTCGCTATTTTTTTTTATCCGCGTGCCTTTACTTGATAAACTGCACACGTACACATATGTCGACTGCGCCCGCGCGCGCGCGTAGATAGTCTATTATCTGTGATTTATTTCTAGTTTGATAAGGGAAACGTGGTGTGGCGATTGTCGGTCGCGGTTACCGCTGATTGAATTCGAAAGATTACTTTTCGCCTTTTTCCGCATGTATGAAAAAATATATGTTTTTCCATAGCAATATCTTTTAATTGAAATCGATAATGGAATTGGATCATCATGAAAAATCAATTAACGAAATTATTTATATTTATCGGATAGCCCATGTATTTTCGGGAAAGTCTTAAATTAGAAATAAGTTGCAGATATGTAAAAATTGCAAATTTTATATGTAAAGAACTGTGTGTGTGTTTCAGGTTGTTATATTAAAGATTAAAGATATATTTATAGTGGAAATATTGAATCTACTTATAAATGTGAAAATTGCGTAACATTAACATGAAATTATTTAATGTTTAAATTAAAAGGATTTTTGACAGATGAAATTTCAATAAACAATACTCTTAACTGAATTTTTTTTATTATTCTCCTAGTATTAGATTCTTAATATGTGAGATATCATTATATAAATCAGCATTCTTTTAAATTAAACATTCTTTTAAATTAAACAATTTTTAAATTAAACATGAAAATATTGCATCGTTAAAGATAAAAATCTTATAGTACGATTATGGGCTATGCATCTATAGCATTCGCGACACGTGTTGCGCGGCAACAGAGTTAAGTAAATAACCGAGAGAGAAAACATTGAATCAGATTTGTAGGAAGAGGAGAAGAGGGGAATTTGTTAATAGGTAAAAATCGCATCATAAGAATTATATGTAAACATTTAAACAATTTTCCAGTTATATAACTGTTTTTATAACTGTTATTGTTTATCAACTTGATGTTATTACTTGCAACAGAAATTCTATGAATCAAAATTATTATACATTCTTTTTCCAAAGTTAAAAATTTTCTCATTAATTTTTACATTATCTCAGATTATTTGTATTAAAATTAAAAATTCATCATTTCGTTGAAATAATCAAGAATATATTATGCTTCAAATATAGATAATCATGTGAGAGAGATGAAGGGATAAAATTTACATTATATTTTAATTTTTCACTTATATGTTATATTTTTGAATAGAAGATACATCTGTAAGAAGCATTGTATTTTTTTATTTTCAGCCTGTACGATGTTTCTTTTTAGAAACGTTCAATTCAGTTCTCTTTCAGGAAGAAAACAGAAAAGCGTTTGTTTTTGTTTCGATTCTACGAAACTTCTTTTCAGATTAATTGAGAGCAAAAAATGGGATTCACACTAGGCAGCATGCTGCGACAAAAAGACGCGTCACGATGTAAATGGCGGAATCTATGTATTCCTGCCGACAACACGTGTTACGTTTATGGCGACGCACAGCATGCTGCTTGACAAGCCCGAGTGTGCATTTCTCAAATTGTGCACGCGCGCGCAAAAAAAGGGAAATTCCGCAAAATTCGCAATTCTTCGCGTAGCGCAACGTAAATAACTAGGTGAGTCGACTTATCTCGTCGGGCCGTAAAATACCGCGATATTCGATCAATACCGCCAGGTATATTCGACGAACGTACACACACGCAAATATACACCACGTTGCAAGGGACGTTTGGCGGTTTAACCGCACCGCCGGGCGAGCGGAAAAACGGAAAGGACGATTCTAAACAGAGACGGGAAATGTACCCGTATACCTTCCTACCTACGGGCTTTTGAGCCCGGCTGGAGGGGATGACAACGGGCATAACGGGAGCTACCTGAGAAACCCTCGAAAAAATTCAACTAAATGTACATAATGACATATCGCTGGCATTTCTGTATCAGAGTGAAATATGAATTAGTTGTTACTAAAGTACTGCAATTGTATTGTATAGAAGAATGCCAAGAAAAAATATTGCATTTCGATAGTACAAATGAGAAATAAAGTAACCAGATACCTTTTGGACATTTTTATTTAAAGTAATAATTTTCCAATATTACTTTATTAGTAATCATGTATCTCAAGAAACTAACTTTATGTAGTTTCGTGTTTATTTAATGCTTTTTTGAAAAATAAATTTTTGAATTTTGCAATCATGTATAATACTTTATCGACACTATTGATTGGTATCTTCTTTTAATATACACGATATTTGTAAAACATGTGAGCAAATAATTCTATAACGAATTTGAAGAGTCGAAATGAAAAAAAAAGAAAAAAATGAAAAAAAAATTGTTACAAACATATGTCTAAAAATATTTTATTTTAATATATAAAAAATTATAATATTCAAGTTTTTTTCCAACTATTTAAAACTACATAGATTATAAAATATTCTCGATTATATGTTTTTAAAAACTGCTTTTTATATTTTGAAACTTATAGTCTTGTTATTATTTCATTAATAAAATGCTGGAATCTTTCATTTATAAATACATAATTTTCATGATATTTTCATTAGATATTCGATATTTTAATATGCATATTTTATTATATCTAATTCATCTAAATTATGTATATAGTATCATTGCATTATTGCGGAGATTTTGAGAATTATAAGTACTTACGATTAAAAATACTTCTGACGATGCTCTTCAATTTCTCATGGGATTAATACTCAAGTTAATGGTAGTAATTGATTGAATCCTGAAGTCTATAGTTGACAAATTGAAAATAACTGCATTTCTCTTTATAGACTTAGCGTTTTGCAATTTCCGAAGAAATGGCTGGTATCGGCAAAAGGATGCTCTTACGTGATATTAATCAACATTTGGTCTGTCTGCTGTGTCGAGGCTACCTCATAGATGCCACAACCATAGTGGAGTGTTTGCATTCCTGTAAGTAAAAGTTGAGATTTATATAGTTCAGATTTTATCGGTTATCAACATACACGATAAACTAATGTGTATATTTGCCATTCAGTTTGCAGAAGTTGCATTTTAAAAGCACTCAGCACTTCGGCACAATGCCCATCGTGCAAACATGCGCTCAACAAAGCGAAGCCAAATATCAAGTATGTAATCATATGTTTTTATTGTTTTGCATTGTTCGAATAATTTATGCAGCAATTTACATCGTCCATTTCCACTTTTACAGTAGTAATAAACTGTTGTTTGTAAAAATAAAATTTTAATTTTTGTTGAAAGATAAAAAAAGATAAAAATTTGGTTATAAAATAATTGTAAATATGCAATATCAAAAAACACAATTTTTTTTATATTTCAAATAGCGGAATATTGATTTCAAAGTGGTCAAAGTGAGTGGATTTCCGCGCGATGTATTTTATATAATTAAAAAATAATATACATCTTTTTTATATTCTAAAAATTATTACTTTTGATTACGATTGGAATCTCTTTGCAGAGCCGATAAAGCGCTACAGGAGATCGTGTATAAATTGGTGCCCGGATTATACCATAGAGAAATGCTAAGGAGGAGAGAATTTTATAAAAAGCATCCCGAACATGGTAAATAATCGTTTTAAAATCACCTAAATTCTCGAATCTTTGCACTAGCATTCCCATTTTAAATTCCTGGTCTCTTACCACAGTTATATTGAATTATAATGTTAGAAATAGGAAATTATGTAAATCTTTTTTATGGTAACACTGATTTATTTCTATATATAACGAGAAAAGAATTCACAAAATTTTTTATTTCTAATGTCATACTTCATGTTCAACATGGTTTGGACCAAGAATCTTAATATAAACTATATATACTTATTATATCTCAATTTTCAAACAATTAGCGAACCTAACAACGCCGGAGCAACGCGGTGAAGATGTAAGCGGACGATTAATATTCAATCCGGAGGATGTGGTGAGCTTGAGCTTGGAATACCTGCCGCCAGAAGCAGATCCGTTGGATATATTGAGTATCAATGACGTGGATACGAACAACTCGAACAGCGTCCACAGCGGTGGCAATACCAATAACAGTAATCACAATGGCAATACCGGCAGCAGCAGGAGATACTTGCAGTGTCCAGCTCTCGTGACTATTGCGCATTTGAAAAAGTTCATATCAATGAAATACAGCGTTGACGTAACAAGATACACCATCGAGATTTGTCATCGACGCGCGACTTTGCCCGAAAACTGGACCCTCATGGACGTCGCTTATATTTACGCGTGGAAAAGGGTAGGTATTACTTTATTCCATTTATCCATTTCTCTTCGCATAATTATTAGATGACATGTAATTAAGTCGTGACATCTGTAAGTACATAATGTTCTTGTTTATATACATATTAGACGTTTATTTTTAATATGTAAGAAGACTTCATTTAAATTACCTTTCTTGCAGATTGCACCGATGAGATTTTTCTACCTAGTGGCGCATGAACAGAGACTCGAAGCACCGCTGCATCAAAGACCATCGACTCCGGGATTGGGAGCCCGGGACTGTTTGCCGCCGATTGACGTTCGGACTAACAGTGATATAAGCACTAATCTTGTTAATCAGATTCCGGAAACCTCTAAATCAGAAGTTAAATCTGCCAGCGATAGTGACAGGATAATGTCTTTAACGAAAAATTCGGATAAGATTGCAAACAGCAAGATAAATACGCCCGTGGATCGTAAGCCAACAGTGACAGGCGAGAAAGACGAAGCAAACAAGACAACGACGACGACATCCGCAACGTCGACATCAACAGCGACGAGCGTCACGACGACAATATTGACCACGGTAGCGACAAACGCGTCTTCGCCGACGACGACAACGACGACGACGACAACGACGGCGACGGCGACGGCGACGGCGACGGCGACGGCGACGGCGACGGCGACGACGATATGCAATGATTCAAACAAGCAGATAAAGAGTCCGATTAAGATAATGAAGAATCCAGACGGAAAATACGAAGTGTTAAAGAATCCGCCTGCTCCTTCTACAGATATTAAGAGCCCAACAAGTCCTGAATTTAGTGTCGTGAATTCCAATGGTGTCAAGATAACGCTGAAGCAATGTTCACCGCCGCAAAATAGCAATGCGAAGAAACCGAAAGTCATCAGCGACGTTCTATTGCGTTGCGGCCAAGTGGAGAAAGACGCACCATTGATTCAGCGACTACAACAGGCACAAGATAAAGATAAATTTACTATCCAGACTAATCCAGTATTGCCGGATAAATTAGAAAAACAACGGCGTAAAGTGACTTTCTCAGTAGATCGATCTCCAACATCCGAGAAGACCTCTCCCACTAACGCCAGCGGTACCGTGCCAAAAACAGCGCTGAAGAAACCAGCGGAGCAACAGGATAAAAAGCAATTCCTACAGGGTTTCCAGTTGACCGCTCGAGAACCATCGGTACCAAATGATAGCAAGTTGATACCTACTATTCGAGACATCGGTGTCGCAGTGAACGCCTTTAAATCTCTTCAAAAAGCTAACGCAAAAGTGGAGGAATCCTTGAAGAAAGATACTGATGAAATTAAGAAAAAGAGCAACACTGAGAACGCTGGCTCGAATGCGAACAGCAACACCATCGCGACAAACGCGATCGCGAAACGGAATCTCCTCGGAATGACTGCTAATTCGCGTACAAACAAAACTAATGACCCAAACGGACGTGCATTCAATTCGGGAGTCAGTTCAAACAACACGAACATCGCGAGCGGCAAGATGGATGTGTATACCTTTTCTAGTGATCCGCCGATTGTCCCAGCCGGAGCGGTAAAGAGGAAATGCCCGCCGGGTGTGCCAATTGCCGATTTGAAGCGTCGGAAATCGCCGCAAATCGCGCAGAAACAGGAAGCTAACAAGAGGCAAAACGCTTCTTCGTATAATTCTGTTAAGTTATCGCGCACTTCTTCCGCGGAACATGTGGTACCTACGAGTAAAGCGACCAATCTAGCAGGAGATTACAGTGGCAATTCAAGTCGCATGCCCAACGCAAAAGCGTCGACCAGCCCGCTGCTGCCGAATGACACTAGGGATTTTCTAGTGGATGGCTACGGATTGAATATTCCGGCGAGTTTGAGCATAACGCTAACGTCCCCCAAGTCTTCTGGGACTTCCGGGCAAGTCGAGTTCAAAGATCCCAGCGATAATAATCGCGGAAAGGTCGCGCTGGGCAAAGTGAATCCTAGTATCACGTTGAACGATCGGTCGGTCGACCCGCGTGTGTTAAAAGCTTTGAAGACGGGACAGATCAGAATGCCAGCCACTCCAACGAAGGCCAAACCAGCGGCAACAACGGTAGCGACAACGAAACAGACACCAATGACAACGGATCGTAGCGAGATAGCAACGAACCAGCAACGAACGACGACGTTTGCTGGCAAACGGAAAAGGGAACACGAATTATCCAAGGACATTCTGGATTTGAGCGGAGGTAAAAAGAGTATGGATTTACATCCTTTGAGAATCCCTCAGCCGGTGACAAAACTCAATCAAAACAAGACCAATAAGATTACGAGCAGGGATAATATGCAACCGGGTAGCGTCTCCGATCAGGGCCAACTGGTGACACTGGGCAATCATCTGTATTATCGAGCACCTCCGGGTTCTCTGACACCCGCAGCTCACCGTGTTAATGATTTTCCATTACCACCGTCGCCATCGCGTACCCCTGTTTACGCACCGTGCCTCGGTTCCATCAACCGATCGAGCTCGGATCTTTCATCCGTCTTTCCGACTCTGTCGAGTTTTTACGCTCTGAATCAGGCACCGAATCTTCAGCAGTTTCAAATGGATACGGCGCGACTGAAACTGCCACCGCGTTCCATTGCAGAAAGCGGCGCGACTTCTGCGACGTCTGGAAGTAGTGACAATCCAGCTAATTCCAACATTAGTGGCGTGCCAGGGAAGAGTCATTTAGCTGCTCAGTGCGCGCCGGTTAAACCCGCAAGATCTTCCGTGGCACCCTTGGCTGTTCCCATCAATAAACAACAACACTCTGCCGACAAATCTGCAAACGTTAATGCCAATCGGACGATCTTGGGCGACTCCTCGAGCAAACCTTCGACTTTTCGCAACGACGAAGATCGGAACAACGGCTCGTCGGACGACACTCTTCGTTTGAACGTTCAAAAAAGATTTGCCTTGGATGTCGAGAGTACAAATAACAGGTTCCTGTCGCGGAACGAGGATGCAAAGAGCATCAGCCAAGCCACGAACGATACTGCTAGAGATACAAATGCCGAGTCTAAGAAAGAAGCGATCAATCCTGACAATTCGCAACAACAGCAGCGGCAACAGCAGCAGAATCGCGAGGCAGCGAGTCCTAATATCGTATCGTCGACGGCTTCGCCGTCGCCACCTCCCGGCAATGGTGGTGTAAGAAGTGAGGGTAGTACTAGTCAGGGTGACAATAATATTAACAGCTCAAACGGAGATAATAACGGGACGTCGTCGAGTCCGACGAAGAGCATCGTTTCCGAAGCGACCTGCAACAAATCGCCGGACAGCCCGGACTCGAGTTCGATCACGGTAGAGTCCAGTTCAGGCACAAGTTCAAGCAAGACGACGGATCGGGAAGTGTCGACGGATGTGACGAAGACCTCGGATGCGAATCCAACCGTGGTTGATGATTCGACCGCACCTGACGACAAGAACAAGTTCGCCATCAAATCGGAAGCGAGTGAGATCGCGAAGCAATTGAGTTCCGTGCAGAAAACGTTGCTGGCAGTTTTTCCCTCGAACGAATGGGCGAACAATCCCATTGCCGCCGAGCATCTGGGAAACTTCCTGAAGAGTCTCAACGCCACGATAAAAAATGAAGGGAGCACCGACGAATCTAAGACGGAGAAAACCGATCGGAAGACCGAGGGTAGCGAGACTCGGTAATAATATTTCCGTTAATCCGACGAGGATGAAAAAATGAGCTTTTATTTTACGGTGTTGCGGGAAAGTGATACGCTCGTATGGTGTTTCGAGTCATCGATGTGAATTTTATATAGGATTTTACAGCTCTGAAAAGACAGTTTTAGTTTCTTTTATTTCGATGATTTTATAGACTGGATGTTTCACTGAATCCATTATTATACGCGATAACGTGCGTATAAAACATGATGACAATGAGAAAAATATAGGAAACAAGCAGACAAACGGATAAACTCTGAGACACTGCCATATGAATGGAAAAATGCGTGGAATCATTTTTTACAGGGATGCACACAATTATTATAATTCACGCGAAATGGAAGAGGAGAATTTCACAAAGAACGTTACGTATATTATAGAGTACACAGAATATACAGAATAGTATTATAAAGAGCAGTAGGTCGAGAATCTTATTTTTTCAAGTTTCTTAAAAAGAATCTTTCACATATGCTCTGGAATGATCTATAGACTATATTATTGATCTTATCAAATTAAAACTTGGAAACATTCCGGAAGAAAGAATTTCCACATTGTCTTTCTCTAAGAATCTTCTTCGCAGAGGTCAGAATGTAACTTTTGATCAGTGATACAGATTGACAACGACAGCTTGCTTCATGACTGAATTATGTCCCGTATAATTTACAGTCATTGCTTTCAATATTTGCTATTGGAATCGGATCATGTAACAAAATCACCTCTTTTATATTCAATTTATGAATAGCAAGCATTATAGCTGCGTTGTAACAGTTATAATAAAGAAAAGTAACAAGAAGTTAAAAGTGGTCCAAGCAAAAATAAGTGGTAAACTGTATTTGCATATCATATATTTCATTGATTCCTTGACGTAGATTCAATATCATTTTACACAATATAATTTTTCTAAAAGTTGCTAATGTATAATCAAGTGGTTGCAAAATTAAGAAGATTACAAGATTGAATCAATAGGATAATAAAATAATTATCTATATTTTATTTCCTTACATTATCTTTTATTATATATGTATATTATTATGTAATTTGTTAATTAAATTCAGATATGAAAATTACTAAATATATGATGCGAATACACAATACCACATGTATAGATCCAATACTGTAAATTAAAGATATCGCATACACGACATATTCTTGGAGAATAAAAAAAAAACTTTCAATCCAATACTATTCTCTTACTTTGTGTTATGTTTTCTACATATTAGTACAGTTACATGCATAATGTCTATATGTTGTACAATTATTGTTACGTTATGCTGCTATACACAATGTATTTGTATTATATTAATTGTATTTTATTTGACTTGTACATATTTATGATTATTATGTACATGATAATAAGCAGGACATAGCAATGTCCTCTTTTCGAAATTCCTGTTACTAAATCAGAAGTTAACAGAGTGCATTTTGTGTTTTATATATTAAGGATATGTGTATCATGATAAGAGAATCGTTTCTACATTTGATATACAGTCAAATGTCCGTATTGTAAAGTCATTTGAATTAAACAATATCTTTCGACAAGATTGTTTATTTTAAACATTTTTTGTTAGTTCCTATTCTCATTCTAATGACATTCTTGTCACGATGAAAATGCTTGTTGGATGCTTTGGTTTTCATTCGCTTACTCATCTTCAAATGTGGTAACATGGCAAATATGAAAAGCGGAGCAGAAAACAAATATTCATTTTACGGACATATGATTGTATAATACATTATATATAATTTGTACAATTATATGTGTTATATCTTTACAATAAATTTCTCTTTTTAAGGTATTTTAAATATATATATATATATATATATATATATATATATATATATATATATATATATACATATATTTCTTCTTCGTAAAAAATAATATCTTTTTATAGATGATATGTAAATGTCATATGCATTATGTAAATTATTTATTTACAGTCCCAATTTTCTCATTTTTAAATTTCTTCTTACATTATTGCTTTATTATGTCACATTTGCCTTTTGAATACATAATGTAAAATGAAAGTGACACACTATATATATATAGTTAAAATATTTTTGTTCTGCATTATATGCCATTGAAATAGAAAGTGAAAAAGCGAGAAAAATCAAAAGCATTATATTTTCTCTGACGTATCACAAGGATTGTACATTTTTTTATTAAAATATTGGATTATCACTGACAAGTGGAAACACAATCTTTCGAAAATTATTTATTCCCATTCTTTATCGCGTAGTTGAAAAAATTGGCTATAGAATTAAAAGTATTTTTACTCACAAATTTTATGCGTGTCTCGCCAAAAAGCCAAAGATTGATTGACTCGATCAAGGTCATCTTTTCCCATTCTATCCAAATTTTCGTAGCAGTGCAAAAGAACTTTTTCCTCTTCCGAAATCGTTGAAACTGAAACACCACAATTATTCTTATCCGTTCCCGCTCTCTTTTAGTAAATGCGCAAAATACAAATGTCGTTGGTCACGTGACATATATATATATATAATAATTATAATAGCTGTGCAAGAAGTAATTTTCGATTTATTGAAGAGTAAACAATACAACTAAAATACATGGAAAGATATAAAATAGAGAAATTCTATTAAATGAGATTCTATTTAACGTAGATTTATAAAAAAATAAACTAATCAGCGCTTAACGTGAAGAATACGTTACCTTCCATATTGAAAGAGTGATTCATATGTCAATTGAATTATCCAACTATAAATATAAATTACGAATTTGTTTAAATATGTTTTTACCGCGCAGGATGTGCAATCATAGATCGTAGAATACATTAGACTAATGGCGTTTTCGATTGGTCGGGTTTAATCGCTCCGGGGTAGTTTACTAGACGTCATTGACCAATCACAGCCATTCTTCTGAAAAATATATGGTTACATTCTTCAGACGAATAGCTGTGATTGGTCAATGACGTCTAGTGAACTACACCGGAATAATTAAAGCCATCCATTCGAAAACGCCATAAACATCGTAGCTTCTTTCTTTCACTAAAGAAAGATAGAGCTACCAGCTATGTCTTCTCTCTTTTTCTATTTGCTTCTGAAGCCCGTATGCATCGAAGATTAAAATTTGGCTAATCGAAACAAGGAACTTCTAGCTTCTTTTATTCTGATTAGTCAAATCCCAATTTTTAATCTTCAATTTTCAACGCATAATCAAATATAGATTTTATGAAATGCGTCCTAAAAATTTCGAATCGTTTTATTGATCAATCAGGACAAAAATTTCTCTGCTATCTGACTGTTCAATTACATTTAAAACTTCTGTAACAACAAACGAAATGGACGTCTGATACCTGATCGTGTCTGACTTCTTCTACTTTTTAATTTAAATACTCCGTTAGATAAAATAAGATATCTAATCGCCCTGTCATTATATATTTGATTAAATGCAATCATCCAGCTCCAAGACAGAAATATTACATTTGTCGTATGAAAAATTTTTTAAGCACATTGATTGGCTGCGGGATAATAATTTTTTGAATCTTTGGAAATTTTCTATCCCGCAGCCAATCAATGTGCTTAAAAAATTTGTCGAACGACAAATGTAATATCGGCCTAAGACCCGGGTCCAATGTTATTTTAGCTTTAAGCGAGACTTAAATATATGTCTATCTTATCTTTCTTTCTAAATAAATAAAGACAGATATATTTAAGTTTCGCTTAAAGCTAAAATAACGTTGGTGCAATCGGGCCTTAATCAATTAAACACAAGGTTCTCTGATTGGCCAATCGTACTAGTGACTTTAGGCATCGATCAATGTCCAACTGTCCTCTTCCTGTTAGGGATCCTCTAGGAAGGGATCGGAATAACTGGTTACGTTTTCTATTGGTCGCGCCATATTGGTTTTAAAACCGGAAACAGAGGAAGAGAGAATATAAAGATAAACAGAGATAGATAGTCAAATTTGTATATATTACTTTATCTCACATAACCTCTGCAATTATATGTATATCTTTTAAGACTTTTGCATACAGAAGAAAAAATGACGGGTTGCAGTACTGATTATTGCACAAATTCGTCAAGCAAAGGATATCAGATGTGCAAATTTTCCCGGGAAGAAAAAAGAAGAAAACTGTGGATCAACAATGTGAACAGAGTAGACTGGGTTCATGGATCGAGTTCATGTTTGTGTCATGTGCGTTACATAAAAAAATATATATTTTTGTTAAAATATTACTAAAAATATTTAAAAAGTTAAAACAAAATGACTCGTGATCTGTTACACGTATTTATTTTATAATGTATTTATTTTATAATGTATGGTAACATTTAATGATGTTAAAATTACTATTATTATTTTCAATTACATATTATTCTTATTATGTATAATGGGAAAAATAACAAAGTTTAATATTGTATAATATAAATCTATGTTTATATATATATATATACACACACACACACACACACATATATATATGCTTTATAAATTAAAATTTGAATGTGCTCCGTCAGAGTAGGTTATTAATGAGAATTTTACATTTGTGATCCGTCGATTTTATGTATATCTCCCTATATGCAAGAATGTATCTCAGTTTTCAATAATGTCTATATTATATTCTATTTAATATATATTTATATTAAAACCCGTTTAAATTTTGGCGTTGGATGCGTCATTTCCGCTTTTGAAACCAATGGCGTCGGTTATTCCGAACCCTTCCTAGAGGATCCCTATTTCCTGTGACGCGGCCAACACGTGCACTACGGCGTCTTTCCTCCATACGCCGTTTACAATCTGAAGTTACCGCACTTAGCCATTCTTTACGTACCATTTTTTCTTCGTCGTGTTCGTGATGCAAAAGGAAGATGTAAAGGTTATGTTGCGTCTTGCTGGGAATCTCGCGCGATACATAAATAGTTTACGGTAGTTTTCGTTTTTGACGTATTGAATTAATTGCGCGTCGTGAAATTAATTTGTTGCGATGAACGCGAAGGAAAATTCCACGGCGCCGACGAAGAACGCGATCGCGCCGAACGCGAAGCCCTACGGCAAGATTGTATTGACGTTGCAGAATTGCCTTCTGCCCGAAGAGAAGCTCAACTCCACTCCGTCGCACCTGGACGGTCTCGATGCGGAAACCGAGACGGATTTGCGTATACTGGGATGCGAACTTATACAGACGGCTGGTATCCTGCTGAAGTTACCGCAGGTAGGTTTCCATATTAAAATTCGGAACCCCTAACCTTTATTCCAATTTACAAACCTGTACATTTCTCTAAACTTCGAGAAACTACCGCGCACTTTCACTCTTCTTTTAATCTAATCCTATCTCTATTCGATATTAATATGTATAAATTCTGTGCATTATATAAAACTATTTGATTGATTTAATTTATTTAATTGATTTTTACCTTTTGTTATATCATTTATTTCCATTAGATTAAGATATATTCACGAATTATATTTTAAAATGGTTTTAAAGTAAAATTTAGTTACCGGAGTAATATGCAAATAAAATATGCAAATTGAAAGAAATATTTGAATTTTGAAAAAAATGTATGCATTACACGTATTCGGTGTTATTTTTTTTTTATAGAAATTTTTTTATAGAATTTAAAATCGAGATAATAAAGAGAGAAAAAGAAATCTTAAAATACATTGCTTTGATATTTATATTGCTTTACTTTGAATTTTTTTAATATACATAAAAATACTATTTTAACCCTTTGCGGACAGAACTTACATCTGTATATTGTTCATTTCATTCAATGCAAAACTGAAAAATAGCTCAAAATGTATGTACTTTCCAGAGTCTCGGTGGCTAATGTAAACAAATGAGTGGCAACGTGTGCGCTGGATTGTCGACGTGTGTCGAACAGCACAATAGAAGTATATGGCGATGGGAATATCTCTGCTCGTGAAGGGTTAAATATAGTTAATGTGTCAAAAGCTGCAAAATGCTGCAATCTAATCATTTTCTTTTTTTTCATATGTTTAGGTTGCAATGGCTACGGGACAAGTAATATTTCAACGATTTTATTATAGCAAATCTTTAGTTAGGCACAATATGGAGACAACTGCAATGGGTTGTATATGTTTGGCTAGCAAAATCGAGGAAGCACCCAGGCGTATCAGGGATGTCATCAATGTTTTCAATCATGTAAAGCAAGTTTCTAGCCAAAAGTAAGTTTACTTTTGTCTCACAAATATAAATAATTAAGATTACAAGATGTGCAATACATAGACAAGAAAATAACAATAATGAAAATAATCCATCTTTATGATTTGTTTTAGAGCGATACAACCTGTGATTCTCGATCAGAATTATGTAGCACTGAAGAATCAGGTAATTAAATCAGAGAGAAGAGTGTTGAAGGAATTAGGTTTCTGCGTTCATGTAAAACATCCTCACAAGATCATAGTTATGTATTTGCAAGTATTGGGATATGAGAAGAACCGTTCACTCATGCAACAGAGTTGGAATTACATGAACGACTCGTTACGCTCTGATGTTTTCTTGCGCTATCAGCCGGAGACTGTGGCATGCGCGTGTGTTTATCTCGCCGCTCGTCAACTGCAATTACCGCTGCCCACATCACCCTCTTGGTTTTCGTTATTTAAAGTCAGCGAGTCATCAATCAGAGACGTGTGTCGGCGGATATTGCGCCTTTATTCGCGACCGCGTGTGAGACCCGAACAGCTGGAGAAGCGTGTCGAGGAACTGCGACGTCAGTACGAAGAAGCTAGGACCAAGGCGCGTGGTGGAGATGTTGACGGGCACACACCGAGTCCACCGCTACCGAAACATCACAACGCTTGGGGTGGATTCATCAGCCGCAGCGGTACTCACGCCGCTCCCGAAAGAACGAAATCACCCAGGTATGATAATGCATGTAAAAAAAAATAAAACCTAACGAATGTTCATTATAAAAATTCTGTCATAAAAATATTGTCTAATTATTTTTAATTGAGGATACAGTACATACTAAGATAAATGTTTGCAATTCGTTTTTAATAGCGATATTTGTTAAGTAATATTGCATTTGTTAAGTAATATTGCATTTCAAAGATGAGAAAAGAAGATATTGACCGATTGCGTCAACATATATCTCGATATTGTTTTTCAGGCGTTCGAAATCTCCAAGTACTTCTCCATCACGAGGCGAAGGGACAAAACATTCCAACAAGCGAAAAAGACACAGCAGAAGTAGATCCCGAAGTCACAGTCATAGTAGATCTAGCAAACCTAAAAAGACGCAGCGAAGACGGTCAGGCAGCCATAAATCGTCCCGAAGATCGCGAAGTTACAGATCACGAAGTAGATCTCGAGACAGGGATTTGGAGAAATCGAGCAAACACCGCAGTAAGCGCAGACGGCACTGAACATGGATTGTTGATAAATGGAAATTTTGCATTATTCTACAAAATATTTCAGGAATAAAACGGTAAATAATTGTAATTAACTTGTAATATAGTGAAACCTTGTATAGGCCTACCGCAATTCTATTAGTTTAAAATTAACAAATGGATACATTCAGTTTCTAGATTATTTTGTGAAGAATTTCATTACATCTGTTTTGATAGCATTATATATTGCATTTTCACTAACTAGCTAGCATTTTCATTATTTACAGATGCATCATTTGTATTTAAAATTATTACGAGAGATGAATGTAATTTTTTTTAAATATTGAACATATGACTTTTTTAAAATACTGAAGCATTTTTTATGCTTTGTACAAATTCATAGAAACTTATCAGGACAAAAAATAGATAAATCAAACACTTGTACACTTACACATTTGTAAATTTTTATATTGACTAATAGATTCATAAAAAATGTTTAATGAAAGTGAAAATGTCATAAATAGTATTAGTGCATGTAATATTTATGACTTCATTTCAAGTTATATAAGTATTCTTTTTATGTGTATATGAAGAATATCATTACTTATAAAATTAGATTTAAATAATTGCATTATTCTCAAGAGAATATTAATTTATCATGCGAATAAATTTTGCAAAGCTGAGCCATACCTCAATCTCAATCAATGCATGATATATTAAGATATAAAAATAGAAAGGTATGTATATAAAATACAACACAACGTAAAAAAAAATAAAATTTTATATTCATATCCTAGGCTGTATCATCTTAAAGAATCCTGTAGGTAGTGCCTTTTTTTTCTCAGCAGCAATCACTGGTGAAAAGTCTAGAACAAGCAGTTGTGGGAGAAGATGTATGATGTAACCCCTGTAGCAGGGAACATCCTCAATTGGATTACCATGTAATGTCAACGATCTGAGATTTTGCAGTTTTCTCAGTCTCAGAGTATCTGCAATATTTGAAATTTTGTTGCCATGCAAATAGAGTATCTTCAAGTTTATAAACTTCTCAATATCTTCTCCAATTTCGCTTATCTCATTAAATGATAGATCCAACCAGCTGAGATATATTGGATCATTAAGAACTTTATCCACCAGACGTTGAAGACCTTCCATTGAGCTTAATAGATTGTTACTTAGCCACAATGTACTGGTCATGTAACGATCCTTAAACGTTCTTACTGGTGCTTTTCCCGTACGTATTATCTGTGCACGTTTCTCCATCAATTCTGTAAGCATAATATATATTTTCATCAAGTGATCGTATAATATAATAATTATTGTTGAATATAATATTTAGAATTGATTTGTAACAAAAATTTGCCTTCAATGTGAAAAGAAATATTATACAAATATTGATATATCACAATTTATATTGATAAAAAAAAAATATGAAGAAATGACATCTCTTTTCCCCTTTATTTATGTATGTAAATACCTTCCATCGTGGTGGCCTTTCTAAATGATAAATCCAACGGTGGAGCGATCAGCATTTCTTGTCGTTCATTTCGCCTGTAATCTGACGTGTGATTTTCCGCGGAATAATTAACGCTCATTGCGAATAATTGGCTTGATCAGTAACCTTGTCAGATCTTGAAAAACATTCGAAGTTCTTCTTGTTGATGTTTTTGATTTGAAGTTCATATCTCGCGGTTTATTGCCAGTTTGCCATAAACTACATAGTAATATGATAGTCTCCTCATATTGAACGTGAATTCCAGAAATTTTCTATTCGACAGCCAATCGATTTTGTCCTGTAAGAGTGCACGTGATCAAAAAATAACGAATTGATATTTTTATTTTATTTTTATTTATTTATATTATATTTTTATTTTTATTTTGATGTCTTGACACTGGAAAATGAGCGTGTCAAATGAAAATCCACCTTAATCTATCTATACGAAATGGTCATATGGGTTTTAAATAGAAAGAGATTACACAGAAGATTGAAATTTGATCAACTAGAACGAATAAATTTTAGCTTTTTTTTGTTCTGAATTTTGTTCAAATCTCCCAATCTTCAATTTTCAATGCCAAGGAAAAGTTTGGCAGTCTATACTTTTCATGTTTATGTCTTCAATATGGCGTCTACTTCTCGTTCCTTATCACGTGATCAATTTTAAATTCCTCGCGTCCACATATTCGCATCCGTTGCAGGAGTGAGGAAGTTTGAAAGCTCTGATTGTTTTTGTCGAAGATGCCGCGAACGAAGTATGGACGAGGTAAAACTAAAGCGGCGAGCGACTCTATGAAAGAATACGATATCTTGGCACAGACCTTCGACAGGCATGTGCAATTACGTATCGCCAAATTAGAACGCGATGCACAAGCGGAGATCAGGAGCTTCGAAACTTTCGTGGACGTTATAATTTCTCGTCTACCGATGGCGATACGTCAGATGACATTGGGCGAGATACTCGGTTACACGAACCACAGTGATAATCAACACGAGAATCATAATGATGAGGTGAGCTCATCGATCAAGGATTGCATGCAGCCACCCGTAGTATCTAAGTCTAAATTTAAAGCGAAGACAGAATATAAGACTGCCAAACGTACCACCACCACCACTGATGATGGATACGGAACTGAGAGACGTACTAGTGTGGACAGCACATCGCGAGTTACTAAAACAGAAGCTAAGAAGCTAGAAGTACCGACAACAATGAGGAGGACACGTAGTTCTACTAGAGCAAGTAGGACCCAACTCAGCGATATCACTCAGAAAATGACAGCAACTAAATCCAAGAGTAAGAAGATGGATATTTTTAAGACACCAGCACCAATAAAGTCCTCGAGCAGCGTGTATGATGTGGTTACACCAAAAATCAAGCCGAATACACCATTGAATGTATTGAGACGTCCACGGCAAGGAGAAATGGTTCTCAGCATGCAAGGCAGTCCATTACTGGTCTCCGCTGTTATCGAGGAAAAAATTGCTAATATTAATGTACCTTTGAGTAACGGCAATGTGATGTCCTTGTTGCCTCAAGAGGGATTGCGTATGTCACATATTCCTCCGTTGGATTCTGAAACAATGCAACAGTTGCAAACTCTTAAGAATCATATTGAGAAAGTTATTGCATTGAAGTAACAGTATAAAAATGTTAGTAAACAAGTTATTATTTAATATAATAATTATATCGTGAAATAGTTTCATACTCTTTGCTTAGCTATATGAAAAAAAAATAATGTAAAATCTTTCCTCTTTTTCTCAATATTTTTAATAACTTTTACATATTAGGAGCACTTCAAAAAATATTATTTATTATTAATAATATCTTCTATATGTTTCTTGACTAAATAATAAAAATAATTCTTTTCATTGTAGGAAGGATTTATTTGAATTCTGAATTTTAAGACATCAGCGATTGGACAATACATATGACATAATTATCAAAGATCAATGTTAAAGATCAAGCTTGTTAAATATAGAAAAACTTGATAGTTTTAACTTTTGTATAACAGCAATGTGATATCTGCTTTGTTGCATCAAGAAAGATTGTACGTAATGTTGCATGTTCCTCCATGGAAAAATTGTTGGATTTTGAAATAATGCAGCAATTGGAAACTTAGAAGTCACATTGAGAAAGTTATTAAAGTAGTGATGTCAGAATTATTAATAAGTTAGTATATAGTGTAATATAAGTATTTTGTGAAATATTTTTATACTTTTTTATATTCACTTGTTCAAACGAAAAATAATATATCTCTATAAAATGAATAATGAATCTCTTTCCTTTCTTTCATTTTCATGTTTCAATATCTTTAATAAACATCTTTTAAATGAAGAGTGCTCCAAAAAATTATCTAATATTGATAATATTTTTACAGATGCAGATTTTTTTCCAGAATAGAAATAACTTTTTATTGAAATACAAAAGATTTATTTGAAGTATATACTTAATAGAAAGAGATTCTTTACATGTTAAATATCTACTAAATATAATTTTTAATTTCTTTGCATGTTAAATGTTTAGCAATTAATAAGTGTAAAATTGCGATGTATGTTATGATTTTTATTGAGAGGAAATCGGAGGAAATCGGATTGACGCATAAATTGATTAAAATATACATCTATCGTTATATGATTCTACGAATGTTTACTATACTGTAAAATATGCACACATTTATAAAGAAAATTATATAATAATTTGTATATGTAAATTTATGTGTGTGTGTGTGTGTGTGTATGCTGTGATTTAATTAATTCTTTCAATAAATAATTCTTTATCTGCTGATCATTCTGCGAATATCATGTGCAGAATGAAAAAAAAAGATATCGCATTATTTTCATTATTAATATATAATAGAAATGTCTTTATAAAAATTCATGTTTGACATATTCATTGACGAGATTGTTATCCAAGACAGGTAGCTATGGCTAAAATTTTCATTGTCAATGCAAAAAGGAATTTCTCATAGGAGCTTGAAGATAATTGAAGAGTGTTGACATTACCAACTGTTTCGAATTGCTGCATCGAAGATAATTCGTGATCTTACGAGTATTTCAATTTATCTTACTCTTGTCTTATTATTGAAAACATATAGATTTTTTATGTAGTTATTTCAGAAATAACAAAAACATGAGTGTTTTATTCTAAGAATCGCAATTTTATTGCCAATGGTACAAAGATCTATGTACCTACAGTAGCATATAATGAACTTTTTTTTCTGGCCATGTTAATTCCTATAGGGCCACCTTGAACAGCAGTTATTGGTCGGTGACATAGGATCAACTAGCTGAGCTGTCTGATTCATTCTTTTTATCTTCATGTTATCAGAACGACCAAGTGGTGACAGAAAAGACGGGTTTAGAAGAATCTAGAAAATTTCAGCTGTGCCTGTCATTGTGCCTCGTTGTAGCTTGTTCGTGCTCGTATTCAGTATCACTCAGGCTTCAGAAGGTTCCACAGTGGCTCTCTTAAATACTTGACAATTGCACATTTCACTGCCTTTCACGTTCGACATGGAACAAAGAGATCGCGATCAGATAAACAACTGTTGCGAGGAAGTTGTATCTAAGATTGATATGACAAGACTCTTGCCAATATTGGTGCAAAACAAGGTCTACAACAAAGATGACACAAACATGTCTCGCTGGATGGTGAGTTTTATTTATTCTACTGTTAATTACATCGTCTGACATACAGCAAGTTTACAGTCATTTCTTTTCAAAGAGATGAGTGATAGACACGACAATTTTTTACCAACTACCGACTGCTTTTTCTGATGTTCTCTAAACAAGCAAGCTTTTGCAACAAGCAATTGCTAGAAAAAAAGTAATGTATTAATTATACTATTGATTGCTACACATTTTTTCGTTATTTTTCACTTTTAATTTTTATAAGATTTATGTAAGAATAATACATATATCTTTTAATAAAATAATAATTTGGAAGATAGATCTTTGAACTTTCGAATTTAGCTAATTTACATTAAAATATAAATTTATTTAAAAAACGTTGCTTGTGATATAATATTAAAGCCTATTTTTTATTATTTTTTAAAAATTAAATTAAAAATTGGCATAAGAGTCTGGAGAATTGGCTCTTATGCTAATTTGTAATTTAATTTTTATTTTATTTGAGCCAAATCCCTATCAATTATTTTTTAAATAATTCTAAGCATAATTTTTACTTTTTAAAATAAATAATGTAAATCTTTATTTTTACAAAAAAGATCGAGTGATTATTTTTATCAAAATCAAAACTACAAATAAATTCAATATTTTTTTTTGTTCTCTATATAAGATAAGCAGTTCTAAGGAAAAAATTATCAAAGAGATTCTCTCTTAGATAATTTTTTTCTTAAAACTGCTTATCTTGTAGAGAACAAAGAAAAAATAATTCTTTATACGAAGTAAATACATCATGATTCATATTCATCATCTTTTTCATTTCATATTCTTTCTTTAAGTAATAAAATAGAGAAGAAAGCTAGAGATAAAAGAAAGGAAAACAATTTTAAGATATTTTGATATGATATGATTTATCCTTTATGCAAATCAGATTAACTGATTGTCTCATGTGTTATTTATAGTTTATGATATTTTATATCATATGTATCTTAGGATGTCTATTCTCCGGAAAATCTGGAATTCTCAGATATTTCTTTTGTACCTAAAAAAAAAATCAGGAAATTTTCAAATGAAATTTTATTGGAACTTAGTAAATTAAAAAAAGAATTTTCTGATAATTTTGCTTTCATATTGTAAATAGTTAGCAAACCAAGCAAATTATGCATTTAAAATATACTATAAATATGTATTTATTTCTGTTTTTATACATTCAATGTTTTAACAAAATATTGAATACTCATTACATATTTTTTATTATAGTTTTTAAAAAAATGAAAATGTTATACAAATGAAAAAATATTTTATCTCACAAAAGTTATTCATTTTTTTTCAATACTTGTATGCCCTTATCAATGTACATACATACAAGAGCTTGTGCCTCAATTCGAATAGCGATTATGTCAACAAATAATGTATATATGTAAATAAAAAAATAATGTAGATAACTTTTGTTTTTCCTATTTCTTGTTTTGTTTTGTAATTCTTACGTTCTACCGAACATAATTTTATCTCCTATCAGAGATTGATTTCCGAATATATATAGTTCTCATATATAATTAAATTGGAATCTCGTAATTGTGTATACTTCGAAATAGCGCAAAATACCATATCCATACGTGCTAAAGTTCGAAATAGCTTGAGGAGAGGGGGAAGTAACGATCCAACTGCATAGCAATGTGTATCTTTATGGGTGCAATGTCCTCTTTTGACAATACTTGAAGGAATGTCATACGAATTTCGTGCGGACGCTACGGCCCTGAATGTCATGAAAGTAATCATGGGAGTAATCTCGTTATAGCGCTTACAATTAGAGTTCCGAATTTATTAAGAGGATTCTATTATAGTAAAATGTCATAATTGTATTTTGTACATAAGTGTGTTCCATAAATTTAGTTCAAGGATTGTACATACTAAACAAGTAAAAAATGTTATGTGAATGTATGTCGCATATATAATTTTTTAATTATGAATAGTAAAGAAAATACTCGAAATGAATGAAGCTTGAACTTCAATATACGAGCACATTTTTTATTTTTGATCCAAATGAATGTAGATATGTACAAAACGAACAATAAGTCTCATCGTTATATATATATATATATATATATATATATATATATATATATATATAGATTAAAGTCTATTTTTCAATTTAATTAAATCAAATAATATTGATTCAATCTCTGAATTGAATTAATTAGAATTAATTTAGTAACAGCCTTAAATTGAGGTAATAAATACAGACTATATATGTTAATAATATTTTTTACTTGTTTTAATATGTGCATTCATTTTTGGAAATATTTATTATTATTGTGCATTTAGCAATCTGTATAATTCCTGTTTCATAAATGTGCTTCAAATATAATGCTGGAAAAAGATAATTGACAACAATAAAAGTATTTTAACGCTTATCATTATTTTCACAATATAAATTGTTAAGCATATAATTGTTAAACATATTATTTCTTTCTAACAAATATAAGTAAATATGAATACACATACATACATATCTATACACACACACATCAATAATTATAGATTCATGCAATAATAAATTGTCAATATCGCTATAAAATAAATTGTAAATATTGTGCGAAAATTCGCAAAGTGTAAATAATTAAAAAACAAATGCAAATTAATTGATATTATAGAAATTATATATCATTACGTCTGATTGCAGAAGAATACTATGGACCCAGATATAATCAAAGATATATTTTTAACGATAAAAACACGAGGACCACATGCATTTAAAAATTTAATTCTTAGTTTAAGGCAGTCTGACCATGAAAATGTAGCTGATATATTAGAAGGAAAAATTAGCATAAATAATACAAATAATACAAGTAACACAAGGTATATTTTAATCATTAATTTTCGTCATTAATGTTCATCATTAATTTTTTCTGAATGTTACACATTTTTTGCATAATGTATAATAAAAACGCGATTAAGTATGTTAAAAATTGTTTAAGTATATATATTAGAAAGATTTAAATTTGAAATTACTGTGTCCCTTACTTCTTACTTGCAAATTTTACTATTTAATGATTGTTAACTTAAATTTTAGTCTGTTTCTTTAATTTTTTCAATTTTGAATATCAATGTAAGCTATTTTGCTGAAAAGTAATAACGAATTTGATTTTGATATTAATACTGAGAATGTAGCATAATCATAATTATTGTAAAAATGGACATTTCTAATGATTTTAAATGAACATAAATAATATATCATTTTATAAACAAATTTGAAGTAAGCTTTTTTGAAGTAAGCTTTTAAATATATATTCAATTTTAAGTATATTCATAAATATATCTTATTATATAAATTATATAAATATATTTAAATACATATCTATGCTTTGTAATTTAAAACAATCTAGTTATGAGATTAATATTTCATTAATTATTATAACTAGTATATTCAAGGGAAAAAATAATAGTACAAGATATTTTGTTACAATGTATTATTAAATAATTAAGTATATAGATAAAATAACTTTTGTGTGATCAGTATTTAATAATTATACAAAAATGTGTAATAAGGTTGTGTAATTTAAATTTTTGAAAATTATTTTCGAATTTTTTAAAAATCTCATTATATTTATAATATTTCAGTTTTAATCAAGAAGACACTTCATTTATTAACCATTCGTCTGATAAGCCTCTAACAATAAAGCTTTGTAAAGCAACACGATTTTTAGATCGTGAATATCGTGGTCTTATTGAACGCTATCCCATGCGGAGTAAACCTCGTGGGTTGGTTTTGATAATTTCAAATATTGATTACGAACTGGAGGATAATCCAAGATTTTCGGCAACACACGATACAGTTAATTTACAAAAGCTATTTGAAGAAATGGGCTTTAAAGTTATTGTACGTCAAAATTTAAACGGATCGGTATGTATACTCATACACTATACTACCTACATTAGAAAAAAAAAAAAATATATATATATATATACAGGGTGTCCCTGAGCATGAGCTCACGCACTTGTGAGGAGGTAGAGCGCAGTAAATTAAATAAAGAAATCCTATTCCATGTAACGATTTTTGTAATAATAATAGAAATATTAATTATTGAAAGTTCATCACAGTTACTTTCAAGGTCAATTTTAAGATTGACAGAGGCATTTTCAGAAAAAACGTTTGATACCAAAGTTTCTTATTTTTTCACGTACAATTCGAATCTATAATAAAAAGTATCATGTTCCTCTAAAAAAATTCAACTTCCGATCCGGATGGCGTATTTCCGGTCGGAATCAAAAGTTGAAAATATCACCATTTGATAGAGCGTACCCGATTTACTTAAAAATTGTTCGCGATTTTTGACAAAAGCCATTTATTTTCATTTTAAAAGAGGTGTACAGGTGGTCTGGGACACCCTGTATATATATATTTACTTTAATAAATTACTTTAAATAATTTTGTTTACATTAGTATGACAAAATTAAAGGTAGATTTTTACTAAATAAAATTTGTTCAAAAGATAACCATAAAAAATACCATTTAAAATATCATTTATATTTTATGTATATTCTATATATTTACACACACACGCGCGCGCGCGCACACACACGTGTGTAAAATATATAGAATATGTATAAAATATAAATGATATATGTGTATGCATATGTGTATATATATATTTTTTTTTTAATATTTCCTTCTTTTTTATTAGCAAATAAATGAGGTAATAAAAACATTTTCAAAACATGATGATTTGGGAAAAGTCGACTCGTGTTTTGTAATAGTTACAAGTCATGGTACCGAAGCTCAAGGTTCTAAGGATAAAGAAAATAACACAGAAATTCAAGGATTGGATTATTCTACTGTAAGCAAGCAAGAAAATTATGAAAAAGTTCTGTGTGAAGGTATTTATGATTATTTCACTGCAGAAGCCTGTCCACAACTTGCAGGAAAACCAAAGATATTTATTTTCCAAGTTTGCAGGTATGTAGTATTATTAAAATTATAATTTCTTGCAGTCTTATATCAATGCATTTATGAATAGAAATGGGATTCTGTATCATTTCATAGAGTTGTATTAAACTAATAAAAATTTGATAACTTCTAAATTTTTGTCAAAAATATTAAGAAAATAAAGTCTCTTCATTCTTTTATCATTGCTCTTATCTTTACAACTGTTCAAATAAATATAAACATTAATATGACATCGTAAGTGTATATTAGAGATATATGTAAACACATTTTTAAATCGAAAAGTTAAATTTTGTAAAAATCTTTTTATGGCTTAATGAAAATTTTTGAGATTCTATTGTTCCAATAGATGGCAATATTTTTGTACTTCGATGGAATTTTGTATAGATCCTATTTTTTTTATCTGCAAATGTACCAAAATCTCTATATAAAATACATAGTATCTTTTTTCTTCTATATTTCGTTATTTATTCTATTTTTTTTCCATGTTTTTTAGAGGAAAAAGAAAACAACAAGCTATATTTCACTCTAGGACTGTCACAGATAGTATCGTTTCTAATCCAAATAACGAATACAATATCACACATGAATACAATACATCTAACTTATCAACAAGGAATTATTCAGATATGCTCATAGTTTATTCTACTTTGCCTGGATATGTATCATATCGAGATAAAATAACCGGTAGTTGGTTCATACATTACCTTTGTAGTATATTCATGAATTATGCTTACAAGACTCATATTTACGATTTATTTACCATGGTAAATATTATGAAATACTAATAAAATATAAAATTAATAGTTTCTATAAGAGATTCTGTAAAAATTTGCAATTAATGCAATTTACAGGTTGATGCACAATTGAAAATGGTCAGAACGGGATATAACGAGTGTCAGACATCATCTATACTGTCATGGGGATTTAATAAACATTGTTATCTCAATCCTGGCCTTTCTGAATCATGACAATGAAGAAAAAAAGAGAGTGATAACTTTATTACACAAGCAATAATATATGAATTTTACATATTTTCATATTTTGATTGCCAATATTTTAACATATTTAATTTTCGGTGCTAGTACAGAACATTTTTATATTGTAAATAATTACCAATTTTTTATTATATAAACTTTTTATGATCTTTTTATGGAAAAAGTAAATCGTCTTTAATTCTCTTTTTTAATTCTTTTATATATATTTGTTATTATATTATTTACTAAATTATGTCGTTAAGAATATATATTTTTCTTTTTTCTTATATATTGTTTTTTTATTCTATATTGATTTTATTGTATTTATCCTATTTATTGTTATTGATAATTTTCTATATCATATGCAATATTTGTTTCTCTATATTACATTCTCTTCAGGATTAGCTTCATTTTTTTAACTTAAACCTCTTCTCTTTTCTCCTTTCACCAGTTTTATCTATATATTATGATCAAAATTTAAAAGAAATTACGTTTAAATAATTCTCATTTTGTTTTTTCAATATTAATTATTTTTTAATTCTTTTGATCCTTATTTAATTTTAGAAGACTATTTGTATATACAACATAGTATAAAAAAATTTTAATTAAGTTAATAGTTTAGGTCCTAAACTTCAGGACTATGAAATTGGTTATTTTTTTCTTTGTAAGCTCATTTCAATAAAATCAATTAAATTATGAGTACTGAATTTACCTCAATTTAATGTGTTTAGAGTACTGTCTATCAATACATCTATTTTTGCTCTGTCTTTCTTTCTACATATATATGTATGTATACATATATACATACATACATACATACATATGTATATATATATAACATTTTTTGTATAAAATGTTTGACAAAAAAAAAAAGAATTCGTATCTCACAAGTTTAGAGATTTATTTCGAGCATCAATTAATACTATATTCTATATAATCTCGTATTTATCTTATATTTAAGATTTATCGCGTGATAATCCATTAACATTTACAGAAAAAAAGGATACTATATTTAATTCATATTATTTAAAATAGCTCGTGATTTGTGTAATTTCAATCTTCTTATAAATATAAATTACAAAAAATGATTCACTTAACTATGCTAAATTTAATCTTACCATTTGTTTGTTGTTTTCATAAGTACACCTCGATTATATAATTGGCAAAACTACATGCAAGCTTGCTACACCATATAATTTTGTGACGAAAATTATGCGCAGATATTATGCTCAATATATAAATATAATAAATATATATATATGTGTGTGTGTGTGTATATATGTATGCTCAATATGAAATTTTAAACAATCCTAACTTAAGAAGAATTTTAAATTTAAAGAAAATAAAGTACGATTTGAAAGATTTGAAAAAAATCACTGGAAAAATATTGATTTTAAATCTTAAAATTTGAGATGTTTCTTTTATGTTATTAATGAACGAAAACAAATCAGTTATATATAAACTTAATATATAAATATAAGTTAAGTATACTTTATATATAATACAATTTCGAAGAGTGTAGCTATATTGATTTTATTTATATAGTGCCATAATCGATAAAACGAATGATGGACTAATGTCAAGGCAGTGAATTATGTCGATGAAGATGAGTTTTATTTTATATTATTATATTTTGCGAATTTTTATATCCATATTGAATTATTTCGTACGTAGGTACAGCGCGTAGTACGAGCATGCTTAGTACAGGGACTGCGCGTTGGAGGAACGTGGCCGTTTGATCTTTTCAAGGTTCTTGATCACGAGATCGTGCAGTGAACAATAGCGATTGCGAACCTCGCACATGACGAGCCATAAACTCACATATTCTTTTTCATCTAGTTCTTGAATCGCTCTTCTATAATCGATAATATGTGGATATTTCGCGACTTTACTAATGATCTTTCCTCTAGAGATGAAGTACCTGTAGAAATAAGAAATAAAATATTTCTTTTCTCTTGTTAGGTTAAAGTAATTAGAAATAATCATTTAGAATATAATAAACATTTATTTTTTTCTTCTTTTACCTAGAAATTTGATCGAAGAATGCAGCTGCTTCACTCTCAACTGACTGAATCTCAGATAATGTATCTTCTTGTATTGATACACCAAAGTTATTTCCATCCTCGATTTTTGGAATCAGGAAAGAAATCCACATTTTTAGCTAGAAAATTAAGGAGAATGTCAATAACAATTTGAAAAATTGTTGAAAAACATTTAGCAATACAATACAAGAAAAATGCTTAACAGATTATGATAAAAAAATATTCATTTTTATAAAACACAATAAAGATAACACATATAATATGAATAATATATAATAGATTAGTACAAAATGTTTCAGTCTACACTAGAAACTCAAATTCGAATAAAGATAATTTTCAAAATAGTCCTAATTTTGTTTAAAATTAACACTGTGAAAATATTTTCTCTTTTGCAGAAATTAAACATTAAAAAAAAAAGAAAGATAAAAAAATGAAAAAGAGAGAAAAAGTCCTATGAATTATATTAAACTATTTAAGAAAATAATAAAGATTTTAGCACACATGCATTTAATACTTACTAAATTAGAGTCCTCCAAAAGTTGTCTAATGTATGGTTTAACTATCAAAATCAGATCACATAGTTTTTTGTTGCAAGGTACTGGACCATTTGGTAGTACCATAACTTTGGTTCCACTGGTTTCTTCTGCATTATTGTCCAACTTAAGCTTTTTTGTAGCAGGAGCATCTTCGGAATGATTAAGAACTATAGGGTCTGGAATGGGTACATTTAAATCTTGGTGTACATCTGACAATTTTCGATTACTGAATCCAGGCGTCTCCAGCAATTCATTTAATTTAACTATTTTTTCGGGAAATCCTTTTATCAATAATTCCTCCGCCTAAATAACGCATACATATAAATAATAAGTATACATTGATAATTTATTAATCTGTAATTTTGATAAAGATATTACTAAACAATGTGTGTGTGTGTGTGTGTGGATGCGTAATAAAGAATTGTAAAAAGTTATAAATATCTAAGAGAAAGAGAGAGTACAAATTACCTTAGTCTTGAGTGAATCCTTGTATTCTTGAACCTGTAAGATAAACTCAAAAAATATATCACTTTGATAAGATGATTGTACATAAGTAAGAAATAATTTGAAGACAGAGTAACATATTTATTAATGTAACATTTCTTAAAATAATAATTTTATGATTCTTGTAAAGCCTTAATGATTTCCTTAATCACATATATAGATATTTCATTTATTATTGAAATAAAATATCTGCTAAAAAATATCTTGTTATCTCAATATAATTTGTATACAATACTATAATAATAATCAATTTGCTTTAAAAATTACATATTTGTAAAATTTGAAGAAATACAAAGATTTGAGAAAATGTTACAAATATCATTAATTGTAAATTTATCTAATAATCAGGATATAGTATTATCTCTGATAACGAGTTAAAGATATTGACATCACAAATAAGCAAATCAATAGTGAAAGTAAATAAGTAATATGAAGGTGTATTAATATCTCTAGAGCATCAGTGATAGTATTACAATATGCAAATCATGGTCATTATATCCATAGTTACCTCATTTTCTGTATAACTATCCAATAATGCATTACTTGGCTCATTACTTGAATTACTAGCAAATGTAGAAAACATTTATACAAAAAAAACACTGACGAGAAATAATAAACTATATGCACAGAAGTTATTTTAAGTAACTTTAGAAATTTTTAAGCAAAAATTTAAAATTTTGTAAAGTTTAACTTGTACTTTTATGACAGCATACAATTTTAACAGGTTATAACAGATTACACTCAATTGTTTAGATTGCATCATATTTGGAAAAAAGTTTAAAAATATATAATGATAATTTGTATGGTACTGTATTATTTAAATGAGAAAAAAGTAAAAAAATGTTTGTTCTTTCACACAATATATATCAGGTTGATACATTTATTAACAATAATAAGTAATCTTATCTCTACATTATTTCAGAAAAAGATGTAACCAGGCATATGCTTTTACTAAGGTATATAACAAAATTAAATAATTGCAAAATATATAACTTAAAATAAATAGTTTCATATTGCTGCCATCACAATGCCATATTGCACGACATTTGTAATTTCCTATTATAAAAAGCTATTACAAGAATCATTATATAATTCACAGCTGTTTCATCATCTTTGCATTTTCCAAAAAGTTATAAATTAGGTAAACTGTTATTGTTAATAATCGTTATAAAATCGAAGAGACAAGCTTCATTGCTATTAAATGCATTACTTTTACGAACCTGCCACAATTTTGACAAATTACTGTCGTATCATACTGATGCTACATACAAAAAATACTATAATTAATATTATCTACAGCGACAATGTATGCAAAAATTTAAGAAAAGATTATTAATATAATAACAATATAATTAATACAATAAATTAATATAATTAACATAAAAACTATAATCGAGACCAAAATAATATTAATATTATCTTTCCCTGCGTGACGTTTGAGGGGATTTTAAAACAGGTAAATTCATTAAAAAAGCGACCTTCATTACAAATTATCTTTACGTCTTACGTTATCTATCAACTGACTGTCAATATGTTATCGAGACGAGACTATCGGGATATGGACAAAATTTTACTTCGAGTAAAAGAGATGCCGAGCAATGTTTTCGAAAGAGGTTAAAGCCGTCTCCTTCGGGGAGAGGAATTTTTTTCTCACGACACTCGATATTTCCGCGGTATTTACGTAAGTGCACGCGACGAGAAAGAGGAAGGAGTCCCGTGGCATCGTCGAAATCAGCGCATAAAACCGGGACGTCACGATGGACGAGGAGACGCAGCAACACAAACATGACCGCTCGAACAGCGGATGGTTAACCTAACCAACGGTTGCCGAAGTCGCTCGTTTCTCGAAGCCGCTCGTTCCTCGAGGCCGTCCTGGACGACGGGAGGCAGCGCGAGAAGCGAACCGGAGAAGTGCTTTACCTTTTCCACTGTAGCATCCTCCATTATACAAGTTCCGTAAGAAAAAGTTGTCTTCTCTAAACCGTAGCCACTGTGTATGCGTGTCCCTTTGTTGAAAAACGTGCAACTCAAACAGGAAGTTCGCGCTACCACCGTGTACTACCGCTGTTGTCAAGCGAGGATCTCGACGAAGGCATTTGGCAAAGGCCGTTCGTGTTTTTTGCCCTCGACGTCTCCTGCATTTAAGGTCTCACGGAAGACGTATTTACGTTTTTCCCGGAGAGAGAGGGAGATAAGAGTAGATAGAGCGTAATTGACAGACGGACACCTGGCTTGGCTGGCATCGAGTCAATTTCGAGCGCGTGCAGGTGCATGCGCATGACGCGGACCCGCGATCGATCTTTCAAACGTGAATCATACGGGGAATATATATCGATTAAAAAAAATAATGATTCAGCATCTTGGTAAAATAGCAATTCTGCGATGTAAAGTTAGTATCTTGTACATATTTGATAATAAAATTTAAAAAAAAAATTCTCGATGACAGATTATACATGTATTTAATAATGTCGAATTTTAATTCAGCCTCTCATGACCTCTATGACATCGCTTCCATTCATTGTTCTTTCTTGCTTTTTCTTCAATTTTATATACATGTATGTTTATATTTGAGAAATACAGTAAGTTTTGTGTATGGTTGTATTGTAAGATTTGCTTGTTTTACATTTGCATTTCTTATATATTCAAGTTTTCTCCTTCCCATTTCAAATATTGAAATTTTAAGAGGCAAGCAAAATTAACAAACTTAATTCTTGAACAATTTTTCTCTTCTTTTGTATAAAACATGTTGATTATAATTGTCATTGAGAATATCAGAAAATTACTTTCTTTTATTTATGCTGAGATAACTCTATTTCACTTTAGATAAGTGTTTAATGATTCAAATCAATAGACAAATAGACAATAACAATAGAGTTAAAGATTTGAGAAATCAAATGCTAGAAATTTTACAAATACTAATATTTATATTTCAAACAGAAGGTAGATATATAGAATTTTAAAACGATTAAAAGATTCAAATACATTCACATACTTAAATGATGCTTGAAATTTCTCCAACATTTTAGGAAACAACGGTTTGATGATCTTAAGTAAATTATGTTCAATTTCAAATATTTGGAAATTTACATGCACGCCGTTTTATCCTAAATTACAATACAAAAACCTAAATTAGATAATTTTAAAGTATTTAAGATATCTCTATTTTTACACTTTTTCACTACTCTTTTATCGACTTTTCTTATGAAATATGTAATTAATCACTCATGTCAAGGGCAAGTGAATAAATGTAAGGAATAACTTTTTTACTTTTTTATATTTTTATAGTTTTCAATATTGTATGACATTTTTCTCCACTCTTTTTTTTTGAAGAATATTTACGAAAAATAATTCCAAAAAAACACGAGATTAAAGAGTATGTTGATTAGATTTCAAGCAAATTAATTTTATATATGTTAAATAACTTCATATTTATCATTTTTCAAATTAAAATTCCTACTATTAATAAAAGCCATTCTCTATATAAACGTATTGTAAATGAGCTTTTTGTCATGACACTTATGTGTCATCCACATTAATTACGAGAAAAATACAGTTAATCGATAGTATTTAATGAGAATAACTAATTAATAATGGTTATAATAATTGTGATAAATTTTTTCTTGTATAAATACATATTAAATAAGGCTAGGTGAGTTTCTTGGCTTTCTGGTAAAGTGTATCAACGACTTTTCCCATGCTGTGTATTGTGTCTAATGCGATTTCGTAAGTTTTATCGCGCGGTGTATCCTCGAATACAATTAAAACACCTTCTCCTTGATCGAGAACTCCTCGCAGTTTCTTGTCCAGAATCATTTGCGATAGTTTCTTTTCTACTTGTGCCAATGGCAGAGATATGCACGAGGCAATATGACTCACCTGTGAAAAAATATTAATATATAAAAAAAGAAATAAATTAATTTTATATATGCTTTATTGCTAATATAAAAAATTAATTCACCAAATAATTTATAGTTGAAAAGAAATATAAAACTTCTGGATTTTTTACAAAATATTTCTACGCATGTTAGAAAACATTATGTATATCCATATAAATACCTGGACTCGTGAATAAGGTTCGACTAAACGACATAAATTTTGCTCCAGCATAGCATCATAGAGAGAACCAAGGTGTGCACGTACAATTACGTCGTCTTCTAATTCCTGCCGGTATTGCTTAACTGCCTTCTGAAAATCTGCTAATGATCGTCGGTGGCTAGCTTCAGCTACCGCACGCATTGCGTCTAGATCTAATCCCGCGTATTTTACCGCCAATTTGCCAGACATAATAGCTTGAACGTCTTCCGGTGTGCGCAACATGATTTTAGACAGTAGCATGTATTTGAGCGCAGTCAACGCCTTGGGACTTTCAACACTGTCATATCTAAATATAGAAAATGGAGGTAATGTACTGTTATAAAATATAAGAAGCGAACAGTTGCAGTAATATAAAGATATTGACTATGATTACCCTTCAAAGGCTTCATAAAAATAAGAATAAGCAGTCTTGAAGTCTCGTTCATCCGCAGCGTGCAATATTCCTGATTGTAGATCTAGAGCTGCTTGCATTTTAGGTGGACAATAAATCGCATTGGCAGTCGTCCTGGCACTGGTAAGCGCCGCTCTTGCTTTCGCTAAATTGCTCAGCGCATGATATGTCTTACTCTCTAACAATTGAACCTCTACTAGTAGTTGTTTGTCATCCAGTTTTTTGAGTTCCTTGAGGAGAGCAGACCCTAATTGCAACGCTTCACTGAACATGCCCGTGTCGAAGTAAAGAGCTATTAAGCGGGCTTCTAACGATTGCCTTAAAAACGTTCTGCGTTCTTCCTTTGCCCATTCTATGCATTCTTTACACAATTGCACCTAAATATATAATGCATGTAAATACATTTTACACTTTTTTTGTACAAATATTAATATCATTTTCAAAAGTAAAAAGACTTAGAGTAAAAAGAATTAGAGAATTAGTAAAAAGAATTAGAGAATTCAAGCTTAGATACAAATATATATCAGGGTGTTTCAAAGTCAAACAATCAAATTTTGCCAGTATGTTCTGAGTAGAAAAAAATGGTACATATAAACATAAATCTGGAAACTTGATTAAAATGTTATAATAAAGTATGAAATATGAATAGCAGATTCATTAATATAAGAATAGGTCGAAGAGGTTTATCTAAGGAAGACCAATTGTTTGGCCCTCGAGATTACTAGATCTTATGCTGTTAGACTTGTATCTGTAAAGAAATGTACAAACAATACTGTATCAGAGTCGACAAGAAATTTGTAACAAGAAATAAAACCATTTTAGAAGATCAATGACTGACAATGATCAATGATGAAAAACATTCACTGAACTAAAGCAAAATAAAATTCATAGTGTTAAATTTAATATCCCAATGTCAACTTGTTTTTTTTCTCAATGTAATATAATAATAAAACATTTCTGGACTTATGTTTACATAACATCTTTTTCTTATTTCTACTTGTAAAATATTTGCAAAGTTTGATCGTTTAATTTTGAAGCACCCTGTATATATATAGTTGTAATCCTCAATAAGCGTGCAATAATTTTGCATTGTGCTACTATTGGAAAACTGAAAATATTTATTCAAATCTAATAAAAATGGAATATTTGGACAAGCATGATTTGACATTTTTCCAGCTGATTTTTTACCAGCTGGTGAAAAAAAATACATAATCTAATCCATTCTTTGGCTTGTCCAATTCAATATCTCTCGTTACAGATTATATTATAGAACAAATCGTCTCATTACCTCAATACCTATACCAGCTTCCAGATCCAGGAAGAAGTCCACCAAGGATCGCACGAGCTTGGCAGCCTTTGCTTTACTAATAAGACTAAGGAACGGCCTGGTGGCCTTGATCAGGTCGGCCAGCTCCTTCGCCTTACCCTCCTTCTTATAGAGCTCGCCCAGATGCAGGATACCCTGCTCCTTGACGCGGATGTTGTCCTCATCGTCATCGGCGACTCCGATGCTCGGATCCGAGACGATCTCGTTGAGCAAAGAAATACCCTCGCTGCGGTTCGTCATCGAAACGGCCTGAGCCCGCTCGAACAACATCGCACCGGCCATCTCGGGGTGATTGGTGGTCGCACACCTTCCTCGTAGGAGCGCTAACCCTAACGTCAAGTCAACGTATGCGTGTTATCGTTTTCCTGATGTCGCTAGCGCGGGAGAGAAAATCAAGAGATAAGGAAAGTTGGTGTCGCGCGAAATGTCAAACAGCAAACGCCGCGTGTCCCGGATGGGAATCTATGTCTAGAGTCTCGCAATCTCGCGCTCAAACAATCTCGTGCGAGTGCGTTCACTCACGCTTTCTTCTAGCCCTGTCACTCCTCACCACACTGCTCGTCGGACACCCGAGATCGCAAAACTCGTGTCATGCTGCTACGTGAGTCAAGCGAGTCACTAGAGAACCGCGGGCCGTGATTCTCGCGCACCTCTCGTGAATGTGCGTGGGATAGTAGGTTGAAGGATTGAATCGAGCGCGAAGCTCGAGATTGAAGATGAATATGGTCTTCGTATCTTTTTCTAACAAGAGAAAGCGGGAAACCATAATCTCTGAGCATCCAATCATATGCTCGATCATCATTCCGTAATCACGACCGAGAGAGAAAGAGATACAACCATTGTTTTCTTTCCTTTTTCTCTACCTGACAATGAATTTCAGTGTAAAGCACTGGGAACAGCTAGTTCTGTTCTTATTAAATAATCATGGGATGATTTATAATATCAAATAAAGTATATCCATAGTTAAATAAAATAGAAATTAATTAGGCTGTTTAATCATGTTTACTTTTTCTATCTATATAAGCTTAATAAAAGATATTCTAATAAAAGCTTAAATTTTTTTATTTGCTTAGAGAGAAAATAACTTTGTTGCCATGTAGAAAATAGATTTTATTTGATTAAAATTAACATTTTTATCAATATAATTAATAACATATAATAAATTTTTGTGAAACACTAAGTTTTTTTATTATACTTTTTCATATTTTTTTTTCATTTATAGCTTATATAAAATATTACCTTATATTTTTCCATTGCAAATTCAATCTATTGATGCATTTGCAAATAATTTGCAATAGAAAAATACAAGGTAATATTTTATATAAACTATAAATAAAAAAATCTATTTTTCAGCATGCATTAATGAAAATGAAGCATTTTTCAATATCGTCGCTTGTAAATTGCAGAGTGTTTCTTCCAATCTGAAATATATAAATAAACAATCTTATATATATATATATATATATATATATATATATATATATAACTTAAAATAAATCTAGAAAAAATATAAAAACAGTTGTCACAATTATACACACACACACACTTACTTTTTCTGAAGATTTTCTATTTCATTATACGTTTCAACAAAATTCTTCAATCCATCATTTACAGCGCAATACGTTTCGCCTTTCGAATTAATTAAATTCATGATGCTTTTTAAGGTATTCGAACATTTTGCTAATATTTCTTGAGTTCTTTCCCACTCAGTTTGCGTTTTAGGAAGTATTATATCATTACATCGCAATACATCCATAGGTTGTAGAAGAGATTGTAGCTTGGATAACATATCTTTTGCTATTTTAAATGTTTTATGTTCTGTAAAAGTATAAATGTAATAAATTGTACATGTAATATATATATATATATATATATATATATATATATATATATATATAATTTTAATATATAATCCCATATGAATAAAGTTTAATATAATTTTGAACAATTTAAATCTTACTGGTACATTCTGTTACTGCAGCTAACTGCGCATCTATTTCTTTTTGTGCTAAGCTTAAGTTTATTATATCACATTCCCTTGATTTGATTTTCATCAATTTTTTTGCATCTTGATCAATTTCTTGTGCTATAGTTGCCAACTGCATTATCATCAAGCGCTTTTTCTCTTCAGCCTTTTTTTTTATTATGAGATTCATCATCATAGCTTGTAAATATTCATCATAAAGAAGTCCAAGTTCTACCTCTTTGCATTCAGTATCTGTCTTCTTTTGTTTACATTCAGTATCTAAGTTTTTTGATAAATGCGATGGCATAATTGATTGCCTACTGTTGACTGCAATCTTCTTTTTCAACATTTCTATGAGAAGTAATAATACATAACATTATAATGCCGTAAAATAAAGCAGTCAAGAAAATTTAACAAAATTAAATGTTGATAAAAAACTCTTACTCTGTGTGATATCGCCTGGCATCATGGTTGTTCTATGAGAAGTGGCTCTATTTTTTGAAATATTAGATAATGTGGCATCTAGTACAGTTTTTCCTGTAATCTCTGATACATTTGGGTCGTTAATTCTATAAAAAAGCATACATTGTATACAAATTAAAATATAAACTTTAATATATTATGTTTCACTTGACAAAAGTTTAAAGTAATAATTTTACCTTCGAATACGTCCGGATTTTGGAGTACCTTTTGGCTCTTTCTGCATTTTTCTCACTAAACTTTTAATATTTATCGAATAATATGTATCAAAGTCGTTTAATCTGAAATTTTTATACTTAATCTTCTTCTTTCTTTTCCCTCCAATATCTTTAACACACATGTGTATGTCAATTCAAAGGTTGCGTTCGAAAATCCACTCGTTGGAGTGCTTTCGGTTGACTAATCAAAACAAAGCAGTATATATTACTTTATTCTGATTGGCCAATTCAACGACGAATAGGTTTTCGAACGCAATCATGTGATGCTAGAAATTGCAAGAAACTCTAAAAATTCTCTATTCGATAGTCAATCAGAATGTCTGATCGACTCGAATGACAAATGTAATGGATCTTCGTTTTACTCTTTTTAAACTTGAATAATTTTTTTATTTTTAAGTGACGTTACAATAAAATTACCGTATCAAAGGTAATTTAAGTTGTATATTAAGTTGTATACTATATTATGATGAAGTATAAATGTTAGAATAAAGTAATGGACATTTCAAAAACAATAACGATAATTGTAAATATATATTTGCTTGGATAAAGACAGACCCTCAGATAGTATATGTTCATTTCACAGACAATCTCTAAACGTATACATAATGATTTTAGATCTCTTATGAAATCAATACATGCTGCTTGGGACAACGTATTCATCATAAAACTTTTTTCGATAGCTCGCGACATATAAAATATTTAACAGATCGATAATTGTAATATGCATAAGTGCAGCAATTACGATATAATTGTGTTGTATTCCGTATTCGATCGATAGTAAAATAGTATGGTTTGTAATCGTGATGATATCCGCTATAATTAAAAACGTTTGGACGATTCTCTCATCACTTCTGATAATCAATTATGTATTTGGTTTAAAAACCATGGAATTTCCGACAGGTCAACCAAGATTATGGTTTAGCCTCATATACATATTGTTTTCGTGGTCGTTTTATTTTTTCTTACGGTATACAACAATGTTCTCTTTTATGAGTCATTTTTCCAACATACATCATATTTTTCAAAGTTTGAATGATTTCATAGTGTTATTATCAATTGCATTTGGAATATATTATGATAAGGTAAGAGAATATTAACGCACACAAAATACATTCTATCAATAAATAATCTCAATTAATTTTGAATAGTCTTATTGTGTTAGTGTCTGGAATAAATTATTGAGATGTAAAATTTCTTATATTTATACGTAGGAAAAAAAAATTGTCATTAAAACATAAAATACA